>NC_080381.1:35564321-36164321 GCF_014773155.1 Arachis stenosperma | reverse complement strand
AGAGAGAAAAACACAAATATGACCCAAAATTTAAAAATTTTGGATCAAAACACATGATGCATGCAAGAACACTATGAATGTCAAGATGAACACCAAGAACACTTTGAAGATCATGATGAACATCAAGAACATATTTTTGAAAAATTTTTGATGCAAAGAAAATATGCAAGACACCAAACTTAGAAATCTTTAATGCATGGACTCTAACAAACGAAAAATGCACATGGAAAACAACAAACAACACAAAACAAGAAATCATCAAGATCAAACAAGAGAATTTTCCAAGAACATCTTGAAGATCATGAAGAACACTATGAATGCATGAAATCTTCGAAAAATGCAAGAAAAAAAAATTTTAAAGCATGCAATTGACACCAAACTTAAAAGTTGACTCAAGACTCAAACAGGAAGCACAAAATATTTTTGATTTTTATAATTTTATGATTTTTTTGGATTTTTATTAATTTTTTTTTCGAAAATAAAGTTTGGAAAAATGAAAAATAAAAGAAAAATTTTGAAAAATATTTTTGAAAAATTTTTGAAAAGAAAACTACCTAATCTGAGCAACAAGATGAACCGTCAGTTGTCCATACTCGAACAATCCCCGGCAACGGCGCCAAAAACTTGGTGGACGAAATTGTGATCAACAATATTGGCTCTTTGGTATGTGCATTTATTAACTCAGCACTTTCTTTCCACAACTCCGTTCAACTAACCAGCAAGTGTACTGGGTCATCCAAGTAATAAACCTTACGTGAGTAAGGGTCGATCCCACAGAGATTGTTGGTATGAAGCAAGCTATGGTCACCTTGTAAGTCTCAGTTAGGCAAATTAAATTGGTTTATGATGAGTTCGAAAATTAATAATAAATAGAAAATAAAATAGGATAGAAATACTTATGTAAATCAATAGTGAGAATTTCAGATAGGCGTATGGGGATGCTGTGCTCCTCTTGACTCTCTACTTTCTTATTACATTCATCCAATTCTTCTTACTCCTTTCCATGGCAAGCTGTATGTAGGGGATCACCGTCGTCAATGGCTACTTTTCATCCTCTCGGGAAAATGGTCCTATGCGCTGTCATTGCACGGCTAATCGTCTGGAGGCATCACCCTTGCCGATGGCTACATCCCATCCTCTCAGTGAAAATGGTCCAAATGCTCTGTCACAGCACGGCTAATCATCTGTCGGTTCTCAATCAGGTTGGAATAGAATCTCTTGATTCTTTTGCGTCTGTCACTAACGCCCAGCCTTCAGGAGTTTGAAGCTCGTCACAGTCATTCAATACCGGAATCCTACTCGGAATACCACAGACAAGGTTAGACTTTCCGGATCCCCATGAATGCCGCCATCTATCTAGCTTATACCACGAAGATTCTGTTGGGGAATCTAAGAGATATGCGCCCGGCCTAGAGTAGAACAGAAGTGGTTGTCAGTCACGCGCGTTCATAGGTGAGAATGATGATGAGTGTCATGGATCATCACATTCATCAAGTTGAAGTGCAACGTATATCTTGGAATAAGAATAAAAGAGAATTGAATAGAAAATAATAGTAATTGTATTGAAACTTGAGGTACAGCAGAGCTCCACACCCTTAATCTATGGTGTGTAGAAACTCCACCGTTGAAAATACATAAGTGAAAGGTTCAGGCATGGCCGAATGGCCAGCCCCCCCAAAACGTGATCAATGGCCTCCTAAGATGTAGAATAAAACAAAACTGAGACCAAAGATGAAACGTGGTCAAAAGACGTCTAATACACTAGTTAAATGTCCTATATATACTAGACTAGCTACTAGGGTTTACATGAGTAAGTAATTGATGCATAAATCCACTTTCGGGGCCCACTTGGTGTCTGCTTGGGCTGAGGTTGATCTATCCACGAGCTGAGGCTTTTCTTGGAGTTGAACGCTGAGTTATAGCGTGTTTCTGGCGTTTAACTCCGGGTTATGACGTGTTTCTGGCGTTTAACTCCAGACAGAAGCATGTACTTGACGTTGAGCGCCACTTTATGTCGTCAATTCCCAAATAAAGTATAGACTATTATATATTGCTGGAAAGCTCTGGATGTCTACTTTCCAACGCCGTTGAGAGCGCGCCATTTGGAGTTCTGTAGCTTCAGAAAATCCATTTTGAGTGCAGGGAGGTCAGATTCCAACAGCATCAGCAATCCTTTTGTCAGCCTTTTTCAGAGTTTTGCTCAAGTCCCTCAATTTCAGTCAGAAATTACCTGAAATTACAGAAAAACACACAAACTCATAGTAAAGTCCAGAAATGTGAATTTAACATAAAAACTAATGAAAACATCCCTAAAAGTAGCTTGAACTTACTAAAAACTACCTAAAAACAATGCCAAAAAGCGTATAAATTATCCGCTCATCAGATATTAAGCTAGGATAAGCCAATTTGGCATCTTTGGTATTCTTGTTTGCAATTATGTAAAGTTCACACGAAATTAGCTGATGAACTTCCACTTCTCTACCTAACATAATGCAGTGGATCATCACTGCTCTTTTAATGGTGACTTCAGAGCGGTTGCTAGTGGGCAGTATAGAACGCCCAATGAAGTCCAGCCAGCCTCTGGCGACTGGTTTGAGATCTTCTCTCTTGAGTTGATTTGGGACACCCTTGGTGCTGGTGGTCCACCTGGTTCCAGGGATGCATATGTCCTCTAGAATCTTGTCCAGTCCCTTATTTATTCTCATCATTCTTCTATTAAAGGAGTCTGGGTCATCTTTCAGCTGAGGTAGCTTAAAGATCTCCCTGATTTTGTTAGGGTAGATGTGAACAATCTTTTCTCTGACCAAGGTCCGATAGTCATAGAGGGCAGTTCCAGATATTCTCTACCTGTCTGTTTGCCACAAATTAGCATAGAATTCCTGAACCATGTTTCTTCCCACATTTGTTTCAGGATTAGTTAGGATTTCCCAGTTCCTGTTTTGAATTTGCTCTTGGATCTCTGGATATTTGTCTTCTTTCAGATCGAATTTAACTTCCGGGATCACTGACCTTAGACCCATTATTTTGTAGTAATGGTCTGAATGTTCTTTGGTTAAGAACTTTCCTTGATTCCAAAGTGGTTTTGGAATACTCTCTTTCTTGCCTCTTGGAGTGGGTTGTTTTCCTTTAGGAGCCATGATCTTAGTGGGTATGGTTTAGTGATCACAGATAAACACACCAAACTTAGAGGTTTGCTTGTCCTCAAGTAAAAGAAAAGAAAAGAGAGGGATAGAAGGAGAGCTAGTTTTCGAATTGTGGAGGAAAGGAGAAAGGCCGAATGTGGATTTAAAGGGAGGGGTGGGTTTTCAAAAATTTTGAAGAAAGATAAGATAGAAGATATGATTTGTAAAAGATAAATATAATAGGAAAAAGATATAATTGAAAATTGAAAAGATATAGAAGATATTTGAAAAAGATAAATCTGAATTTTAGAAAAAAGATTTGGGATTAATTTGAAAAGATAATTGAGTTTTGAAAAAGATTTGAGAAGAAGTTGGAGAGGATTTGAAAAGGATTTGTGTTTATGAATTAAGATACATTTGATATCTTTTGAAAAAGGGATTTTAGAAATTAGGATTAAAATTTTTAGAATTGAAGGATGAGAGTTTGTAACATGTTTATGCAAGAAATCATAAATTAGAACATAAAAATTTGAAAAAATGTGAATTGAAAACGAATTTACCTCCTCCCCACAATCCTGGCGTTAAACGCTCAAACGCTGCATGTTTTGGGCGTTTAACGCCCATTTGCAGCTTCTTCTGGGCGTTCAACGCCCAGCTGTTGCTTCTAGTTGGCGTTGAACGCCAGAAACTCCTTTGTCACTGGGCCTTTTTCTGAACGCCTAGGACTCTGTAAATTTGGCATTAAACGCCCAGAAAGTGCTTCTTTCTGGCGTTCAACGCCCAGAAGATACTTCTTTCTGGCGTTTAATGCCCAGATGGCTTTCCTTGTTGGCGTTGAACGCCCAGTAGATGCTTATTTTGGGTGTTCAACACCTAAAACAGCTCTTATTGGCTTTTTCACACCAGTGAGCTTCCTTTCTTGCTGTTTTATCCTCCGAATTCTTCTGTAACTCTGTGAACTCAAGCAATTGCTATTTTACCTTGAAGATAATTGACATAAACCTGTAAAAATCAATTAATTAACAATTAAGCCTTGTTAATGGTTGGGTTGCCTCCCAGCAAGTGCTTCTTTATTGTCTTTAGCTGGACTATTACTGAGCTTTAATCAAGTCTCAGTTTTGAGCATTCTTGCTCAAAATTGCTTTCAAGATAATGTTTAACTCTCTGTCCATTAAGAATAAACTTTTTGTTAGAATCATTATCCTGAAGCTCCACGTATCCATATGGTGACACACTTGTAATCACATATGGACCTCTCCACCGGGATTTTAATTTTCCGGGGAATAATCTGAGCCTAGAATTAAACAGTAGAACTTTCTGCCCTGGCTCAAAGACTATGGATGACAGCTTCTTGTCATGCCATCTTTTTGCTTTCTCTTTGTAAATTTTTGCATTTTCGAAAGCATTGAGTCTGAATTCCTCTAGCTCATTTAATTGGAGCAATCATTTTTCTCCAGCTGACTTGGCATCAAGGTTTAGGAATTTGGTTGCCCAATAGGCCTTATGTTCCAGTTTCACTGGCAAGTGACAGGCTTTTCCATACACAAGCTGGTATGGAGAGGTCCCTATAGGAGTCTTGAATGCTGTTCTGTATGCCCACAAAGCATCATCCAAGCTTCTTGCCCAATCCCTTCTACGGTTAATCACAGTCCGTTCTAGGATTCTTTTAAGTTCTCTATTAGAGACTTCAGCTTGCCCATTTGTCTGTGGAGGATATGGAATGGCCACCCTGTGGCTGACTCCATATCGAACCAAAGCAGAGTAAAGCTGTTTGTTGCAGAAATGAGTGCTCCCATCACTGATTAGTACTCTAGGGATACCAAATCTGCTGAAGATGTATTTCTAGAGGAATTTCAGTACTGTCTTAGTATCATTAGTGGGTGTTGCAATAGCTTCCACCCATTTGGATACATAATCCACTGCCACCAGAATATAAGTGTTTGAGTATGATGGTGGGAAAGGCCCCATGAAGTCAATGTCCCATACATCAAACAATTCAATCTCCAAGATCCCTTATTGAGGCATGGCATAACTGTGAGGCAGATTGCCAGATCTTTGGTAACTGTCACAATTAAGTACAAACACTCGGGAGTCTTTGTAGAGAGTAGGCCAGTAGAAGCCACATTGGAGAACTCTTGTGGCTGTTTGCTCACTTCCAAAATGTCCTCCATACTGTGATCCATGGCAGTACCAGAGGATCTTCTGTGCTTCTTCTTTAGGCACACATCTACGGATTACTCCGTCTACACATCTCTTGAAGAGATATGGTTCATCCCAAAGATAGTACTTTGCATCAGTAATCAATTTCTTTGATTGCTGCCTACTGTACTCTTTGGGAATGTATCTCACTGCTTTGTAGTTTGCAATGTCTGCAAACCATGGCACTTCCTATATGGCAAAGAGTTGCTCATTTGGAAAATTTTCAGAGATCTCAATAAGAGGGAGGGACGCCCCTTCTACTGGTTCTATTCGGGACAGGTGATCTGCTACTTGGTTTTCTGTCCCTTTTCTGTCTCTTATTTCTATATCAAACTCTTGCTGAAGCAACACCCATCTGATGAGTCTAGGTTTTGAATCCTGCTTCGTGAGTAGATATTTAAGAGCAGCATGGTCAGTGTACACAATCACTTTTGATCCTACTAAATAAGATGTGAACTTGTCAATGGCGTAAACCACTGCAAGTAACTCTTTTTCTGTGGTTGTGTAGTTCTTCTGTGCGTCATTCAAAACACGACTGGCATAGTAAATGACGTGCAGAACCTTGTCATGCCTTTGTCCCAACACTGCACCAATGGCATGGTCACTAGCATCACACATCAGTTCAAATGGTAATGTCCAGTCTAGTGCAGATATGACTGGTGCTGTGACCAGCTTAGCTTTCAGAGTCTCAAACGCCTATAGACACTCTTTATCATAGATAAATGGCGTGTCAGCAGCTAGCAGATTACTCAGAGGTTTGGCGACTTTTGAAAAATCTTTTATAAACCTCCTATAGAATCCTGCATGCCCCAGAAAGCTTCTGATTGCCTTAACATTGGCAGGTGGTGGTAATTTTTACTTGATCCACTTCTATTCCCTTATTCAAAATTTTATGCCCAAGGACAATTCCTTCAGTCACCATAAAGTGACATTTCTTCCAGTTTAAAACCAGGTTGGTCTCTTGGCACCTCTTTAGAACAAGTGTTAGATGGTCAAGACAGGAGATGAACGAGTCTCCAAATACTGAAAATTCATCCATGAAGACTTCCAGAAATTTTTTCACCATATCAGAAAAAATGGAAAGCATGCACCTCTGAAAGGTTGCAGGTGCATTGCACAGACCAAATGGCATCCTTCTGTATGCAAATACTTCAGATGGGCATGTGAATGTTGTTTTCTCTTGATCCTGGGGATCTACTACAATTTGATTATAACCTGAATATCCATCCAGAAAGCAGTAGTATTCATGACCTGCTAGTCTTTCTAGCATCTGGTCTATGAATGGTAAAGAAAAATGATCCTTTCTGGTAGCTGTATTGAGCCTTCTGTAATCAATACACATATGCCACCCTGTAACTTTTCTTGTAGGAACCAGTTCATTTTTTTCATTATGAACCACTATCATGCCACCATTCTTAGGGACGACTTGGACAGGGCTTACCCAGGAGCTATCAGAAATAGGATAAATAATCCCAGCCTCTAGTAATTTAGTGACCTCCTTCTGCACCACCTCCTTCATGGCTGGATTCAGTCGCCTTTGTGGCTGAACCACTGGCTTAGCGTCACCCTCCAATAGGATCTTGTGCATGCATCTGGCTGGGCTAATGCCCTTAAGATCACTAATGGACCACCCAAGAGCTGTCTTTTGTGTCCTTAGCACTTGAATTAGTGCTTCCTCTTCCTGTGGCTCTAAGGTAGAGCTTATGATTATAGGAAATGTATCACCTTCTCCTAGAAATGCATATTTCAGGGATGGTGGTAATGGTTTGAGCTCGGGTTTGGGAGGTTCCTCCTCTTCCTGAGAGATATTCAGAGGTTCTATTATTCTCTCTGGGTCCTCCAGATCAAGCTGAGCATCTTTAAAGATATCCTCTAGCTCTGATTCGAGACTCTCAGTCATATTGACCTCTTTTACCAGAGAGTCAATAGTATCAATGCTCATGCAGTCATTTTGGGTGTTTGGATGTTGCATAGCTTTGAATACATTCAACTTAAACTCGTCCTCATTGACTCTCAGGGTTACTTCCCCTTTTTGGACGTCAATGAGGGTTCGTCCAGTTGCTAGGAAAGGTCTTCCTAGAATAAGAGTTGCACTCTTGTGCTCCTCCATTTCCAGCACCACAAAGTCAGTGGGAAAGGCAAATGGCCCAACCTTGACAATCATGTCTTCAATCACGCTTGATGGGTATTTAATGGAGCCATCAGCAAGTTGAAGACATATCTGGGTTGGTTTAACTTCATCAGTCAACCCAAGCTTTTTGATAGTATCTGCAGGTATTAGGTTAATACTTGCCCCAAGATCACATGGAGCTTGCTTGGTACAAGTACCTTCTAATGTGCATGGTATCATAAAGCTTTCCGGATCTTTAAGCTTCTCAGGTAAGCTTTTCAGAATGGCTGCACTGCATTCTTCAGTGAGGTAAACTTTCTCAGTTTTCCTCCAATCCTTCTTATGACTTAAGATCTCTTTCATGAACTTAGCATAAGAAGGTATTTGCTCAAGTGCCTATGCAAATAGAATCTTTATCTTAAGAGTCCTGAGATAGTCTACAAAGCAAGAAAATTGCTTATCCTGTTCTGCTTGGTAGAGTTTCTGAGGATAAGGCATTTTGGCTTTGTATTCCTCAACCTTAGTTGCCGCAGGTTTATTGCCTACAGCCGTGGGTTGAGAAGACTTTTTAGAGGAGCTGTTATCAACACTTGTATGTGTCTGATCTTCTACTGTCGTTTGAATGCCAGGGGTAGAAGCTGGAGTGGCGTTAGACGCCAACTCCTTACCTGTTTCTGGCGTCTGGACACAAGAACTGTTCTTTCCTTGGGCATTCAACGCCAATTCCTTGCTTGTTTCTGGCGTTGAACACCAGAACTGAGCATGGGTTGGGCGTTCAACGCCAACTTTCCACCCCTTTTCTGGCGTTTGAGCGCCAGAATTATTCCTCTCTGGGCTCTGACTGTCCTCAGAGGGATTTTGGGTAGCAGTTTGTTTATTTTTTGGCTTCCTGCTGCCTTGAAGTGGGGTATTTAATGTTTTTCCACTTCTTAATTGAATTGCTTGGCACTCTTCTATTATTTGTTTTGATAACTGCTGTTCTGTTTGCTTCAACTGTACTTCCATATTCATATTAGTCATTCTTGTTTCTTGTAGTATCTCCTTGAATTCGGCTAGCTGTTTTGTTAGAAAATTTAGTTGCTGATTGAATTCAGTAACTTGTTCTGCAGGACTGAGTTCACCAGTTACTGTTTTAGCCTCTTCTTTCATGGAAGGTTCACTGCTCAGGTACAGATGCTGATTTCTGGCAATTGTATCAATGAGCTCTTGAGCTTCTTCAATTGTTTTTCTCATGTGTATAGATTCACCAGCTGAGTGGTCTAGAGAAATCTGAGCTCTCTCTGTAAGCCCATAGTAGAAGATGTCTAACTGCACCCATTCTGAAAATATTTCAGAGGGACATTTTCTTAGCATCTCTCTGTATCTCTCCCAGGCATCATAAAGATATTCATTATCTCCTTGTTTGAAGCCTTGGATGCTCAGCCTTAGCTGTGTCATCCGTTTTGGAAGAAAATAGTGATTTAGGAATTTTTCTGACAGCTGTTTCCATGTCTTTATGCTGTCCTTAGGTTGGTTATTTAACCACCTCTTAGCTTGGTCTTTTACAGAAAATGGAAACAGTAACAATCTGTAGACATCCTGATCTACTTTTTTATCATGTACTGTGTCAGTAATTTGTAAAAATTGTGCCAGAAACTCTGTAGGTTCTTCCTGTGAAAGACCGGAATACTGGCAACTTTGCTGCACCATGATAATGAGCTGAGGATTCAACTCAAAACTACTGACTCCGATGGAGGGTATACAGATACTACTCCCATATGAAGCAGTAGTGGGGTTAGCATATGACCACAGAGTCCTTCTGGACTGTTCATTTCCACTTAGGTCCATGATGGAGAAAGGGAGATGATTTGGATTTATTTTACTTATTTTATTATAAAAAAATTATTTTCAAAATAATAAAATAAAATAAAATAAAAACTGAAATTGAAATAAAAATAAAAATTTGAAAATATTTTATGAAGATTTTTGAAAAAGTAATGAGAGAGAAAGTGGTTAGGAGATTTTTGAAAAAGCTATAATATTTTTAAAATTTAAAATTGAAAAAATTTCGAAATATTTGCTTAAAAATAGTTAGAGAAGATAATTTTTTTTTTTGAATTTTGAATTTTATGATGAAAGAGAAAAACACACAAATGACACAAGACAATGAAGACTCAAGAATACCAAGGAACACCAAACTATAATGCTCCTTGTTTTCGAAAATTTTGGAGGGAAAAACACCAAGGAACACCAAACTTAAAAATTTTAAGATCAAAACAAAAGGAAGACTCAAGAACACTTTGAAGACTCACAAGAACAACAAGAACAAGAGATAAAATACCAAACTTAAAATTTTTAGAAAACCACAATAAATTTTCAAAAATTAAAGACAGATTACCAAGAAAATACCAAACTTAAAGTTTGGCACAAGATTCAATTAAAGAAAAATTATTTTTGAAAAAGATTTTAAAAAGAAGATGCCCAATTACCAAGAATATAAACCAACACTCTAGCCAATTGAGCTATAAATGTAACGTGTTTTAAAGATGTATTTTTAATAACTAAAAATAATTTTTTTTGAAAACTAATATTTTGAAAATGCACAAGGGAAACACGAAAAACACAGAGAATAGGAAAAACCAAAGATTAAACAAGAAAAATTGACAAGAACAATTTGAAGATCAAGGAAAAATAAAGAGCATGCAATTCAAAAATTGAAAGACAAAAACAAGCATGCAATTGACACCAAACTTACAACAAGACACTTGTTCATACCCTGACCGGGCTCCTCCAACTCGGCAAATTCATAAAAGGTCCGACCTCGTCCTAAGACTCACGCCTAAAGGTCGGACCTCGGACAATAGACAAAGAAGGCCCATCAAAAGGAACGCAGCCCAAACCTAAAGGCCGAAAAAGGCCTAGAAGAGGCGGTTCCGCAAAGATAGAGATAAACTCCCAAAAGATAAGATAAGATAAGAATATCTTATCCAGGGAAGATCATTGCCAAACTACTATAAGTACACTGGAGCACCCAGGTATGGCATTCATTCCACATCTACACATATCTGCTTGGACCCATGCTAACTTAAGCATCGGAGTGTCATTGCAGGTACAACCACCAATCATTCCGCGTATCAAAGCTCGGGTCACCAAACCCCCCACCTCGGGCCTCTCCAAGACGACCGAGCTACACGTTTCAGGTAAACCCTCGGAACATTGGCGCCGTTGCCGGGGAACCTGGAAGTCATCTCTCTACCATGGCGGACGACCCTCTCAACAATGACCACGCTGCATCTGAACAAGAGGACGAAATTGACACCGGAGAACGACCGGACAGCCCTCTATCACCACGCACTCCAGGAGGAAACAAACAGAATCGCCCAAAAACATCACTCCCAAACAAAGATCCACAAAATTCTGAAAAAGAGAAGAGCTCGGAAATTCTAGAAGTAGTCCGAGCACAACAAGACCGACTAAAACAACTCGAAGAGGACGTAAAGAAACAGAAAGAAACTGAACAAGATCTGAGAAGGGAGACTCGAAAGCGCAGAGAATTAGAAGAAAAACTGCGGAAAATAGAGGCCAACCTGAAAGACCGGACGGAACGCGGCACCACCACCGAAGGCAACCATGATCCCTTCACGCAAGAGATCATGAAGGAGAAGGTACCGCGAAACTTCAAACCACCCGATATGGACCTCTACGACGGCACCACCGATCCCAGTCATCACCTCAGCAACTTCAGAAGCAGAATGTACCTAGTCGACGCCTCCGACGCGATTCGGTGCAAAGCCTTCCCCACCACTCTCACTAAGTCAGCCATGAAGTGGTTCGACAACCTGCCACCAAGATCAATCACCAGCTTCGAAGACTTAACCAAAAAATTCCTAACAAGATTCTCTATTCAAAAGGACAAGGCAAAACATGCCCCCAGCCTACTCGGGATCAAACAAGGTAACCAAGAAACTCTCCGAGAATACATGGAGCGATTCAACAAAGCCTGCCTGGACATACAACACTTGCCCACTGAAGCAGCCATCATGGGACTAGCAAACGGCCTAAAAGAGGGACCGTTTAGCCAATCCCTATCCAAACGATACCCGACCTCCCTATACGAGGTGCAGGAGCGGGCAGAAAAATATATCAACATGGAGGAAACCTCCCAGCTAAGAGACTCTTCTAGGAAAGAATCAACCTACCCACTCCGAGATCGAGATCGGGAACAGAAGAAGAAAGAAGAATCCAACTCGGACAAGCCACGGAAGTACCACAACTACACCCCCCTCCGAGTCTCCCTAGTGGACGTCTACAGAGAAGTATGCCACACCGAAAAGATCCCACCGCCCCGACCGCTAAAACATAAGAAAGCGGGAAGAGATCGGTCCGAATACTGTGAATATCACAAGCTCTACGGTCATTCTACTAACGACTGCTACGACCTAAAAAATGTCATAGAAAAGCTAGCCAGAGAAGGAAAACTCGACAGATACATAGCAGAGAAAGGAGAAGAGACCAGGAAGAGAAGGCG
This sequence comes from Arachis stenosperma, assembly GCF_014773155.1. Taxonomy (NCBI): domain Eukaryota; kingdom Viridiplantae; phylum Streptophyta; class Magnoliopsida; order Fabales; family Fabaceae; genus Arachis; species Arachis stenosperma. The sequence goes on along the minus strand of NC_080381.1, from coordinate 36,152,383 downwards.
GGGAGACAACGAAGATCGGGCCGAACAAACCTCGCGAACCCCTGAAAGACATGTTCACATGATAAATGGAGGTTTCGCAGGCGGAGGAACATCCAAATCCTCGCGAAAAAGACACCTCAAAGAAATCTATCACGTCCGAGAAGACAGTCCCCTGCCCGAATTACCCACTATCTCATTTACCCGAGAAGATGCTCAAGGGATAACTCCCGGACACGATGATCCAACGGTAATCACCATTATCCTAGCAAACGCCAACTTACATCGAACCCTGATTGACCAGGGAAGCTCGGCAGATATCCTGTTCAAAACGGCCTTCGACAAGCTTGGACTTGAAGAAAAAGAACTAAAGGCCTATCCCACCGACCTATTTGGACTAGGGGATACTCCGATCCATCCCTTAGGATACATCTCGCTACACACTACCTTTGGAAGAGGCGAGCAATCTAAAACATTAAGCGTAGACTACATTATAGTCGACGTCACTTCAGCATACAATGCCCTCATTGGGCGACCAACCCTAAACAGACTGGCAGCTATAGTCTCAACCCCACACCTCTGTATGAAGTTCCCTACTGCAAAAGGAATCGCTACCCTAAAAGGTGACCAAAAATTAGCGCGGCGATGCTACAATGAAAGCCTGAGCCTAAAAGGGAAGGAGGTCAACACGATAGAACTCGGACGAGTTCAATCCCGAGAAGATCTTCGGCCACAACCAGAGGGAGAGACCGAAAAAGTTCAGATTGGGAACGCACCAGAAAAAATAACAAACATAGGAGCAAACCTCGAAACGGGCCTAAAAGAGGAACTCATAACCCTCTTAAGGGAGAATTCCGACCTCTTCGCCTGGAAAGCCTCCGACATGCCAGGCATAAGCCCCGACCTGATGTGCCATAAGCTATCAGTTTACCCGGGATCCCGACCTGTCCAACAAAGACGCCGGAAGCTCGGACCCGAGCGCATGCAAGCAATAGAAGAACAAGTACAAGCACTGCTAGATGCAGGGTTCATTAGGGAAGTAAAATACCCCCTATGGCTCGCAAACGTGGTCCTGGTAAAAAAGCCCAATGGAAAATGGAGGATGTGCGTCGATTACACGGATCTCAACAAAGCCTGCCCCAAAGACCCATATCCACTACCAAACATCGACGCCTTGGTAGACGCAGCCTCAGGCTATAGATATCTCTCCTTCATGGACGCATACTCGGGATACAATCAAATCCCGATGTACGGATCCGACCAAGAAAAGACCTCGTTCATAACCCCAAGGGCAAACTACTGCTACGTAGTAATGCCCTTCGGGCTGAAGAACGCAGGGGCAACCTACCAGAGGCTAATGAACAAAGTGTTCTCAGAGCACATCGGACTACAGCTGGAGGTGTACGTCGACGACATGCTGGTAAAGACACAAGAAGACAGAAACTTGCTGACCGACCTCACCAGTATCTTCGGCACCCTCAGAAAACACAACATGAGACTTAACCCGACAAAGTGCACCTTCGCCGCAGAAGCCGGAAAGTTCTTAGGCTTCATGCTGACTCAAAGAGGCATCGAAGCAAACCCGGACAAATGCCAAGCGATACTCAATATGAAGAGCCCGACGTGTGTCAAAGAAGTACAACAACTGAATGGAAGGCTAGCCGCCCTATCAAGATTCTTGGCAGGATCAGCAATAAAGTCACTACCTCTCTACGCACTCCTAAGGAAAGAGAAACCCTTCTCATGGACCCCGGAGTGCGAAAAAGCCTTTCAAGAATTCAAGGAATTCCTCGGGCAGCCACCAATCCTAACCCGACCTTTAAAAGGAGAAGAACTCGTACTATACCTCTCGGTCGGAAATCGGGCAGTCGCTTCAGCGTTAATACGAGAAAATGACCGAGGACAACACCCCATATACTTTGTAAGCAAGGCACTACAAGGGGCCGAACTAAACTATCAGAAGATAGAAAAATTCGCCTACGCCCTAGTGTTCACAGCTCGGAGGCTCCGCCCCTACTTTCAAGCCCACACCATCAAAGTCCGGACGAACCAACCCATGAGACACATCCTCCAAAAAACAGACCTGGCAGGACGAATACTGCAATGGGCGGTGGAACTGTCCGAGTTCGACCTCCACTATGAAACCCGGACTGCCATAAAATCTCAGTATCTAGCCGACTTCATCGCAGAATACACTGAGACCCCTGGAACCCCACTCTTATGGAACCTGTATGTCGACGGGTCCTCAAACAAAACTGGAAGCGGAGCCGGGGTTATACTCGAAAGCGACCAAGGAACACGGATAGAACTATCCCTAAAATTCGAGTTCCAGGCCTCGAACAACCAAGCCGAATACGAGGCCCTATTAGCAGGTCTAAAGCTAGCCGAAGAGGTCGGAGCTCAGAAAATCACGATCTTCAGCGACTCCCAGGTCGTCACATCACAAATAAATGGAAGCTACCAGGCCAAAGACCCAACTATGAAAAAATACCTGAGCCAAACACAGGCACAATTACGCCACTTTTCAGAGATACAGATACAGCACATACCTCGGGAACAAAATGCCCGGGCAGACGCCCTCTCAAAGCTTGCCAGCACCAAGCCCGGAGGCAACAACAGAAGTCTCCTCCAGGAAACCTTACAATCTCCCTCCGTGCTAAGAGAGGAAGAAACGCTAAATATATCCAACCAACAGCAAGGATGGATGACCCCCATACTCAACTACCTGAAGTCGGGAACTCTCCCCGCCGAAAGAAAGGAAGCTAAAAGACTCACAAAAGACGCCCAGAATTATACACTAATTCACGACGTATTATACAGAAGAGGATTCTCAAACCCCCTCCTTAGGTGCGTCCCGACCTCAGAAACGAAAAGCGTCCTCGAAGAAGTCCACGGAGGCATGTGTGGGAACCACCTCGGAGCTCGGGCATTATCCAAGAAAGTAGTCCGAGCCGGGTTCTACTGGCCGACCTTGCAAAGAGACGCAACGGAATTTGTGAAAATATGCCCCCCCTGCCAAAAACACGCCAATTTTCACAAGGCACCACCCGAAGACCTTATCAGCATCACCGCACCATGGCCCTTCACAAAATGGGGACTTGACCTACTCGGCCCGTTCCCCCAAGGACCGGGGCAAGTCAAATACCTCATAGTAGGGGTCGACTACTTCACAAAGTGGATCGAGGCTGAACCCTTAGCCACCATCACGGCTCAGAAAAGCCGCAAATTCCTATACAAAAATATTGTCACAAGGTTCGGAGTCCCCTACTCCATCACAACAGACAATGGAACACAGTTCACGGACACAAGTTTTCAGAACTTGGTGGCCGAACTAAAAATCAAACAGCAATTCATCTCAGTCGAGCACCCACAAGCCAATGGACAAGCGGAGGCTGCAAATAAAGTCATCTTGGCCGGGTTAAAACGAAGACTCCAAGAGGCCAAAGGGGCATGGGCCGAGGAGCTCCCCCAGGTACTATGGGCATATCGGACAACTCCACACTCTACAACGGGAGAATCACCATTCCGACTAGCTTATGGGATGGAGGCAATGATTCCTATCGAAATAGATGAAGGGTCACCCAGAGTCATCTTCTACAACGAAGAAGGTAACCCGCAGGCACAAAAGGAAGAACTCGACCTCCTCCCCGAAGTCCGAGAAAGAGCTCGGATCCGAGAAGAAGCCTTAAAACGGTGAACGGCCCTCAGATACAATCAGAAAGTAATAAAACGAAGCTTCTCCATTCACGACCTGATTCTAATCCGAAATGACATCGGAACACAAAAGTCGGGAGAAGGGAAGCTAGCTGCAAATTGGAAGGGACCCTACAAGGTAACAGAAGTCTTAGGAACAGGCTACTACAAAATATCCGACCTAGAAGGCAATGAGTTGCCCAGGGCCTGGCACGCCTGTAATCTAAGACGATACTACAGCTAGAAAAACTTGACCCGAGGTGTACTCTTTTTCCCTACAAGGGTTTTTTAATGAGACATCCGGACAAGAAAAACACCCGACCTAGCCAAGGGTAAACACTCTGTAAATACTCTTTCTTTTTTAATACTAATCGAATTTTTCTTTTTCTTTTCTTTTTTCCCTTCTCGTGATAAAACAAACCCTGAAAAGTATCCCGCCAAGGCGCATTAATTTATGCTCGGCAAAACGCAAAAAATCATTTGCCAAGAGACCACACAAGGTCGGCAAAGATAAAGCGACGAGGTTCAAATTAATGTGAAAAGTTATAAAGCAACTCTGAAAAGGCTCAAAAGCCAAAATAAAAGAGGTTGCAAAAATAACTTAAAGAAACCGACCAATAACAAGGTCGGACCCAACAAAGGGAATACACCGAGGTCCGAGTAAAAGCCCGGATACAAGGATTTCGAAAAACGCTTACTAAAAGGTTGCTATACAAAAACAACTAAAAAGTACAAGCGAAAAAACGAAATCAATTGGTAAAACAAAGTTTCAAAAAACGCTAGCTAAAAGGTTGTTATCCAAAAACAACTAAAAAGCATAAAGCGGAACTACAAGCCAAAACGCAAACAAACACCACAAAATAAGCTAAAAAGTTACTACAAGTAGCTAATAGCAAGAAGGTGTTCAAAGTATTCCAAAAAGAGCCCACAGGCCGGGCACAAAACCAAAGACAAAGGATTACAGAGAATCAAGATCCTTTCCGGACTCCACATCAGTAGGAGGCTGCGGAGGAAGAACCATAGAAATCGGGACAGCCTTGACAGCACCGTCATCTCGGTTTAAAACCTCCACACCCGACTCCTCCCTGGTCGGAGGTAAGGTCGGGTTCGCAACCGGAACTTCGGGGTCAGACACCGGAACTTCATCCTCATTGGGAGCAGGGACAATCCTTCCCTCCACGACAACATTATCCATACTGAATAAACTCAGATCCAGGTCAGGGGCAAGAACCCGGACCTGAGCCTTCAAATTTTCATACATAGCATCCATACCCTTAGCCACATGCCCTTCTAGCTCGTAAAAATCATCCTGAGCGGATTGCAACTTCTCCTTTGCCTCCACAAGCTCGGCAAATGTTCGAGTATAACTCTCCTTCGCCGCCTTTGCCATCTCCTCAGATGCATTCGCTGCCGCCACAGCCGCAGTAGCTTTAGCTTTCTCCTTCTCCAAAGATGCCTCCAGCTCAGTAATCCTAGCAGCCTTCAGCTTACTAAACCTCTCGAGCTCAGACTGAGCTTTCTCAAGTCGGGAACTGGTCGCACCAATGGGGGATTTCTTGAACTCCCGGGCAATAGCGGCATGAAGACTAGCCATCCGGACACAGCTCCGCGCCATATACTGAAAATGGTGCTCCATAGACACATCATCAGTAGAAATAAAGGTCTGAGGGAGAATATGCTGTTCAACCCAACCAAGAGCATCAAAATCCTTGTCATTAAAACCCGCAAGCTCTTGAGAGGTCTTCTGTTTCTTGGGAGGAGGACCCGAGGACGAAGGCGGGGAAGAGTGACCAGGTCCAGAGGTCGGAGGATCTTGATTTACAGGTCGGAACTGGGGAGTCGGAATAGTCTTCGACCGAGTAGTGACACCCACAGTAGTCTTCTTCGGAGAAGATCGGGCAGAAGCCTCCACAGCCTCAATATTTCGAGCGGCCACAGACTTCTTCGTCCGACGAAGGTACTTCATGGAATCCTCCTGAGAAGACATCTCTGCAGAAATAAAAGAAAAGGATTACCACAACAGAAAAATCCACCAAAACAAGCAAAGCCAAAATGCTGAAAAAGATGAGTCTCGGAGAGGTCGGGAACTACCTAACTCGGAACGGAGAAGGCTTGGATCTCCCAACATTTTCTTCGTGTCCAAGTGAGGTGCCCGACCCCATAAACTGCTTACCACACCCACAAAAGCCTGCTCCACCTCATCTAGACTCTCAAAGGTATACTTAGTAGACACTACATTCTCCTGCCAACAAAGAGGAAAAGAAGGCTCCCCACTCTCATCTAGAAAGAAAGGTCGGACGTCTCCAGTAGCCCGGACCTTGAAATAAAAGTTCTTAAAATCGTGAAAGGACTCATCATACAGGGTACAAAACTTCCTTCCCTGGTTAGCCCTAAAAGAAACCCAAGATACCTTTCCTCCACCCGACCCCGGCTTCGTCAACACAAACAAATAGGAAAAAAGAGAAATAGAGGGAGCAACGCCCAAAAACTGACACAAAAGTTGAAACAGCTTTAAAAACGCCCAAGAATTTGGATGGAGCTGCGTAGGAGCAAGATTACAAGACCATAACACCTCGGACTCCAGATCGGTAAAGGAAAGTCGGACATTCAGCTTAGAGAAAAAACAATCATAAGCATAAAAGAAGAGCTTCTCGGAACTATCTAGGGGCGGGAAGCACACTCTCTCCTCGGAATCCGGGGCTACTAGTTCATAATCCCTCTCAGACTCTCTATTCTCACATATGCTACAATGCCTACGGAACCTAACTAGATACTCAGAATCTACCACAGAAGGGACTCTTAGAGGAGAAGGGTCTACCCAATCAAGACCACATGGAATCTTAGTCGACATCGCTTGAAGAACCTTTCGAGACATAAAATTCTTACCTACAAAGAAGAATACAACAGCAAGCAAAAATCACATAAAGAAGACAGCGAAAACCCATTCAGCAAAGCAAGAAACAAAGAAAATGCGGCAACCCGGAACTAAAAATACCAGAGAACAAAAAAGAGCCCCCCCCCCATATACAAACAACAAGCAATGGCGGCGCCTCTTTTCGGGGCAACCCAGGCATAAAGAAAAAGAAACAAACAAGAGCCACACAAAGAACAGAAGCATATGTGCACAAGAAAAGAGAAACATGGGAACAAACCAGGAAAAAGGAAACGAAGACGACAAGCTCCGAAGCAAGGAGAACGAAACGACGGCACAGAGAAAAACCCCAGAAAGACACACGGAGAGATTCTGAGAAACAGAGCAAAGAGAAAGAAGAAGCAGTGCTCGAAAAAGGATAAAGAAAAACAACGCAGAAAAGCAGGAAAGGGGCAAATAAATAAAGCCTTCACAGGGCCCCAATGGAAATCGAGGAAAAACGGTAAAACGCAATAAAGGCAGGAACGGCCATTTTTGAAATTCGAAAAACTACTATGCCCGAGCTCGACCTCCCAAAAAGGACGAACTCAGGCAGGGGCACTGTTCATACCCTGACCGGGCTCCTCCAACTCGGCAAATTCATAAAAGGTCCGACCTCGTCCTAAGACTCACGCCTAAAGGTCGGACCTCGGACAATAGACAAAGAAGGCCCATCAAAAGGAACGCAGCCCAAACCTAAAGGCCGAAAAAGGCCTAGAAGAGGCGGTTCCGCAAAGATAGAGATAAACTCCCAAAAGATAAGATAAGATAAGAATATCTTATCCAGGGAAGATCATTGCCAAACTACTATAAGTACACTGGAGCACCCAGGTATGGCATTCATTCCACATCTACACATATCTGCTTGGACCCATGCTAACTTAAGCATCGGAGTGTCATTGCAGGTACAACCACCAATCATTCCGCGTATCAAAGCTCGGGTCACCAAACCCCCCACCTCGGGCCTCTCCAAGACGACCGAGCTACACGTTTCAGGTAAACCCTCGGAACAACACTAAACTCACGAAAAACTAACAATTAATAAAGAAAAATAATAATTTTTTTTGAAGAAAAATTTTTAAAAAAGGAATAATAGAAAATGCAATTCTAGTGACTCTAAACAAAAAAGATAAATTTTTCCTAATCTAAGCAACAAGATTCACCGTCAGTTGTTCAAACTCAAACAATCCCCGGCAACGGCGCCAAAAACTTGGTGCACAAAATTGCAAATCACACTTTTCACAACTCATACCACTAACCAGCAAGTGCACTGAGTCGTCCAAGTAATACCTTACGTGAGTAAAGATCGATCCCACGGAGATTGTTGGCTTGAAGCAAGCTATGGTTATCTTGTAACTCTTAGTTAGGATATAATATCAATAATAATTTTTAGTTTTAATTGTAAAAAGTAAAAGAGCATGAAATAAATACTTATTATGCAGTAATGGAAAATATGTTGGAGTTTTGGAGATACTTTGTCTTCTGAATTCCTGTAACATAATGCTTCCTAACTTTCAAACATGCAAGGCTCCTTCCATGGCAAGCTGTATGTAGGGCGTCACCGTTGTCAATGGCTACTTCCCATTCTCTCAGTGAAAATGGTTCAAATGCTCTGTCACAGCACGGCTAATCATCTGTTAGTTCTCGATCATGTCGGAATAGAATCCATTGATTCTTTTGCGTTTGTCATCACACCCAACAATCGCAAGTTTGAAACTCGTCACAGTCATTCAATCCTTGAATCCTACTCGGAATATCACAGACAAGGTTTAGACTTTCCGGATCCTCAAGAGTGGCCGCCAAAATGTTCTAGCTTATACCACGAAGATTCTGATTAAGGAATCTAAGAGATACTCATTCAATCTAATGTAGAACGGAGAAGGTTGTCAGGCACACGTTCATGGATTGAGGAAGGTGATGAGTGTCACAGATGATCACCTTCTTCATAGTGAAGCACGAATGAACATCTTAGATAGGAACAAGCGTGTTTGAATGGAAAACAGAAATAATTACATTAATTCATCGAGACGCTGCAGAGCTCCTCACCCCCAACAATGGAGTTTAGAGACTCATGCCGTCAAAGAGTATAAAATTCAGATCTAAAATGTCATGAGATACAAAATAAGTCTCTAAAAGTTGTTTAAATACTAAACTAGTGACCTAGGTTTACAGAAAATGAGTAAACTAAGATGGATAGTGTAGAAATCCACTTATGGGACCCACTTGGTGTGTGTTGGGGCTGAAACTCAAGCTTCTCACGTGCCTGGGCTGTTTCTGGAGTTGAACGCCAGGTTGTAACCTATTTCTGGCGTTGAACTATAACTTGCAACCTGTTTCAGGCGCTGAACGCCAGACTGCAGCATGAAACTGGTGTTAAACGCCAGTTTACATCGTCTATCTTTGCGCAAAGTATGAACTATTATATATTGCTGGAAAGCCCTGGATGTCTACTTTCCAACCCAATTAAAAGCGCACCAATTGGACTCCTGTAGCTCCAAAAAATCTATTCTGAGTGCAGGGAGGTCAAAATCCAACAGCATCAGTAGTCTTTTTTCAACCTAAATCAGATTTTTGCTCAGCTCCCTCAATTTCAGCCAGAAAATACCTGAAATTACAGAAAAATACACAAACTCATAGTAAAGTCTAGAAATATGAATTTTGCCTAAAAACTAATAAAATTATACTAAAAACTAACTAAAATATACTAAAATCTACATGAAATTACCCCAAAAAGCGTATAAAATATCCGCTCATCAGTATCTAAAAGAGTAAAGAGAGTTATCAAGAGAGCAATTATTTTATTAAAATACTTGTTTTGCTAATTACGAACTAATGGTCTAAGAATAATGTTTGTAAAAATTGACATCAAACATTTTTCAACTTTATTTATAGCTAGATCTAGTTATATGTTGCTAAGAGGGGTAGCTGAAAATGGGTAATTAAGACTGGCAATGGGTAAGTGATAGGGTAGAATAGGATAGAATTTGGATTCTACCTTAATTCTATATGTGGGTTGAAAACTTTTATAAAATTCTACTCTATTCTATTTGGGTTGAGAATTTTTCAACAATAACCTTACCCGCACCCTAAAGTTCTAAATCCTATCCTACCCGACTTTACCTGTAGAAAAATAAAAAAAATTTAAGCAAATATAAAATTCAACCATTCTAAATTTTATACATATTAATAAAATAGAAAATAAAAAACTAAATTCAAATTAAAATTAAAAATAATAAAATCTTAAAAAAATCTAATATAAAATTATAAATAATATAATTATCAACTAACTTAGTGATTATTTTAAATTTTTATAAAAAAAAATTATAGATTCAACACTCACTTTTTTCACTATATACATAATTTTTATATATATTATATAATATATTACTCTATCCTATCCGCACCCTTACTAGTCTATCCTATGAGTAAGACACTAATATATTTTTTAAGGTTATACCACGTTTAAATTTTTGCTTTTTTTAAAGGTAGATAATTGAGTTCGTTTTAACTTTTGGAAGGACCCACTTAGTGAGAGATTCCTCTTCTAGTCTAACTTTTCTTCGTCGATGTAATTTCTAAAATTTTCCTATATAATTTAGTATTTTAGTTCAACCTTTTCTTAGGATGGAGCTTGGTGCCTGCATCTACTTTGTGGAAGCCTGTTACCAAAAATAAAGCCACAAGATCTTGAGTATATGTTAGAGATATCCCAATATTTTGTCTTTTTGAATTTTTATATATATATTATGTCTGTATCTGTATCTATATTTATATCTATATCCATATCTATAGTAATATATTAAAATCCAGCATTTGCCTAATGATTTGGCAATTTCTTTATTTCTGTATTTTTTATTCATTGTTTCTCAACACTTTTATGATATTTTCAATTTTTTATGGTGAATATTACCATAAAAATTTTACTATATAATGAATCATATGATTTGATTTTGATGTACTATAAAAGCATTTTTTTAAGTGTGACTAAATAAATAAAATACATTTTTAATATAAAAATCTTTATAAAAAATTGATTTTAACATCTTTATACGAGTAGGTGCCTTTCTTTATATGCATTCTGCCCCTCTTTTCAAATCACGTGTTGCTGAAAGAAAGGTATTTTGACTTGAATTATGTTATGTTCTTTTTAGTCAATACATGTGTTGTTGATAACTGTTTTCCTCAATTGAATGAATTAATTTTCTCTTGACATATGAAATGCAGATGCTACCATTCGCTTGAGTTCTCTGCATATATTTTTTTTTCAATGCTTCTTCTTCCGTCAAATCTAAAATTGGATCCTACGTTTTGTTGGTTGTGTTTCGTTGTAGCTTGTGAGTTGCTGTGTTTTCTGTCTCTGTTTTGTCTTATTCTTCCATCTTCTCCCATTTTCTCCATCTCTGTAATTCTTCTCCATGATATGTAAAGGGAATTTTTTCTCATACTTTTGTTTTGTGTCAAATATTTTTTATTCTGTCATTTATATTGGATATTTTTGTTTTTTATATCATACAGTTGAGGTTTGGCTTCTCATTATTTGTCAATTAATCTTTTTTTTCCTAGTTCCATGAGTTTATATGCCTATTGTTTTAGGGTTATCGGGTTTCAAAAATCTGAAATATTGATTTTATATGCCTATTACTTTAGGATAGTAGGGTTTCAAAAATCTGAAATCTTAATTTTTTTTCTAGTTTCATGATTTATATGCCTATTGTTTTGGGGCTGTAGGGTTTCAAAAATCTAAAATCTTTTTTTTAAAGTTTTTGCCATTTGTGTTAATTATATGCCTTTTTTTGTTTATCCAAATTGTATCTCCCAACCCGATAGATTAAGGACTAATCCGTCGTGAATCTGAGCTCCATTTAAGGGTTTGCCACTGGCCAATGAGTTATTGCATACACAAGGTGGGGTTCAAACTCCGAACACTTGTTTAAGCGGACGAGTGAGTTGACTACTCGACCAACTCAAGTTGGTTATATGCCTGTTGTTTTAATGTTGTAGGATCTCCAAATCTTAATTTTTTAAAACTTTGTTGCCATTTGTGTTAATAGACAGTATAAATTTGTAAGTATGTAATTTCAATGTGTTCATTTTTTCGGTGTGTTCAGTCTTTCTGATTATCCTCTGTTTAATTTTTCTAATTAATAGGTGTCTCGCAGGCACTTCTTCGGTCATTCATCTTCATTCTCCTGAGCTTTCATATTCTTGATTTTTGGATCAGTTGTTATGAATATGCATGATGTTTTTCTGTCTACTTTTTTTTTGACTTATTGTTTCGATTTAATAATTTGATTTCTTTGTAGTCTTCGATGGTCTATTTTTTGTTTCCTCATATCCTATTATTAAGCCATTGGTTTTTTTACCTTTGGTTTTTTTGGGTTTTTTTCTTTAAATCTTTTAAATTTTAAATTTTTATTTTAGAGGGTAAAGTGTAATCTTCTATTTTTGAATGATTTCTCTTTTATATTTATTCTTGGCCCTACCTATAAAATAAATGGTGAAAAGTCACATTTTATTCTCTAAAATAAAATTCAAACTTTAGAGGATCCAAATTCTTTTTTTTTTTTGTTCAACGGTTGTTGTAGGTGAGCTTATGGAGATTTGTCTCAATATTTCAAACTTCGTGAATCTAGTGAGTCGTGTTGGTGTCGGTATATGGAATCACGTTGATTACATTTGGTGTGCTTTCCCAATATATGAGGATTCATCCGTTGTTTACTTTTACTCTTTATTTTTTGGTTATATTTCTTTTCTGAATTTTTTATTTCTATTTGGATCTAAGTCTTTTAAAATTTTTCATTTCTCTTTTTTTATGTCTCAACTGAAATAGGTTGGAGTTTTGGTCCAATGTTCTTAACTTTTTGTTTGTTATATTCTTTTAGTTGCTTTTGTAACTCTGAATTTTGAAGATGTGTTCTCTTCTAAATTGGATGTATTCGTCGCGGTCATTTTATTTTAATTGTTTTTTTCCCCTTAATCTTCTTCTAAAATTTTTTCCGTCATTTATGGAAACTTCCTCTTAAATGTTTTACTCATTCTTGCTGTTTTACCCATTATTTTAATAATCTCTTTCTTCTTCCATTTTGTTTTTCTCCTTCTCATGACTTGGTTAGATTTAGTTTTGCGAGCTAATTTTGAATATACAAAAAAATTATAATATTTTATGATAATAATAGTTTTAGATAATAATATTTTAGTATATTATTATTTTATTATAGTAATATTTTATTAATTTATTTTGATGATTCACCTTTATAATTCCTATAATTTTTTAATTTTTAGTCATTTTCTGTTTTTTTTTCTTTTTCATATATAATTTCGAGAACTATCTTTTTTTTTTCATTAGTAATGTTAAGAAAAAGAATGAGAAATAAAAGTTGAAACTCGATAGTCCATGAGTTTTCTGAGGCTCAGCCGTTTAGTTCAAAAACTCCAACAAAGATTTTAAACCGATTAAGTATTTGTTTCTTCTTCCTCTCTACAACCATATTAGTTTTGGTAAGGTAGGAATTTTTCTTTTGAACTTATGATTTGTTTAACATGTATATCGTGGTTTAAATATCACTTTAATTAAAATTAGGAAGAACGTGAGTTAAAGATCATCGAATGAAATTGGTTTTTGTAAACTAACTTCGAAAGGTAAGGTTTGGTCAATCAAACATGATTGAGCTGTATTTTGTTGTTTGGTTGCTGATTCAACTTTTTTTAATACATAAAATTGTATTTATTTGATGTTTTAATATTCTCTGGAAACACAAAAAAAAAACATGGGTTTCTAAATATCCAAAGGTTACTTTTTAGGAACTTTTTCATATCAGTTTCTTTCTTGAAGAAAAATTGTTACGTTTTGCACTTAATCTCCTTCATTTAGAAGCCTTTCAGTTTTCTCCAAATATCGTACATTGCACTATTTATCCAATTTGGGTTAATTATTTTTTTCTGTGATTAGCTTTCCAACAATGCTATATTCACATTTCTAGATCCCTTATTTAGTGTCTCCTTCATCATATATCACAAAGGATTCCTATTCTTCATAAATAGTATTGTGTGTATATTATTTTTCTATTCTTACTAATGAGGTTGAATCTTCCGTTTTAGGTTTTTTCCATAAAAGACTAGTAAGAATAGCACAAGACGAAAACACACAATTTTACTAAAAATTATTGAACAGAGAAAAGGGAAAAATAGAATCTGTTATTGAATTCCTCAATTGAGGGTTTATATACATGCATTATAATGAAGTTAATCGAACCTGTGATTAATTGAGCCCCAATTCTAACTAACTGGGAAGCTAATTTAATTTCTAACTAACTTTAACTTATGCTACTAATCATACATCTAATAGCCCCCCTCAAGTTGGAGCATACATGTTGTATGTTCCCAACTTGGCCATGAGATACTGAAATTGAGGTGCAGGGAGTGCTTTAGTGAGGATATCCGCAAGTTTATGTTTGCTTGGAACATGCACCAGCTTGATGATTCCAGAAGCAACTTTTTCTCGAATAAAGTGGCAGTCGATTTCGATATGTTTGGACCTCTCATGTAATGTTGGATTGATAGACATTTGAATAGCCGAGATGTTGTCGCAAAAAACCATGGCTGAGTAGACCTCAATGTGCATGAATTTTAGCAAGGCCATGAGCGAGAGGACCTCACAAGCAGCATTTGCCAACGCCCGATATTCAGCCTCGGTCGAGCTTCTGGAAACCACATCTTGTTTCTTACTCTTCCATAATATCAGAGAATCACCCAAAAAGTGCAATACCCAGTGGTGGATCGCCTTGTATCTAAACAGCCCCCCCAATCCGCATCAGTGTACATGGTGAGATTGAATTTGGACTTAGAGGAGAAAAGGAGCCCTTGTCCCGGTGCAGCTTTCAAGTAACGAAGGACCTGATGAGTGGATTCAAATGGGAAAGGCGCGGGTCGGACATAAACTGGGCCAATTTCACTACTGCGAAGGTAATGTCTGGTCTGGAAATTGTTAAGTACATGAGGCTGCCAATTAGCCTTCTATAGTGGGATGGGTCAGGTACGGGATCGCCTTCATCAGCTCGAAGTTTCAGATTTGCATCCATAGGCGTGGTGGCAGGCTTACATCCTAAGTAACCTGTCTCTTCCAATAACGACAACGCATACTTTCTTTGAGTAAGCGCGATGCCAGCTTTAGAATGTGCAAGTTCTAAACCCAGAAAAAACTTGAGGTCACCTAAGATTTTGAGCTTGAAAATTGATTGGAGTTTCAGTTTAACGTTGTCAACCATCTCTTGCTCGGGAGCAGCTATGATGATATCATCCACATAAACAATGAGGAAAGTAGTCGCATCGCCTTCACCCAAAGCAAATAGAGAGTAATCCTGTTTGCATTGTGTGAATCCGTGGCTGAGGAGAGTGGTACAGAATTTGGTAAACCATTGCCGTGAAGCTTGCCTCAGATCATACAAAGACCTTGTGAGCTTGCAAACTAATCCCTCTTTCCGTTGAGGATGGCCCAAGGGTAACTCCATGTAAACTTCTTCATCTAATTCCCTGTTGAGAAATGCGTTGTTGATATCTAATTGGAGAAGACTCCAATTCTTGACAGCAGCAATGGTGAGAAGAGTCCTGACTGTGGTGATTTTTGCGACCGGGCTAAAGGTATCCCGAAAGTCGATCCCGGCTTGTTGAGTGTAGCCTTTGGTAACGAGGCGTGCCTTATAGCGCTTTAGTGTACCATCTGCCTTTAATTTGGCTTTGTACACCCACCGACACCCGATTGCATGTTTGGCTTTGGGTAGTTTAACCAAGACCCAAGTATTATTGGCTTCGAGGGCATCTAGCTCTTCTTGCATGGCCTGCTGCCACTCTTTGAACTTGACAGCTTGGTGATAGAACTGAGGTTCAGGAATGATGTCCAACTGAGCAATGGAGTTGTGATATTTAGAGCCAAGCTTGTGAGTACTAAGGTGGTTAGTGAGAGGATATGGTGTTGAGATATGGTACACATAGTCATTTAAATATGATGGTGGCTGAGTGTGGCGGGTAGATCGACGTAATGGTGGTGGTTGAGGCTGAGCGTTGGGGACGATGGAAGAAAGGTTTGGAGAACGGGGTGCGGATGTGGAATTGGTGTGAGGCAAAGGTGGTAAATGTAATGGAATAGGATCTAGAACAGGCTTAGGTAGTGCAAAATCATGAAACAGATCTGTGTTGGGTTGAAGATGAGGAGATTGGCTAAAGGGCATGATGTTTTCATGAAATACAATGTCTCTAGATATGAAAAACTGTTTGGTGCGAAGATTGTAAAGCTTATATCCTTTATAGCCAATAGGATATCCAACAAAGACAGAAGGATCAGCTCTTGGGCAAAATTTAGTCCTAGAATTGGGAGTAGTTGCTGCATAGGTAAGGCATCCAAAGCTTCTCAAGGAATCATAGTTGGGTGTCTTGCCAAAAAGGAGTTCAAATGGTGACTTGAAGTGTAGAAGTTTGCTGGGAGTTCGGTTGATAATGAAGGCAGCAGTGATGACGCATTCACCCCAAAAGGAAATGGGCACGTTGGATTGGAAAAGTAATTCTCTTGCAACATTCAAGAGGTGTTGATGCTTGCGTTCCACGACGGCATTTTGTTGCGGACGATAAGGACATGAGAATTGGTGCAAGACTCTCCGTTGCTGCAGGAATGCATCGAGAGCAAGTTCTTTGGCATTATCCGACCTGAAACACTTAATTCTTTGGCCAAATTGAGTTTCAACCAAGGCAAAAAAATTCTTTAAGCAATCTGTGGCCTCAGACTTATGAGTTAGCATATAAATCCAGCAAAAACGAGATGCATCATCAACAATTGTTAAAAAGAAACGTTTTCCATTATAAGTTGGGATATGGTAAGGTCCCCAAACATCACAATGTATAAGGTCAAAAGCATTAGAGGACATGTTATTTTGTGATTCGAAAGGAAGTCTTTTGAATTTTGCTAAGTGACAAACTTCACAAATGTGGTGGTCTGACTTATTTGGTAATTGCAAGATGTTATCTAAATGCTGTAAAACACTAGAAGGAGCATGTCCTAAACGTGCATGCCATAATTGGGATTTGCACAGATTTATTTGATTAAAACTAGTATGAAAGGCCGGATTAGACTGAGTGGAGACATATGATGATGACTTGGTTAGGGTGTCGGCTCTCAGGATATAAAGTCCCTGCTGCAGGCTACCCTTCCCAATCTTCTTCGAACACTTGTTGTCCTGAATAACGAAATGAGTGTATCCAATAGTAACAGTGAGTGAAGAATTGGAAAATAAGGCGGACACTGATAATAAATTGACTCGAAATTCAGGCACATAAAGCACATTGTAGAGTGTAATATTGTTATTGATGAAAACTGACCCTATGAGATTTGCAGAAAAAATGTCACCATTTGGTAAAGAAACTGAAAACCTCTTAGAGGTATGAATGGACTCGAAAAGTGATAAATCACAAGCAATATGTATAGTGGCTCCACTATCTAAGATCCAAGCATTGTTGGGTAAATTTGACCTTATCATGGATGTGTTGAGAACAATACCTGCTGGGGTTGCGACACCTGTGGATTCAGGAGTTGGAATTTCCTGAATTTGGTGATGATTGAGTAGGGACAAAAGTTGTTGAACTTGAGCAGAGGTCAGGTTGGGAGTGGCCGGTGTTGATGGTTCCAAATTGACAAACACATTGTGTACGGATGGCCTCGTGCCTCTCCCTTTGCCAAAATTTAGTGGGAATTCGTGGAGCTTATAGCACTTATCGATTGTATGCCCAAGAAGGCCACAATGAGAGCAGAGAGGACGATCTTTCTTGAGTGTGCCTCGGCCACGACCTTGAGGCTGAGCGGCATGAGGATTGCGGGGGGGAAAGCGACTTGAGGTTGTGGCAGTGAATTCAAGGAAGCTCCTAATGCCCGATGTTTCTCTTCTTAAGTCACCAAGGACAGCACCTTGTTAATCGCAGGGAGAGGGTCCATGAGTAGGATTTGGCCCCGAATTTGAGAATAAGACTCATCTAGTCCCATCAAGAAGCAATGGACGTATTCTGCTTGAAGAAATTCTTGCATAGCTCGAGCATCACCACAGTTGCATTGTACAGGTCTGTAGGAGTTCAATTCCTCCCAAAGAACTTTGATCTTGGTAAAGTATTGTGAGATGGTCATTGTGCCTTGGTGGAGATTCATCAAATCACGTTTTAACTCGAAAACACGAGGGCCATTGCCATGTTGAAATCGATCTTTCAAAACATTCCAAAGTTCAGCAGCCGAATTTGTATACACCAGTGAAGTGGCTATCTCTTTTGAAACAGAGTTCAGAATCCAAGTGCTGACTACATCATTGACACACTACCAGTTTTCAAATTTCTCTGGTTCAGTGGTAGGATCAAGTTGAGGAACAGAACCTATGATAAAGCCAAGCTTTCTTTTGGCATTGAGGGCTTTTCGTATAGCGCGGCTCCATGAATGATAGTTGTCCTCACTGAGTTGTTGAGTGACTAAGATCAAACCTGGTTGATCAGCCGGGGAGAGGTTGTATGGGTCGATCGTCATGGATGAGGCTGAAGAAGCAGCCGAAGACAGTGAAGCGGAAGGTTCCATGAACACGCACGATGAATGGCTTCTCGTCGAGGCTCATTGATCGGAAATTGCTGTTTCGATTTCAAGAACAGGGATGAAACAAGCAAGATCTCATCAATCTCTATCGTGTGAGTCAAGAAGAGAGGAAGAAAGAAGAAGAACGAGGAAAGAAGATGCAGAAATGGTGGAGAGGAGAGAGAGAGAGTAGACGGTTACGGAAGCTTCAAGAAGGGTTTGCTTCTGATACCATATTGAACAGAGAGAAGGGAAAAATAGAATCTGTTATTGAATTCCTCAATTAAGGGTTTATATACATGCATTATAATGAAGTTAATCGAACCTGTAATTAATTGAGCCCCAATTCTAACTAACTGGGCAGCTAATTTAATTTCTAACTAACTTTAACTTATGCTATTAATCATACATCTAATAAAAATGAAAACTGTTCACGATTTTGCAACGGAGAGAGCTCACTAGACTCACTGTTTTTGATTGAATAAAGCCCAAGCAGAGCAAAAAAAAAGGAGGAAAAGCACACTAAACAAATTATATTAATTTCTTAATAGAGTTAAGATCTTCTAAAAGTGAAAAGAATTGAATTCATTCCATCATTACTTAAGGCAAGCGGAAATTATTAATTGACTTGTTCCAAAAGATGAAATATGTGTTCCTATCATAATCGTCATATTGAGTAATTTATAATTGAGAAGGTTAACGAGGTAACAAATACAAAAATAAAAAAATGTCAATGTTTTGTTTTTCACAATTTGAATTCAAATTATTATTAATTAAGTCCAAATTCAAAAGAAAATAATACTGAAAGGTAAAAAAAGTCATTATAAAAAAGGGGCTCACAGAGCAGGAATAATAAGAATCCACGAGCCTCGTATTCTTCCAATTGATACCCCAAAATTAGAATGTGAAAATGATTCTAAGTAACTAAATGCTAAGAATCGTGTAATGAATCTAAGAAATAAAATTGTGATATCTTATCAAGAAGAAAAGTTGTTACTCCAATAAGAAAAGGAGAAAAGACTATAAAAGAGAAAAAAGAATAAAGATTAAAATAGTAATTTTAATTTCATAATCACAAAACATAAAAGATTAACTTAAACATTTGAGTGTTCTTATAGATACCTTCCTCCGCGTGTTATTATTACATGATTTAACGAGTTTTTAACTTTCATCAAAGGTTGGAATAGAAAAAAAAAATTCCTCCAAATATATAATGTATGGACACCAATACACAATACAATATAGGACATAGAATACAGGATATAAAATATGCAGATGTACGAATTTTAGATTTTTATAAAATACGGAACATATTATATATATAAAATATAAAATAATTTTTAGATAAATTGTAATGTTATTTTGATATTTTATTAATATTAAAATATAAATTAATTTTTAAATATTTAAAAGTTTTTAATTATACAAAATATTTAAAATATTTTTATTTTAATAAATAATAATATATTATTTTTAAAATTATTTTAATCAATATTCTAAAAACTGACTAGACCGATTTGTTCAATCGGAATAATAAAAAATCGATCATCTGGTTAATGTCCAAAACTGTCTTGCAAAAAATTGGTAAAAAAATCGAATGAACTAGCAGTTAACCGATAAATCGACGGAATCGGACTGATTTATTGGATTACCAGTTCGAATTTATATATATATAAACCAAACCCCACAGAACTCCAGTCCCACCCCTTTCTCACTCTGATTCTCTGAGGACCCTTTCTCACCTGTCCTTTCTCACACTTAGTTTTCTTGGGCAGTTAATGTGAGCACTCTGAGTATTCTAACTGATGCAACTTATTTTTTTTCTTGTCATCTCTTCTTTTTAATTACTTCTCAACTCACTCTAGTTATACTTCCATCGATGTTCATCAGATTATCTTATACGAGTTTTCTTGCTTCACCATGAATTTCAACTGTTTGAGTTAGTTTTGATCGCATTTTTGTATGAACTTGATTCCAAACTATCTACTTTTGATGCAGCACACCTCAATCAGTCCAGATCGTAAGCTAATGATTGTTGTTGGAGATCATCTAGATGGATTGCTAGTGGATCATCACAATGGGAAGGAACATAGTTCATATCATTATGTATTTATTTATTGGACTTTTCAATTGATTTTGTCCTGGTTGATGGTATTTTGATTTTTCTTGCAATGGATCAATGAGTACTGGGAGGATATAGGGACAATCAGGTCACTCTTTGAGACAAATTTAGTCCTCACCGAACATGTAAGTGTCATGTTTATCGTAATCTAGCAGCAAGTTTATAATTATGTTTTTGTTTCCTATCAAAAATACTTCTTTAACTAATTTTCATTGATTAGGATTTAAGATCAATCACGTTATGTTTGTAAATTCAGCCATCCAGATTTTGCTTTTACGAAGCAGGAAAACCAATGTATACATCAAGGAGAAACTTACCACCATCGAATATTGACAATAGCAAGGTTAGTACAGAAAAAAATAATACTAACTTGGTAGTATTTTATAACTAAGTATCAAAAGTCATATATATCACTGGTTTAAGTGTGTATTCGATTGTCTAATTAGACTAAAACATTGTTATTTATCCTTATGTAGATTGTTTACTCAATAATATCGCATGGATGAATTTCGTGGAAGGATAGAGTGAAAAATAGAATCCTAGAATTGGACTTATTTTTATTTGAAGCAAACATTTTTTTAAATTTGACTATGCAATTTTTAGTAAGAGATTTACTATATTGATATTTTTATAAAGATATTATTTTTTTCAGTTAATTTTGTTGTTTTTGCCACAAGTTTATATTCAATAGATGAAAAACATGAAGATTTATAGCATTAAAAAATCCAAAAAGACCAAAAAATTTATCTTTTAAATTAAACAAAAAATTCAGCATTTTTTTAAAAGAAATTTTATTTTAAATTTGTATTGAAAATAGCGGCGGTTTTATAACCGCCACATTTAGTGATAAATAAAAAAACCTAAAAACATTGCGGCGGTTCATAACCGCTGGTAGAAAATGGACTAAATCCTATGCTTATATATCGCGACGGTTTAAAACCGCCGCTAAATTAGTTGCCGCAAAATACTGATTCAGCGGCGGTTTTACCAGCAGTTGCTGAAAACCGCCGCAAAACCTAATCCCGGCGCCCATAACCAAGGAGGTCTATCGAACCACCGGCCTTTGATTTTGCGGCGGTTTAAAACCGCTTCTAATTGGAGAAAAAACCACTGCTAAGCAGTGTCTATGCTGTAGTGAAAGTCACGAAGGCACCCCCCAACAGGGTTCCCGTGTGTGCGTAGGCCTTGGTGGTACACCACGTCCTGTAGGGTGATAGTGACCTCACCCCACGGGAGATAAACATGTGCGTCTCCGGAGCCATCGCTCCACGAGTGCCGAAATCAGGGAATTGTCAAATGTGAAGTCCTCGAGGGGCACCGTGTCGCTGAATCCGGCCTCAGCCAAATACGGGACGATGGCGTCCGGTGGAGGAAGGGTATGACTGACTCGACGGGGCAGTAGAAGGCGAGGCCTCTGCGGAATGAAAAAAATTTTAACCTATAAAGAGATAATAATAAATTTGTGTACTCTACTTAAGAACAAAGTACTACTACTACTTAAGAACATACTACCATGTCTCTACTCTACAGATGTCTCTAAATTACTTATGTCGGTAAGCAAATCCTAATTAAGTCATACCAATCTTACACAAGTAAATATTGTTCTAAATTCATCATATAGTCCAATCCCTAATTAGCATTTTACTCAGTGCTTGTCACTACAAGACTACCCTAACAATGTCTGCATACTTAGATTAACCAAACAGAACGCAACTAACCTCGAAGTCGGCTGTCCTGACGTAATGTGACGTCTCGTTTAGTCTGTTGATGTCACTGTCGTTCCCCACCTGACGTGCCATCACCGAATCGGTCTCAAATATGGTTGAAAAGAGTAAAAAGAGGGGAGAAAGAGTTTGACTAAGTCAAAATAGAGTCCAAAAACAAACTGTAAACAACTTATACTTACAGGCGATGTTCGCCCTTATCTCGTTTACAGTCTTATTTACAGTGTAAACGAGATACACGCAATTTTATCTCATTTACAATGTAAACAAGATATGACTAATGAACGCAAATTAATAAATATTTTTTAAATTATTTATTTCAGTAATTATTACATTTATTTTATTTATTTAAATAAAAAATCCAGAAACTAAGGAGGCGGTGAGATTAATGATTCTTGCCTCTCACTTTCTGCTCCACTTCTGTTTAACAATTTCTCTCTCTCAAATATCATTGTTTTATTATTTCTTTGACTTTTTGACTGGTACTTGTATAATTTTTTAATTTTTTATGAAATAAGTTAATAACATCTCACGTTTAATGTCCATATAAGAGTTTATTTAAAATTATAATTATTGCTATTATGCTATTTTGGATTTTTTACATATTTTTTTATGTAATTATATATATTCTTATATTTATAATATGATAATTTATTATTTTAATATTTTATTTAAATTTTATAACATACTTATTTTAAACGTGTCGTATCCAATATTTTTATAAAAAGACCGTATCAATATATTTATGTCGTGTTGTGTCCGTGTTACGAGTTGTATTTGTGCTTCTTAGAACATGCCGCTTTCTCCGTCGCCGAACGTACATTCACCATTGTCTCACTGCCAGCATCGCATATGCTCCACTAGTCGTCGTCTCATTGCTCAAGCTCGTCTCCTCTATCGCAATGCGTCTCGCGTTGTCGCTTGTCTCTTCTATCGCAATGCGTCTCGCGTTGCCTCTCATCCTTTCTGTCTCGTTCCTCCCTTGCCGTTAACTTAGTTCCTCTCTCGCCAGAAGGTCTGCTTGGAGATACTGTTGGCGTCGCTGTCTTTACTCTCGTCGTCAAGATTGTCTCTGTCTTTGAGACCTCTCTCTCCCTCTCTATGAACATCTCTCTTCTGTCGTTGTGGACTCTTCATTGTCTCTCTCTGCTGCCGTGAAATTACCGTGTTTAATTATGCTATTCTCTCTTTCTTTAATTAATTTTTTTATTTTGTTAATTATAATGATTCCGAGTTTCTATATTTTTATTCTGGATTCTAGTCACTAAACAGAATAGATTTTGGTTCTTGTGTGAAAATTTGATTAATTATATTGATTAATTTCGTTGCTAGATAGAATAAACTTTGATTATTACTTCTTCTTTTTTGCTTTATTAGTTTTTATGAAATTGGAATAATTCTGTTGATAATACTTCACTGCTTTGTTAAATTTTGATTTTAATGATTTTGGAGTTTTAGTTTTAATCCAGTTATGGATTTTGGTATGATAGGTTGATTAATTAATATTTTAGGAATTGATGTGGTTTAAAAAATACCATGTCTTTATTAATTGAAGTAATTAACTCTTTGGTGAATAGAGTCTCGATTGCGGTCTTGTATATGGTTATTAAAAGAGGTGAAAGAGTTTTGATGCTATACAATTTGATTTGGTTGAGAATTATGGTTCAAGCGTTTTTCCTTGCAGTTTTTTTATGTTTGTTTCTTTTATTTAGGATTAGGTGTAGGCTAATTTTAAAGTTTATAGTGGAGCAATGAGATTGAGTTGCTATAGTGGGATAATGGGTTAAATCGGTTCAATCACAGTTTGACCTCGATTGAACCACTGAATTATTGAATCAATTATTTGATCGGTTCGATTTTCGTAATTTTGATTTTAAGAATATATATTAAGAATAAGATTGAATATTTAGGTGTGCATAAGTGTATTAAAAAAATTATTTTTTTATTAAAACACGGTTAGACATAAAAGACACTCAAACAAATATCAATAAATATCATATTTAAAATGTGTCTGATATATAAACACAACTCAACTAAATATTCCTAGCTACTTCATAGCTCCAAAAAAAAACTTTTCAATCGATGAGTGAAAAAATTCGATATTTTGCCGACAATCGAAAACGACCCCCTCTTAAAAACAATAACTTAGAATAAGTTTATAAGGAGTATTAAGGGACCAATAATTTTTATAATTTGTAGTTATTAATTAGTTATTATTATTTATTAATATTTGTAATGATATTAAATTACATCTAATAATATAAAATTATTTATTTTTTTATTAATTAAGTGCAAACCACATTTTAATAAAAATTCTGGCTGTGTACAAAACCTCTTTTCTTTTCACCATCTAATACATTTTAGGAGTTAAATTCAAAAAATTCCAAAGACTCTAAAGGTGGAAGAAACCAATAATAACGGGCATCATTTCCTTACATCTCCACAAATTGGGTTTTAGCAGTTCCTAATTAAGTCGGCACCGGGGGATTCACTAGAATTTGATTCCTTTTTATGCTAGCCCTCAGCTTCCTTACTAATTATATATTTTTTAAGTAATTAATTTCCTTGACATCATTGTCCTTTTTTTAAAAAAATAAAAAAAAAAAAACAAAAAAAGTTCAACACAATAAAGTGAAATATAAAAAATTAGAAATAAAAGAAGTTGCCTACACCAGAGATAACAATTTTCTTAGCCTTCCAAGTATTACTATCAACACCTACAAGGATTATTGAAAGTCTATTCTTGGTAGCTTAAAATCGTCCAGCTTTGTATTTTTGCAACACCTGCTTTTTTTTTTTTTTTGAAAATTCTATCATTCCGTTTTCACTAGATGCTCCAGCAAAGAATCCAGTCAGCCACTTCTTCTGCTCTTATTTTTTATTGTGCATTCCAGTCCAACTTTCAAATAATCCTTTTATGGTACCAGGAACAGCCCAATCTGTACGAAAATACCTCAACCATGTGCACCACACCTGCCATGTAACCTCACATAGGAAAAATAAATGTTGCACAGATTTTATCTCCTTTTTACACAGAACACAAGTATTATCACTATTAGGAATAACACCCAATCTGTTCAACCGCTCTTTGGTATTAACTCTACCAACTAGCACAAACCATCCAAATAGCTCTACTCTCGGAGGTACCACGCTTCTCCAAATCGCACCGGTGAAACTATAACTTGTGATCTTATCGGTCAGAGTTTCTGATTGGATGACCTACAGAAAAAGAACTAATAGAAAAAACACCCTTCTTATCAAACTTTCACATAATATTATCCTCTCGATCCGTTGATAGCTTAATTGACCTTAACCTTTCATGAAGTTGATGACCTTATCATTATCCTTTCTTGTAACTCGTAAGTTGTAATGGTTGTGCCAGCACAAAAATATAAAATAAATCTTTATTATTCTATTAGATTTTTAGTTTAATTATTAATTATTCATATGAATTGATAATTGTAGATTATATTATTGATCAATTTAACAAAAAAATGATCATAACATTTTATTGTTATATTAAAAAAATTTATAATTATATATATATTCAGATAAATGGCAGTATTAAGCCAGCTTGCATGAGATTTTACATAATTAAATCAAACAAAAAAATGAGACATGGATCAACCAAAAGCATGTCTCTATATAATTCGAATCAATCCTATTAGAACTAAAAAGCTTGATAATTCGAATCAAACCTCTTCGAATTAGTGAGGGAGTTTACAGTATTAGTAGTTCGAATCAGACCGATTCGAATCATGCATGAAAAAGTTCGAATCAACCTAATTCGAATTATGCATAGAGAGTTTGAATTTAACTGATTCGAATTAGTGCTTGAGGAATTCGAATTATAGTTCGAATGAGTCTTTTCGATTTACTGACAAATTGAGTTCTATTTATAAATAAAATTTGGACTATTAAATTTAATGTAAAACTAACCTATATAAATATTAATAAAAATTTTATAATAAAAAAGAGTACTTAACTTATCAATTTTTATATATTATTTTTAAGTTAATAAATAAATAAATATTAATTTTTATTATAATAATAAAAAATTATAACATACTAAAATAAGATACTAGAAAAAATACTATATAATATAAAAAAATATACTAAAAAAGTATAAAACAAGATTATAACAAATTAATTTTAGTATAAAATTATCAAATATAAATTAATTTTAACTTCTATTAGTACATTGAATTAAAAATAACATATAAAATATACTTGTATTTATTAAATTTTAATAACATATAAAAATTTAACAACTTTTTAAATACTCCTTCTATAATAGGAGTGCATTTTTATGTACTTTAAATACTTTATAAAAAAAATATTTAATAAAGTGTTGTGCATGTTTATCATATAAAAATAAAGTGTTGTGCCAATATAATAACATTATAAATTTTAAATCAATTTTTTTAGGATTTTAGATTAAAAGCGGCACATAAAAAAGCATTATTGGTATTCTAAAGGCAATTTAATTAAAAAAGATAGAACTGTATTGTTTAGGATTTTATGTACATAACTAGGCTAACTTTTTTTTAATATTGGTCAAAGATGTGTGTTACACTAGGTTATTTGGTTTCAGATAAGTTTTACTCTACTATAATTTTTTTTTTACTTCTAAAATATTTTATAAATTAATTTTAAAGAAAACATCATTGACGTTTTCATTAAAAATTTAGTTATACACGTTACAAAATAAATAATTACAATAAAAAATTTTAAAAATTATAACAATATATAAATTTTTTTTATTATAACTATTTATTTTGTAATGAGTACAACTAAAATTTTAATAATAATTTTTAAATTAAACATTGTTATGATGAGTACTATAAAAATTTGCAAATATACTCTTTTACTAACCTATCACATAATAAAAATTTTTAAACTTTATAAAATTACAATTTTTTATAGACTCGTATTATCAAATTAATTGAATTCGATTTAGCATTGCCTCCATATAGATATAATTGTTGTGTATTAAAATAATTGGGAGTCAGATATATAATTCGAAAGATTCATATTCGAACTACACTTTAAATTACTTTTCTCATAATTCGAATAAGTGTGATTAGAACTATCTAAGTTAACCTGCATACGTAATTTGAATCTGGTTAATTCGAACTACCTATAACTTAATGCATGCATAATTCGAATAGATCAAATTCGAATTACACTTCCCTATTAATTCGAATTAACGTGTTTCCTAGTTTGAATTAGCTTAATTTACATTTTTTACTTTTGGTTAAATCTCGTAAATTCTCTTCTACTCTGATTTAACAGTGTGTTGTTCTATATATTCGTAATTTTGTTTTCGCCAAAATTTTATTTGATAAGCAAATTTTCTTCATCAATTTTAATATATATAACAAGTGTTTATTTCTTCTCCTTCTTATGGTCAATCTTTTGAAAAAAAAATATTTTTTTATTTTTTTAAAATATTTTTTAACAGATAAAAATTATTTTATATTTAAATAAATTTTTTTTAAAATATTTTCAAATATTAAAAATATTTTTTATTTTTATTTTTTAAATAAAGTATTATTAATTTTTAAGAAATAATAAATAATTTATTTGTATTTAATAAAAATATTTTTAAAAATATATATCTAAATAAATTTTAAATTCAATAAAAGTACTTTATTAAAAAATACTTTTCTATTAAAAAAAATTAATCCAATCTAGTTAATTGACTTTTCAGCTGAAATTAAAAACGGCAATTTAAGTATAGGACAAACAAGTTCCGCGGAGACATGAATGATTCGCAGACATAAGGTTCTAAAGAATGTAATAATAAGAAAAAAGCAATCAGATTCATTATTAAAAAAATACAAGGAAAAAAATGTAACAAAGACATGCGTGTATGAATTGGACACCACGAGCATAATATATATTCTCCTCCACCTTAAATAATTTAATCTAATATAATATTATATAATATTTTTCAGGCCCACTAAGTTGCAATGAAAACAGACCAATAGTATAACTCGAGTACCTGGTACTCTGTCATCTCAATTCTCAAAGTCACACTCCCACACACAATAGAAACAACAATTTCCCAACAACCACCAAATATGACAACTCATCCTCTCTGTCTCTCTTCCTTGTTCTCATCCAACTTCTATATATTAAAACAACGATTAAATTTCTTAATATCCCAAACACACCCTAACCATTCTTGTCCTAATAATAATAATAGTTATATTTATAACCATATAACTATCCTATCTTATAGTCTCGTCTAATTAATTAATTAATTATCTTCAAAGCAATTCTTTTACTTGATACAGTGATACTATTTTGTTTCATCATTTTTCAATTAGGTCTGTATTTTCACTTTCCATAGCTAACGATAATTTACAAACTTAAATTAAATTAAGACAATATATACTATTCAAGCAACACTAATTATGCTATCTCCACCACCAGTGAAATTTCCTGCTTGAAAAGACGACGTGGATGACGAGGATGGTGAGGAGCGATCATTATTTTCGTCTGGGGACTGATTCCGGAATTGCTGCGGCCCTAAGTTAAGAACAAATGGTGGAGGTCGAAATTCTGTATTCAGAGTTATTTTCTCTTTCAGGTTCAAATTAGCCATCTTAGAAGATGGTGGCACAGGCAAAATAGGCGTTGGCCTTATTGGTTTAGCAGCTAATGGCAACATCACAGAAGATAAAGCCATGGGGAAAGTAGAGCTAGATAAGTTGTTGTAGTTTGATGACGAATATGTAGAGGGTGTGGGTGGCGCAACAGTTTCTTGCTGAACTTGCTCTTCCATCATGGCAGACGATTCCATCACCTTAATTTAGAATAAATAATGCCAAAAAAATTAGAATAAAAAATGAAATCAATAGATTTTAAAATAATAAAAAAAAAACGTTGCGTTTTATTAGTAACTCACGTTAATAGTTAAGTGAATAAAAACCTTTTTCTAACAAAATATTCAAAAACAGTTTTTTTTTTTTAATCCAACAAATAATAAGTTTCACGATTTGAAATCTTCGTAATCAAGTATTGTGCATTTAATAAAAAAGATTATATTGTTCATCAATAATAGTAATAATATTTATATCGTCGAGATATTTTTCATTTATTATGAAATCAGTTTCTGAAAATTAAATAATTTGTTACCATAAAGGCTAACAATTATAGCAAAGATTAGATTGAATACCGTATCAGTGGTGATATCAAACAGACTAGACCTTCTGCGGCGGCGGTTCTGATTGTGGCGGCGGAGGAAATATTTCTGTGCGTGACTAGCAACCTGAGTTGGAGTCCGAGTCTTCACAAAATTTCTAGAAATTCCTCTCCAGTCACCTTTTCCAACCTTGTGTAAACCCAACAAGAACAATTTGTGCTCCTCTTCAGTCCAAGGAACACCTAATAACAATCACAAAAGAAAACCATTAAAAGATTTAAAAAATAATAATCAAAGTGAAACTAATAAACTAGCAAGCAATTAAGCACGTGTTTTTCTACTATTATTACTATTTTACCTCGTTTGCGCTCGCGGCTGCGGCCGGAGGCGTGAACGACGTCATCGGACACATAGCCGGCGTCAGCAACGATTGGATCCTGCGGTGGTTGTTGATCAAACTGTGACAAATTACCCATACTAGCACTTTTTCTGAATGACGACGAGGTCCCTTCGGTGGTGGTGAGTCTTACGCCGAAGAGCATGATGCCGTTCTCTCTTTGAGGGGTTCCGCCACCGGAGACCGATCCGGCAGCGAGAGAAGCGTCTGTGCATGTGCGGGAGTTGTGCCCGTTGTTTCCACACTGTGAGCACGTGCGAGACATGTGGATCTCTCTCAGCCCATACAAGAAACTGAAGAGAGATAATATAACTCTGACGAAGAACTATTTGTGCATATAATGAGTGGGTTGAATCTTTAATGGAGAGAAAGAGAAAGAGTTGGAGGAGGTTTCGTTTATATAGGGAGAGAGAGTCCGATACTCAAATGTGGGGTTTTGTGTCTGTTTCTGGTTAGTGACAGGCCCAGTTTGGGTAAATTTTACCTCAATTAATTTTTTTAAATAAATAATTTAAACGATAAATATTTATATTAAAAATAATTTATAAATAAATTATTTTATATTTAAATTATTAATTTTAAAAATATTTATTTTTTTAATTTTTTTATAAATATTTAAATAATTTTTTAAAAAATTATAATTTAATTTAAAAATTACACAAAATATTAATATTATTATTTTTATAAATAAAAAAAAATTTAGAACGGGACCTTAGTGCTCAATTGTGTTTAGTATTTTTTTTTTAAAAAACTCTAAACGGCCTTTGAGAATTATCTTAAAAGACAACAAAATTTTTAATAAAAAAAATATTTTTTTATTTTTAATTTTTTTTTATAGGTCTGATTATTTTTTATGTCAAAAAAGTCAATAAGTCCCATAAAAATAAAAATATGAGTCGAAAATAATATTTTTTTTTGTTAAAGGTCACGTTGTCCCTTCAAAAAAATTAGTAGGGTCGGGTTGGATATTCACTCTAATTTTTTTTTACCAAAGTTAGAAAAGATTATGAAAAGATTATGTTATTTAAATTATAACTCATTGGCCAATAGTATTTATTATTATTATTATTATTATTATTATTATTATTATTATTAACTGGTTTTATAAATATTTAATCATTAATAAATATGATTTGATTATAATCAAAATCTAATTTCACCATAAAAAATAAAGAAGGATAAAAATAAAAACAAATATTATAATCAAATCAAATTATTTACAGTTGTACATTTTGAATAATATAATATATAATAAACTAAATATTTAAATAGCATAAAAAAATTTTTTAGATTACTTAGTCTCCCAAATTTATTAGTATCAACTAATTTTGTCTTTATTCAATTTTCAAATTTTTTTATTTTTACTTGTCTATTAAGAATTTTCTAGTTATATTTTATTTAAACTTAAGTCAGAGGTTAAATCCCAAAACTTTGAAATAACATTTTAAAATATATTAAGGGTTTGTTTGCATGCTGTTCTCGAAAAAAATCTTTTTTAAAATGATATATTTTTTAAATATTTTTTATAAAAATAAAAGTATTTTATGTAAAAAAATCTTTTTATTTATCAATTATGTTTAGATAAAATAAGATAAATGTATTTATTTATTTATTATATGAAAAATATCTTTTTTTAAAAAAAATTTTAAAAAATATAAATTATAACTTTTCAAAAAATATGTTTTTTTTTTATATTTTTCTAGTGTTTTTACTTTTACTATTAGAAATTTGCCAAATACACTAAAAAATAAAAAAAAGATATTTTTTATTAAAAAAGATCTTTTTTATTAATTTAATGACGTCCAAACAAACACTAAAGCTTCTTACAAACGAATTCAATTTCTTAAAAATATAATTTTTAACAAAAATATTATTTATATACTAAAAATCAGCTAATAAATCAAGCGTAGCATGTACAAATACATATATTTAAATACATATGTATATTTTATATTTTAATATATATTTAATATAAATAACTTATCTTTGTGTGTACACGACTTGAATCAAAACAAATATTTAAACTAGAAAAAGTTAGAAAAAATAATATAATATATAAAGATGAGAAACAAGAGATTCAATCCATTCTAAAGTGAGTGTGATGGATGAAAAACATAGAAACAAAAGCTTGTAAGCCATACAAATAATTACTGGGAATTTGAAACGAGCACAACCGATAGGAAAACTCCCACAAATGAATGAAATAATGGAATTTGGATGGAAAATTGAGTACGGACAAATTTGGTTGATTTTGAAGTTTTTTGTGGATTAATTTGATTGAGTGAAATTTTAGAAGGCTAATTTGACTAACTAGTAAAATTTGAAAGATTATTATGACTATTTACTTTTTACATATACATAAAATATTAATTTCTAGTTTTTGAAAATTACATTATATATAAATTAAGAAAATATTATTATTTAACTTGTATAAAATTATATCAGTATAAATTATCTTTCTAATTTATCGTATGTTTGTGTTTTTTCAAAAAAAAAAAACATCATTGGAATTGCTTTTTTATTCAATTAATTATGATGATGAATTTAATTTTCTATCAATCATAAACCTTTTCCCTTTATTAAGAGAAAGTTCTTTCATGAAAATCTTGGTATTGGCTTTCATACTACTTGCAAATGATCCTTGAAAAATTGATCCATTTATCAATACACAATATATTCTCAAAGCACTCTACACATGTTCTAACTAGGATTTTTTTTAATTAAATAAAATAAATATTTTATTTATTGAATTAAATAATTTGTAAAATAATTACTAAAATATGCTGCCTTCTCTTATCACATTGACAGTGTAAACGAGTTATCTCGTTTATACTATAAACAAGATAAAAGAGAACGAATGACATATCTCGTTTACAAATACAGTAAGACAAAATTTCAACAGCTATAAGAGGATGTGCAACTGTAAACGAGATACAGTAAGACAAAATTTTAACAGTTATAAGAAGATGTGCAATCCTTGATATTCTCCACATACATTTTATATCTTTTTCTCCTCCGTTTTTCTTCCAAAAAATAAGCAAAAATGTTCAGTAGTAACGGATATATGGTTGTCTATGTGTATCCCAATTGTCGTATAAGAAACAGTGACAATAGAGTGATATTTGAGTGTGATAATCCGTTACTATTACGCACTTGGTGAGTAAGTTCCTTGTCGAGCTGAAAAGTCTTATATTGAGTAACCTTGGTGGTTTAGAGAGAAAAGAGATCGGAAGGGTGGGGCATAGGTTGCTAACACAGTTGGAAAATAGAATTTTTCGATTTCGTCTGTTTTGGCTCTATAGCAACGAGCATGTTCGCCTCATGTTTGACATCCATGGGAGAATCATGACAGAACAAGTGATGGAACTTTTTGTGGAGGTTGATGATGTCGGCGGTGGTAGATCTGGGCAGTCGGACTTTGTGTAGGATGACCCACCTCTTGCACCACCACCGATACATGTAGCTAGTCCATTAGAAGATATGGACGTTGACAGTGAGGACTCAGACAAGGAGTATGTTATGGATAACTGGAGCGGTTTTTCTAAAAATGATTATGAGGAGGAGTTTGTACCAGAGACACCGGCCGAGACAGTGGTCTGCTATGTTTTGCCTCTCCCTCCCACCCGATTTCGGCGCTATCAGATGTACCAAATTCACTATTATGCATTGGATCTTGACACAATATATGAGAAATCTCCATTTTCCAACACCAGAAAAGATGATTACAAGCTAGATGGTGGGGTGGACTTTTGGGATGGCCAGAGATTCAAAAGCAGAGATGTAGTAATGCAGGGTGTGAAGAACTACAGCATCCGCAGAGGTGCTGAGTACCGAGTTGTCGAATCGGATCGACTAACGTACCATATGCTTTGCTGCCAATTTGCATTTAGATGTCCTTGAAGTCTCCGTATAACCTTCCAACAGAACCTCGAATATTGGTGAGGTCAAGTTTAATTGTACCGTATTTACTCATTTATGATTAGTATATATGGTTTAGTTTCCAACCATGAATATTTTATTTCATTAGGGAGGTTCGGAGGGTTGGTGGCCACATATGTGTTTAACACCCACCATGTCCCAATGCCATTGACAGTTGGACAGCACCCTCATCTGCAATGTCATCTTGCCGTTGATACAGTCTAACCTATCCTTAGCATCCCTGTCCTATAGAGTGTAGTTTGGCAAAGATATCACTTCAAATTCTACTATATAAAGGTTTAGATGGCGAAACAAAAGGCAATTGCGCAGATATACGGGGACTGGAAGGAGTCATACAACAAGGTGTCGAAGCTGCTACAAGCATTGCAGAATTGTTGTTCCGAAACTATATGTGAGTTCAGGGCCTTACCTTACTATGATGGGCACCTTATGGTCTGCGATTGTAGCATGTTCGGCAAAGTCTTCTAGGCCTTCTCGTCTTGTGTTAAGGCTTTCAAACATTGCAAGCCGTTTATTTCTGTCGATGGTACGTATTTGTATGACAAATATAGCGGTGTGTTGCTTATTACAGTTGCACAAGACGACAATAGTAATATCCTTCCTATTGCTTTTGCAATTGTAGATTTTGAGAGTACAAAGTCATGGTCTTTCTTCCTAACTAATTTGAGATGACATGTCACCCCACAAGAAGGCATGTTGATTATATCTGATAGATCCCAGGCGATCAAGACTGCATTAAGGACAGACGATAGTGGTTGGCATCCTCCTAGGACATTCTATGCTTATTGTGTTAAACACATGGCCGCAAATTTTATGTCTCATTTCAAGTGCTCCGAGGACAAGCGATGCCTCATAAATGCTACTTATAGTCAATGCAAGCACGCCGAACCCCAAGATAGACCACGAGACGTCTGAAAGTCAGCAAGTAAAGGCAGCCACGAGAGATGGACCATATTGTTCGACTTGTCAGTCATCAGGTAACTCCCAATTAGTAACATAATGTAACACCTCGCATACTATCGGAGGGTGTCTGGATCAGCAATATCGGGCATATGCTCGACTCGCTCCCGAAGCCATGTCAACTTCAGGGGGAAAGACTCCTTCCTCTGTGCTCTCTACTGCTGAACTACTAGAGGCCTAGTACCAAGTAGTCACTCCACTAACTCCCAGATCTCGGTGTCGTACCATCTGTAGAAATCACGGAAGCACCCCTACTAGCTCCCAATGCGCGTGTAGCCCGAGGGAGTACACAATGTCTTGCACGATGATAGTGCACTCACCCCATGGCAGGTGGAATGTCTGGGTCTCCAAACGGCAGTGCTCCACGAATACCGTGATTAGGGAGTTGTCGAAGACGAAGTCTTTGAGAGGCACCGTGTCGCCGAAGCCAGGCTCCCTCAAATAGGGGACGATAGCGTCTGGTGGAGGAAATCTGTGACTCACTCGCCGAGGAAGAAGTAGGCGAGGCCTCTAACAAAAAATAAATTATCAGAATTAGAAAAATAGCGTCCCAACAAATATTGACATGACAAATTGATTTAACTGTTATATATTTATTTAACAAAAATTAAAAATATGTACTAACTGAATTTAATTAAATAAAATCTTTTATGTTAATAATTACTAAATTAATTATTAAACATCTCCTCAATATGTTAATTAAAATAAAAATATTTACTAAATTAATTAATAATCTAATAAACAAACTTTTACTTAATAATTTAATTTATATAAAAATAAAAATTACATGATTGTTTACTTAACAAATTAATTTCATTAACGACTAACTATATATATATATTCGCTTAGCCCCACGGTAAATTAAGTTAAAAAACAACTTTTATTTGAACAGTTAATAACTAAATAAATTAATAAACATAAAATTAGTAAATTAACTTTAAGGAAAACATATTCACGATAATATTTAATATCTAAATTAATAATTATATGCTTAATAACTTAATTACAAAATTAATCGCTAAATTGACTATTCCGACGACGTGTCATGTCGCGTTTAGTCGATTAATATCTGGATCACATACATCTGCATGCGCCATCTCAAAATTATTCAATAATATGATTAGAAACACTACAACATTTTGGGTCTATGGTCACGGTTTTTTACCGTGACAAAAAAAAAGCTATAGTCACGATTTTTTAAAAAATAGTGGCCTAAAAGGGTCTATGGTCATGGTTTTGGAGGGTGATCTAAAGGGGTCTATGGTCACGGTTTTTTACAGTGATAAAAAAGAGTCTATGGTCACTGTTTTTCAAAAAAGGGTGACATAAAAGGGTCTATGGTCACTGTTTTTTGTGGTGACCTAAAGAGGTCTATGGTCACGGTTTTTTGGAATGATCTAAAGAGGTCTATAGTCACGGTTTTAGAGGTGACCTAAAGAAGTCTATGGTCACACTTTTTTGCAGTGACCAAAAAGGGTCTATGGTCACGATTTTTCAAAAAGGGATGACCTAAAAGGGTCTATGGTCACAGTTTTTGGGGGTGGCCTAAAGGGGTCTATGATCACGATTTTGGGAGGTGGCCTAAAAAGGTCTATGATCACGATTTTTCAAAAGACTGACCTAAAAGTGTCTATGGTCACGGTTTTGGTGAGTGACCCAAAGGTATCTATAGTCACGGTTTTGGGGGGTGACCTAAAAGAATCTATGGTCACGGTTTTCTGAAAAAGGGTGACCATAGAGTATCTATAGTCACGGTTATTGAGGGTGGCCTAAAGTACCCTATGGTCACGATTTTTTTAATTTTATTTTTAAAGGTATCCCCAAAACTGCCTCGTTTCTTCTCTTTAGTTAAAATCTCATTTTTTCATTTATTTTTATCATCCATTCCCAAAACCAAAATGTGGTCATTTTCCCTCCCTCTCAAAATTCCGCTTCCCTCCCAAAATCCCCATTAGTCCCAGCTGGTAACTTAGGAAAAAAAGAAAAAAAAGAAATCTCTAGCAAGCCATTAAAACCCCTGTGTGTGGTGGTGCACTGTTTCATTCTTCTTCTTCTTCTACCTCCTTTGGAGCTCAACTCGGTATCTCTCTACTGTGCCGTTTCCCTTTCTCTCAGCTCCAACCATCACCGAAGGCAAAAACTCCACCATCGCAGACCTAAACTCTGTCTTTTTTCACTGCGTGAGCCGAGGGTCGTCGTTGCTTCTTTGCCTCCTCGTGAGGCTTGCTGTTGCTTTCCTATTTTGCGTCGTGTGTCGCTGTCACTACTTTGCATCGTGTCTCTGCCTCACCGCAAGCTCCCTGTCACTGTGAGCTCACCCTGTGTACTTTTTTCAAGTTCAGCAGAAGCAATACGGTTTGGGTGTTCCTGTAAATATTTTCAAGTTCAGCAATAGGGTTTTAATACCTTTGATGTTATTAAGTGGTAAGCATATTGGATTGGCAGAAATGAAACCAGGTTTCATTGGCCTAAGTTTGCACAAATCATTTCTTAGTTTTTATAGTTTTAATCAGTTGTACACACATGCAGAAGTTTAATTTGCATGTATCCACTTGTTGTATTTAGGGTGGAGAAAGTTCGGAAGAAGCTTATGTGAGAAGAGAATATGGGAGGAGACTGGTATTGAAGTGGGAGAAGTTATATATCACAGCTCTCAGCCACGGCCTGGTAAAATATATTCAATACACCTTAGTTTAAGTTTATTCTCTCAGTTTAGTATTTCTCTGGATTTGCCACTTGACAATAATCAGGTAATGGTTATTAGGGTATAAATTAACAATATTAGGTTATATTATATCAGAACAAGTAGCATATATTATATATGTGGGGTATGCAATAAGAACTTAAAAAAATAAGAGAGTAAAAAGAACACGTTGAAGGGGAATAGAAAGTAACAGTTTTGTCCTTTGGATTTATTTATTTTTAATTTGATTAAAATATTTTGATATGTACCTACAACTAAAACAGATAGTATATGTGTAAATGGGATTTGTAAACAGGTCATAGACAGTGGTAAAAACTTTAAAGTGGGTTCATGTCAGTTTTTGAGTAAATGAATGAATTAAAGGTACTTGCAGAAAATTCTGATGTCTAAATAAGTAAGAATATAAGTAAGATGAGTATAGATTGTAGAATGGATTGAAAAATATCTAAAGTATTGAGATATGTATCAAGCTAAGTAAGATGATGACTTAGTTCTCTATAAAAGTAATCCCATATGAAGATGATGACTTAGTTCTCTATAAAAGTAATCTTAACTACGGTGGCTTCAGTTACAACAATGGCAAGTGAGTGTGGTCTACGGCGGGTAGCTTTTCTGAGTTTTCTCTATTTACTTTGATGGGTTGCTTTCTTTCTTTAACAGTTTGATTGCTTATGCTATTATGCATATTAGGTGTTTGTGTTAATGCCATTTTTATTTTGGGTTTTTTTTTTTTTGCAGCAAGGTTGTGTGGTTGTCCTTTGCTCAAGTGTTGACGGTGATTTCTCAAAAGTAGAAGGCTATCTTGAGGGAAGTTTATAAGAAAAAGTACACGTCAAGCTCTTAATCTCCACCCTAAGAAGTAAGAAGACCAGAGCCATTCGCAGAGGCTCACCAAGCACCAGGTATTTGCCTTAGCTTGTGTTTAAATTCTTTAATTAGCTTTGAATTTTGTTCCTGTTCATTCATCATGCTACTCTGTTATTGAGACATAGAAATGCCTCCATAATTTTATTATTCTTTGATTGGTGGATATCTCAAAGTTCACTGATATTGGTGA
Source organism: Arachis stenosperma (assembly GCF_014773155.1). NCBI lineage: Eukaryota > Viridiplantae > Streptophyta > Magnoliopsida > Fabales > Fabaceae > Arachis > Arachis stenosperma. Next base: position 36,114,157 of record NC_080381.1, on the reverse strand, counting down.
ACGAATGATGTTTTACTATTTTGTATTTTTCACCAATTAATTTCATTTCTTATTGGTTTCTAGTTCTAGCATACTGTTAAAGCATAGAATATTTCACTTCAGCAACTTCATTGTTCATAAGATCAATAAAAAAATGAAAAAGTGGTATGGCAGGATTGTGATAGCATCATTGTTCACGTTGTTCATGGTTCTGCTCCTTAGATACAGTTTCATGAAATACCCTAATGGGACAACATATCTCACTCTAGTTTTTGTTTCTTTGAACAACAAAACTGATCCTATAAAGTGGATTGATCCTATGGTTTCACCTATTTTGTATATAGTAAAATATATATAGTAAAATATTGCTGTGCTTGTTTAGAATCCAGTGATGCAAATCCAGTGATGCAAAATATTTTGATCCTATGTTGCTGTTTCATTGATTTACTTTTGTGCTAAACTAGTTTATATGATGCTGCTGCATAGTATTATTGTTACCTTAGTCTTGTGTTGGCTGCTGCTGGAATGAACAAATTTTGAATTATTTGTGCACTAGTGATAACTTTGATGAATTTTTGAGTTTAAACTATCACTACTGCTGCATTCTTGCAATAGCTGCTGTTTGAAGTGAATGATGGTTGTGAATACTTCTTGAGTATTGCTGTGGATGAATATTTTTCTTCTTTTGCTGCATATGTATTGCATCATCAAAAGCATTTTTGCAAGATATCTAACATGTTTATTTCTTTTACGTGCAAGAAGACATGATGTGATGAAGAAAATATGTTCCATACAAATATCACATGTGATGGATCTTACAATGACCTTAGTTATGTAAATGCAATATTTTGATGTGTTATGTACTTTTTGAGGTATTACATGTAATTGAAAAAATTACACTCTATTTTGATTTGTGTTGTTTAGACTAAAAATTAAACATATCTATCTTATAATAAAATTTTTATAATTTAGATTTCTTGAATTTCTTATTTTTAGATTTATTTTGTGATTATTATTATTATTATTTTGGGATGTGATTATAATTTAAAAAAATTGAATCTCATAAACAACACAGATGGTCACGGTTTTAAGGAGGATGACCATAGAGGCTATGGCCACGGTGAAAAACCGTGACCATAGATAGGGCTATGGTCACGATTTTTGCGGAGTGACCATAGAGGCTATGACCACGATGAAAAACCGTGACCATAAATAGGACTATGGTCACGGTTTTAAGGAGGGTGACCATAGAGGCTATGGCCACGGTGAAAAATCGTGACCATAGATAGGGCTATGGTCACGGTTTTAAGGAGGGGTGACCATAGAGGCTGTGGCCACGGTGAAAAACAGTGACCATAGATAGGCTATGGTCACGTTTTTAAGGGGGGTGCCTATAGAGTCTATGGCCACAGTGAAAAACCGTGACCATAGATAGGGCTATGGTCACGGTGAAAAATCGTGACCATAGATAGGGCTATGGTCACGGTTTTAAGGAGGGGTGACCATAAAGGCTGTGGCCACGGTGAAAAACAGTGACCATAGATAGGCTATGGTCACGTTTTTAAGGGGGTGCCTATAGAGTCTATGGCCACAGTGAAAAACCGTGACCATAGATAGGGCTATGGTCACGGTTTTAGGTGGGGTGACCATAAAGTATATGGCCACGGTAAAAACCGTGACCATAGATAGGGCTATGGTCACGGTTTTAAGGAAGGGTGACTATAGAAGCTATGGCCACGGGTTTAAGGAGGGGTGACCATAGAGGTTCACCATGACCATATATAAGGCTATGGTCATGGTTTTCATCGTGGCTATAGATTAACTTATGGTCACGGTAAAAAAACGTGACCTAAAGTGTCAGATTTTAAAAATTGAGTGATCATAAAAATCGTAACCATAGATCAAAAAATCATGACCATAAGCCTATGATTATGGTAAAAAATCGTGACTATAGATCTATGATTATCTTTTTTTATTAGTTATGGTCACAGGCCTTTTTTTTTGTTATGAAAAGATAAAAGAGAAGAAAAAGTTGTGTAAGGATTAAAAATTGGACCTAAAACGTCACTATGAATGACATGTATATATAGGCTACATCATTTCTTATCTTATTTACAGTATAAACGAGATAAATTTATATATATATTGTTTACACTATAAATAAAATATACACGTATCATTATTGGAATCAAATTTAATAAAAATTATACAAACACAAATTACATCGACATCAATTATATTTTAATCAAAATTAACTTTCATACTAACATCGGATTGCAAACGTTAATCTAAACAGCAGATATTATACATACTAATTCATTGTTGTTGTGAGTTGTGACTTGTGATAATATCGTAATAGTGGTAGTGTTTTGTTTAGGGCATGCCATCAAGCAGGACCGTCCAAATTTGTGCCATGCTTCCTCGGTAAGCACAAGAAATGGGTGTACTACATTTGTTTAGCAATTAATGTCCTATTATGATAATTTCTCAAAAATGGAAATATAGGGACCGTCCATTGCGAACGGTTTTGTTAGAGAAAATATAGAGAAAGTTTAGCTGTGAGCAGATTATGTGATTTTTAATTATTAATTAGTTATTAATTATATTTTTAATAATACGAAATTATATTTAATAATGTAGAATTATTTAATTTTTTTATAATTAAATATTGACGAGAATTTAACAAAAATATTAGTTTCTTAGTACTCCTCAAAAATATATTTGATTAAATTTTTTTATATAATGAAAATATTAAAAATAAAAAATTTTGAGTTTTAATTTTATCCAATGTTGTTATTAGAATATATCTATTTAAATCCTATTTTTAATACCTTGTATATTATTATTATTATTATTATTATTATTATTATTATTATTATTTATCTGACGTATATCCTAAAGACACATGTTAAGATGATAAATTAAGAATTTTTTTTTTTAAAAATACAAAATAATTTAAATTTTTAATACTTTTATTTTTTATTTATTAAATGAAAGCATTTCAAATATTCTATTTATAGTAATTTTATTATGTTCCTTTAAGGCACATATTAACTAAATTATTATTATTATAATTAGATATTTTTTAATATGAAAAATATTTAGATATTGATAATCATTGGACACTAATAGTTGAATAATCAATGATGGCAATACACATAAGATAAAGTAATGCCCGTTAGGTGTGTTTTTAAAATGTATCTTATTTATGATGGTCGATTTGTAATATTAATTCTAGTATTTTATTTCTTATGTTTATTTTGAGTATATATTTCATGCGTTATTAAAAAATAAAAAAAAAATAAAATTTTCAATTGCATATAATTTTCATTTTCACTCCCTTATTAACAACAACAACAACAATAATCTCTAAAAATAATTGTATGCTATCAATTAGAAAGCAGCTTCCAACTAACGGACTCTTTGGCAGGTGATGGTATCATCATCAACTACATATATGAAGCATGTGCAAAGTAAGAGGTTGGGATATGATTTAATTTACCATAGAAAAACTATGGGTTAACCACAACATTAAGAAACTGAAATATCTACAATATGCCCGATCCATTGAACCTTGATGTATGTTGAAAGTTGCTATATAGTTACTAGTATATAATTGGTAGAAAATGTCAGCGTGTTAATGGTGATAAAGAATTATATCTAGTATGTAGTAGCCTTTCTAAAAGCAATGATTTAATATTTAATGTGAATAACGAGAGAAAACATGGCACTTTAGAACGAACAATAATAATAATTATTATTATTATCATTATTATTATTATAAAGGGAAGTTAAAAAGAAGGGGATGGTGGAGAATGAGGGTGTTTGTGGACCGTGAAATGGGCATATTCGTTGCTCCTTTGATAAAGATTTGGTTGTCTCTCCTAAATGTTTATAAAACATTTGCATCTTAGTATCTTACCTTTGATTTTAATCATCCAAAGTTGTGGGTGTGGTTGTGTGTGCTTGCATAAGATAAGCAAACTTGGACCCACTAATCACCTACACATCTTTCTGTTCACCTCAGCCTTTCTATGTGGCTGAGGTGCTAACTCGTTGGTAATGGTAGTGGGTGTGTGGTTGCCACCCTTTTTTTTTCTTCTAGTATATTTGAAAGAGTGGTTTTGAAAGGGTTTAAGAAATATTTATGAACTATCATGTATAATCTGAATCAAGAAAAATATTTATTTTCAAGAAATATTTCACTATTTAACATAAATTCTTCTTATTGTCTAAATGACATTTTTTATGACGTGTAGTTCAACTGTATCTTTATTTTATCTTAAATTTGTTATCTGAAATAATATTTTTTTACCAACAAAAAAATAATTACAAATTAATTATTTATATAAAATATATATTAAAAATAAATTAAATTATATATTTATATAAATATATAATAATTAATTTGGTAATTAATTTTTTTGTGTGCATATAGCATTTTTTTTTATATTTTTATTCGCGTTCTATTAATTGAATACTTAAGTACTAAGAATTTGGTTGAGAGCGCTTTCAAGTTTTCAACTTTGATAAGATTTATTAATGGCGTTGAAATTTTAGTGGTGTATGATCGTGTGTTTCAGCGGCGGAGGTCAAATAAAGACGGCTAAAACAAAAACGTGTTAAATTCATAATGTAGATATATACACTATTAATGCAATTACTGTTTTATTTAGGTTAGTATACTCTTACACTAACCAAGTTGGGAAGTTAAGAGTCACCAAAAACAATTTGAGGTAGTTCTTGATGAGGGGGACAAGTAATGTTTGATTTGGGTAGGCTAAGTGAATAAGTCAAAATGCAGTTGAATGGGCTCATCAATATTTTTCTTAAAAAAGGAAAAAATTGAGAGGAAGTAATTGAATAAGTCAAGGAAGTAAAAAGTATCATTGGTTCATCCAATAATTAAAAGTAAATACTTGTTACGATATGCATAATGATGTGGATGCTCATTTAATGAGGGATGATTCATTCTTTTCACATATGAGAATTTACTTTTTCAATGCTAAATAAAATTAGAGAAAAGCTTAGTATACAAGCGATTAGGGCTTGTAACTATTACAAGTTTATTAACGCCTAATCCGCTAAAACACGCTGCAACTCCTACGTCACTTACACGCGCCATACAAAGATCCCGCGTTTGTATAACTACCAAATTTAAAAGATTTGTTTCCTTCTTTGTTTTCTTTCTTTTCAAATTTCATCGTTCTTCTTCTCGCGCGTCTTCCCCTGATTTTTCGATCGTTCTTTTCCTCTCCTTTCTCATTGGTTTGTTCTTCGTCATTGACGTTAGTTTTTCTCTCTGTAACTCCAGCTTCGTTTTGACATGGTGTATTTATAGTTTTTGACATAGTGTATTCTGCAACCTCTCTGTTGTTGATGACCAGTTTGTTCCGAAGGTTGGAATGACCTTTACCACCCTTGAAGATGCTCGAAAGTTTTACAGAAACTATACCAAGGTTGCAGGTTTTTCTACAAGAGTTCGGAGCACAAATAGAAAGGAAAATGAGATTAAGAATCAATTGATTACATGTAGCAGAGAGGGAAAATGAAACTCTCATAGCAAAGACTCATTTGATAGGAATTGGAATGATTTTCTGCTAAACTTTGGTCTTGTGGACAACAAGTGGCTTTCATGTAGTGTTGGGTTAAAATCTGCAGCAGGGGTGTAAATTTAATTTGTTATCGGGTGTATTTATAGTCTGTGTTTGGGTGTATTATGCAGATCTCTATGCAGACCGTCATATTTGGGTTCCAATCTATCTGGATCACCACTTCATATTATAGTGCCTGTAAATCAGACATTTTGAATACACCAGAGAGAGTTTAATTAATTTTGGTCTTGTGGACAACAAGTGACTTTCAGGTAGTGTTGGGTTAAAATCTGCAGCAGGGGTGTAAATTTAATTTGTTATCGGGTGTATTTATAGTCTGTGTTTGGGTGTATTATGCAGATGTCTATGCAGACCGTCATATATGGGTTCCAATCTATCTAGATCACCACTTCATATTATAGTACCTGTAAATCAGACATTTTGAATACACCAGAGAGAGTTTAATTAATTTTGGTCTTGTGGACAACAAGTGGCTTTCAGGTAGTGTTGGGTTAAAATCTGCAGCAGGGGTGTAAATTTAATTTTTTATCGGGTGTATTTATAGTCTGTGTTTGGGTGTATTATGCAGATGTCTATGCAGACCGTCATATATGGGTTCCAATCTATCTGGATCACCACTTCATCTTATAGTACCTGTAAATCAGACATTTTGAATACACCAGAGAGAGTTTAATTAATTTTGGTCTTGTGGACAACAAGTGGCTTTCAGGTAGTGTTGGGTTAAAATCTGCAGCAGGGGTGTAAATTTAATTTGTTATCGGGTGTATTTATAGTCTGTGTTTGGGTGTATTATGCAGATCTCTATGCAGACCGTCATATATGGGTTCCAATCTATCTGGATCACCACTTCATATTATAGTACCTGTAGATCAGACATTTTGAATACATCAGAGAGAGTTTAATTAATTTTGGTCTTGTGGACAACAAGTGGCTTTCAGGTAGTGTTGGGTTAAAATCTGCAGCAGGGGTGTAAATTTAATTTGTTATCGGGTGTATTTATAGTCTGTGTTTGGGTGTATTATGCAGATCTCTATGCATACCGTCATATATGGGTTCCAATCTATCTGGATCACCACTTCATATTATAGTACCTGTAAATCATGCATAATTCAGAACTCTTTCTCTTTCTCCTCCTCATCTTCTGCTGCTTCTTCTTCTTCAAAAACGATTTTACCATGAATAATCGAAAAAAACGAGAAAACAGAGAGAAAAGACGTAAATGAAGAAGAAGAAGAAAAAGAGGAAAACGAGGAAGAAGAACGTGCAGAAACGAAAGAAAAGGAGAAGAAGAAGAGTAAGAGGAAGAAGAACGTGCAGCAAGAAGAATAAGAAAAATTTCAGAAACCATGAAAATCGAAAAAAAAACGAAGAAGAAGAAGAGGAAGAGGAAGAGGAAGAGGAAGAGGAAGAAGAAGACGAAGAAGAGAAGAAGAAGAAGAAGACGAAGAGAACCGTTTGAGTGGGGCGCGTGTAGTTACGCTCCATTCAAAATGAGTTAATGCGCGTGTTAATGAAGTTTGGGCTGATAACTTGTAAAACTTGTACGGCCTTTTTACTTGTATGTGTAGCAGGCCCCATAAAATTAATTGAGTTTGTCTTTAGTAAACTTAAGGCTTTTGAGTTTTTCTAATAGACACAAATAATAAATTATAAATATACCCCACATGGAGTTTAATAATAATAATTATTTTTTGATGTTTACCATAATTTTTTTTTTAAATTTAACTAATAAAACTCTTAATTCACCACACTCACAGCCCCACCCCCAAACTCACCATACGGTACTCTAATACCCAAATTCTTTCCCTGTTAACTCACCACCACCTACGTGACTCTCCGCTGATCTCAGTCTTCACCGTCGCCGTCCAGCCGAGCCGTCGCCGTCCAATTCATCTCCCCGTCGTTTGTAGGCTCTCCCTCTCCGTTGATCGTTTAATAGCAAGTCATCCATCAAAGCCAGTGTCCACGTTGGGTCCAAAAGCGAAGCAATAATTGTGGCTTTTCTTTCAAGTAATTTTGTTTAAATGCCCAAATCCTTGATTGTTAGTAGTTAGAGTATTATTAAACTGATGATGTATCATCTTGTTATATGGTTAGTAGTTCGAGTGCGATTGAATGATGATGTGCCTTCTTGCTATATCGTAAAAATAACAATTTGTTGCTTTTTATTTTCATGGCCATATTGTGATCTTTTATTTTTATTTTGGGGTGGAATTGAGCATTAGTGATTACTGAAGTAGGGATTGTATGTTATATTTGTTCTGTTCTGTGCTACAAGCATGTTGGTGTAGCTAAGATTCATGCCAATTTAGTAGTTATATGTAACAATTATAATTCTCCATTATTGTGCTACACTTTTTTTTTCTTTTTTTTATGCTTCGGAGGAAAGGGCGGTTTCAACTTTCAATGCTGTAGTGGTTTGAATAAACATAGATAATTGAAGACTGCGTGTATAAACAATGAGATGGAGACAATACGATGGACCTTTATTGAAGTAGGAACTAGGAAACTCAGGTTGATGGTTCCTATAAACTTCTGTATTTTGTAATCTACACCATATTGTGTTGGCATAACTGATAAAAAAAAATCAATAACTGCTGCTTAGCTTGATGTTATAATACCCAATCTTAAGTATATGCAGGTTTTTTATCTTTAAGGGAAGCATATCAAAGAAATCTGATAATATATCTGAGTGATTCTCATGACTACACTAATATGGCTGATATGACTTTGCTGATATTGTAACAAGATGTATATCCTGGATATTTTGTTGCACTGAGTTATCTGTATATTTTTGCCAGTGTTTTTTGGTTACTTCTAAAAAATCAACACATTCACAGAGGCAGGAATCTCATTGATGACACTAACTACAAAGCACCATGATGGCTTCTGCCTATGGCCTAAGTTTTCCTTTAAAGCTAAACTAAGTAGTCAGTAACTTGTATGATATGATAAGGTATGAAAGGTGTAGCATGAGTGCTAGCTTTTCCATAATAATGTGCACTTTCTCTCAAAAAAGGCAAAAACAATAATGGAGCTACATTACTTGTGAGCCTTGTTAGTGTTTCTATCTCAATCAACAATAAATAGATGCCAATGCTTCCAAATTAGGCCAGGGTGGTTTTGGCACAAATCAGAATCACTAAAAAAGCTAAGTGAACTTCTTGACATTTATTACAATTCAATGGGGAGGAACTGTGTGTTACTTCTAAATGTACCTCCAAATACAACTGACTTTGTATCTGATGATGATGCTCATAGATTAAAAGATTACAAATTTTTAAGTAGTTAGATAACTAACTAATTAATTTAATTTTATTGTATCATGCGCTTTAATAATATCAGATGTGTATTGTTGGATTTGATTTTAACTTTATATTATGTGCTTTAATTAAATGATCTCATTACTTGTAATAAGTAATCAAAACCTATGATATTGAATCATTCTTAGTGCATAATCATTAATATGCTAATTTTGTCCTCTTTCTTGATCATTCATTAACTCTTTTAACAGATATCAAGGCAAATCCTCAAATGCATTAAAACTACAACAAAGTTCAAATTTTATTCATTTTATTGAAAATTATAAATTTGTAACCTGGAATTGATAAAAATAAAATAAAATAAAAATTGATTTACATAATCCTTAAAATTATTCCTTAAAATTAAAATTGGTTTACCACAACAATATTGTTATATATATGAATTAAGAACTTTTAAGATCCTGAACTTTTTAAATGGTCATTGGTTACAAGGAAAGAAAATAAAACATAGTAATAAAACATGACGTTCAATATCAGCCTGAGAAACACTTCGCTGGACTTTCTTCAAAGCTTCCTCAAAGTCACACATAGCAACAGGATCCTTTGAAATCTCATTCTTGGGCATGTTCTTGATCTCATCGCGTGTTTTCCCGCTATCTTACGCCTCATACCATTCAGGGAAGCATCGCGACATACATTTGTCAAATCATCTCCACTATAGCCTTCTGTACGGCGAGTCACGTCATCTATATTGACATTAGGGGCCACCTGGTGCAAAGGCAAAACATGATTATCTTGTATTTGTTAGATGCTCGATGTCTTTCATTTGAATCCATTGAAAAAACAAATTAAAGGCAATACATAATAATAATATCTTTAAGACAGTGTCATAGGTAAATCACAACGTCCTAACTTGCCTCCACAGTCTTCAAATTGATACGGATCAACTCTTTACGACTCTCAAAATTCGGAAGAGGAATGTATATACGCTTTTCCAGCCTTCGCCTGATTTGATTTGCATCAACATCTAATTGTATCAGTACATGCACATTAAAAGAGTTTTCTGACAGATATAACTAATTCATCGCATACTTCTATCACTTGCAATGCACATTAAGAAGTATAAGAAAAGGATGCAGAAAAACAAATACAAACCTCAATGCCTCATCTATGTCCCAAGGGAAGTTTGTGGCTGCCAAAGCCATTACTATTTTACGGGTACCATCTTCATTTGTGGAACTATTGTTTACACCATCAACCTGAACTAGAAGTTCAGACTTCACCCTTTTGGATGATTCACGTTTCCCAGAAGCCTTGATGAATTGAAATGCAACTCATCAAAAATCAAATAATCTCAACTGATACTACAAACTCAGGGTGAACCCAAGGGGTAGTTGACAACCATTATCTCCCAACGCAAATAAAAATATGGCATACATGACGCAAAACTCAAGATTTTTATGTAGGGAAAAGAATATCAAAGACTTACCCCCTAACATTGCACAGAGAATCAATTTCATCAATGAAAATTGTACTTGGTGCATATGCTCTTGCAAGATCAAACAAACACCGCACCATGCGTTCGCTCTCACCACGCCATTTGGAAGCTAAAGTTGCGGAAGAAACATTAAAGAAAGTGGTACCGCATTCAGTAGCAACTGCTTTAGCAAGAAGTGTCTTCCCAGTTCCGGGAGGCCCAAACATGAGAACACCTTTCCACGGTCCCCTAATCCTCTGTAAGAATCACATATAATGAATTCCAAAGAAAAGATCTTTCCATGACAACAACAACAGCCTGCTTAAGGTCATCGAAGCTCAGCATAACAAGAGAATTTGTGTGCATGACTACACAAGCATGAGAGAATTCCAAGGAAAAACAAGAAACAGTAGCATGCAAGATTAATTCAAATTTCAACATATAGCGAAACAACTACCAAGGGAATAAAAAGCACCAGACACCATAACAATCATAAAGTATAACATTCATATACACATCAGAATACTAGAATAGTATGTATAGATAAACCATCAATACCTAGAAATACTCAAGCATCCATAATGGAAGGACAATAGCTTCTTCAAGAAGCCTCTTGGCTTCAGTGAGGCCTGCAACATCATTCCATCTCACTCCGGGAGACGTCTCTAACACGTCCCTTTCGAGCATCTCAGCTAAGTCCAGATCAGGACCTTCATATTGCCCCTTCTTTGTCTTCCCATCATCACCATCACCATCACCATTCTATCCATATTGGAAGAAAAATTTTTATTTTTACTTGGTGATTAGATCTACTTAGTAAGGTTAATAATAATAGTGTAGTGTAAATGGAATCATTGAATTTGCCTTATTAATAATACTTTAAGAAGTCGGTTAGTTGCTTAGCAGAAATTTAATTAATCTAAGCTCTATACATTTTACACGGTTCTTAGATACAAGAATCCTCCCCCTAAGTTTTTTATTGTTGGCTTAATTTTCAATTCTGATCTCCATTCTCAGCTTCTAAGGAAGCAAAATCTAACAATGAAAACTGAAGGGTATGCATAAAAAAGGTTAATTAGCAAGGTTTTTCTTTCCAAGAGAATCACGCCCTTCTGTTATGCATCTCACAATTCTACGGAATACTTCCCTAATCGAAAAAATTTAATTGAAAAATTCGGAAATTAGAAGTTCAATTATGCACAAAAAAAATTAAAAAGAAAGAGGAGAGAAAGCTCATCGAGATAGATCTCTCCAAAGGATCCGCTACCAATTTTCCGACCAATACAAAACTTATTTCCAACTCGAGGCTCCATTAAAAGTCAACCTCTTTTGAGCAAAACCCTAAAAAGGTTTCGAAAATTTGAGAAGATAAGCGAAAGCTGAGCAATAACAGAATTTGACCAAAACCCAACCAATTTTCATTGTGGAAGAAGGCAGAGGACAATGGGTAGAGAAAGAAGCAGAGGGAAGAGGAGAGTAGAAGAAGAAACGGAGGTTCAGATGAAGAAGACAGAGGAAGTGGGTAGAGGGAAGAGGCAGGGGCGCATAGCTGCTGCAAACAAGGGTTTAATTCTGAACTTTTATATTGGACAATATTAAAATATTCAAAGAGTTGTTATCTTTTAGTGTAATTTTTAATAAATTAATAATAATTTAAATATAAACCATTAGATCATTTGTCAATTTAATCTAACGCTTTTCATTTAGTGGTGCATCAGATAAGCTCATAAGAGGTGGGCTGATTTTAGACAGACCCAAATTAATTAACACTTCTCTTGTACGTCTATAAATAGGCATGAACTAATAGAAATATAGATATAGCAATAAAAAGTTAATATTTTCCTTTTTCTCTCTCTACAGTAACAAAACAAATGCAATTCTCTCTCTCTTTACTTTTATTACTTCTTTCTATCTTTACATATATATACATATTACAACATATAATATTAATGTATATATATAATCATTATTGAGCTAATTATACTAGAGCCTTTTATTTACATATTTTTATTTTATATTTACATCTTCCTTATTTATTTAGTTGTTTTACAACACGTTATCAGCACGAGACTCTGATCAAATTTTTAGGAAGACTCAGGTAACAAATTTTTATTATGTCGAAACTCTCTCATCTTGAATTCAATACTCTTGATATATCTGGAAACAATTATTTATCATGGATATTAGATGCTGAAATCCATCTTGATTCAATGGATCTTGAAGATACCATTAAGGCTGAAAATAATGCATCCCAGAATGATAAAGCCAAAGTCATGATTTTTCTTCGTCGTCATCTTGACGAGGGATTGAAAAATGAATATCTCACATTAAAAGATCCTGCAGATCTTTGGAAAGACCTTGAAGAAAGGTATAATCATCAGAAAACGGTGATACTTCCTCAAGCTCGATATGAATGGACGCACTTGCGTCTACAAGATTTTAAATCTATAAATGAATATAATTCTGCAATGTTTCGAATCACCTCACGAATGAAATTATGTGAGAAAAAGATAACTGATCATGATATGTTGGAGAAAACTTTCTCAACCTTCCATGCCTCGAATGTGCTCCTGCAGCAGCAGTATCGAAAAAAAGGGTTTAAAAAATATTCTGAGTTAATTTCTTGCCTTCTTGTTGCTGAACGCAACAATGAGTTGCTCTTGAAAAATCATGAAGCGCACCCAGCTGGCGCCGTCCCATTTCCTGAAGTAAATGCGGCAAATTACCCTAGAAGAGGTAAATGGCAAGCTTTTAATAATAAGAAAAATTATGGAAGGAAAAGGAATTATATTCAAAAGAGAGGATCTCACCAGAAGTGGGATAAAGAAAGAAATATCAGGCAGAATAAATCAACAGAGGATAAGTGTTTCCGTTGTGGTGGAAAGGGCCATTGGTCACGTACCTGCCGTACCCCAAGGCACCTAGTCGATCTTTACCAGGCATCTTTGAAAAAGGATGACAAAGGAAAAGAGTCGAATTTCGTTTCAAATGATGCTGAAAATTCCACCACTCATTATGATGTATCTGATTTCTTTGAGGATCCTGAAGGAAATATTGGTCATTTGATCAATGATGTAATAGTTTAATGTGTGAGATTGTTAAGTATTCATGTAAATAAATAATGTAAAGAACTTATTATTAAGTTTTATTTTCTATGTATTTAAGTTTCAAATATGATGTATATAAATAATGAAATATTAATGTTTATGAATTTTGAAATTATTAAATGTGTCATGTTTTAAAATAAAATTTTAGTATATGACATTATTTTATGTACAGTATTTCTTAGAAAAATATTTCTGATCAAGTATTCAATTTAACTGTGCATACTACTCATTTTATTATTATTTGTCTTTGAAGAAAATGGCAAGGATATATAATGAAGATGTATGCCTTGCAGATAGTGCAAGTTCGCACACTATTCTCAAAAATGATATATATTTTACCCATCTGGTACTAAAAGAAGAATGTGTTAATACTATTATTGACTCAGGCAATGTGATAGAAGGCTCCGGAAGTGCTATAATTTTGTTTCCTGGAGGAACAAAATTCATAATAAATAATGCACTATTGTCTACTAAATCTCGAAGAAACTTGTTGAGCTTTAAAGATATTCGCCGAAATGGATATCATATTGAAACAATGAATGAGGGAAATCATGAGTATTTATGTATCACAGCTCATGATTTGAATAAAAAGGTTATATTAGAAAAGTTGCCCTCACTTTCATCTGGGTTATATTATACCAAGATTAGTGCAATTGAATCACATGCCACTGTAAACCAGAAGTTTACTAGCCTAAATGAGTTCATAACTTGGCACGATCGATTGGGTCATCCGGGAATAACCATGATGAGGAGAATTATTGAAAACTCTCATGGACATTCACTAAAGAACCAGAGGATTCTTAAAACTAGTGAATTTTGTTGTGCTGCATGTTCTCAAGGGAAGTTAATTTTAAGGCCTTCATCAGTAAAGATTGGATTTGAGTCCCCTGAATTCCTAGAAAGGATTCAAGGTGATATATGTGAACCTATTCATCCACCATGTGGATCTTTTAGATATTTTATGGTCCTAATAGACGCATCTTCGAGATGGTCACATGTGTGCTTATTATCTTCTTGCAACCTGGTTTTTGCGAGATTACTGGCTCAAATTATTCGATTAAAAGCACAATTTTCAGAAAATCCAATCAAAGCAATTCGTCTTGATAATGCTGGTGAATTTACTTCTCAAGCTTTTGATGCTTATTGTATGGCTAATGAATAAGTGTTGAACATCCAGTAGCTTATGTTCACACACAAAATGGGTTAGCAGAATCACTTATTAAACGCCTCCAATTAATTGCTAGACCCTTACTTATGAGAACAAATCTCCCAACCTCGGTTTGGGGGCATGCTGTTTTACATGCCGCAGCACTTATTCGTTTGAGGCCAACGAGTTATCATCAGTTCTCTCTTATGCAATTAGCTTTTGGCCAGCAGCCAAATGTCTCTCATTTAAGAATATTCGGGTGTGCGATATATATTCCCATTGCACTACCTAATCGCACCAAAATGGGACCCACCAAAGAAAATTGGGGATATATGTTGGATATGATTCTCCCTCTATAGTGAGGTATCTTGAGATACAAACTGGAGATGTATTTAAAGCCCGGTTTGCGGATTGTCATTTTGATGAATCAAAATTTCCAACATTAGGGGAAGAGAATAAGCTTCCTGAAAAGGAGCTTAACTGGAATGCATCATCGTTGATGCATTTAGATCCTCGATCAGGGCAATGTGAACTGGAAGTTCAAAAGATTATACATTTGCAAAGAATAGCAAATGATTTGCCTGATGCATTTTTCGATACAAAGAGGATAACTAAATCTTATATACCAGCGAAAAATGCCCCAATCCGAATTGATGTCCCAGTAGGACAAGTAGCCACTGAAGCAAATTCACGCCAGAAGCGTGGCAAGCCTGTCGGTTCCAAAGACAAAAATTCTCGAAAGAGAAAAGAGGTAAATAATATTCCTGTTGAAAAAGATATAGTAGAGACACTTGCAGTTGTCCAAAATTTTGATATAGTGTTAACGCCAGAAGACGTTCAGGTACCTGAAAATTGTGAAAATGATGAGATCTCGATAAATTATGTCTTTACAGGAGAGAAATGGGACCGAAATAAGACAATTATCAATGAAATATTTGCATATAATGTGTCATTAAATATCATGCATGAAAGTAAGGATCTTGAGCCAAGATCAGTCGAAGAATGTCGACAAAGGAATGATTGGCCAAAATGGAAAGAAGCCATGAAGGCTGAGTTAGACTCACTTGCTAAACGTGAAGTCTTTGGCCAAAATGTAGTCCGTACACCAGAAGATGTAAAACCTGTTGGATATAGGTGGGTATTTGTGAGAAAATGAAATGAGAAAAATAAAGTTGTGCGCTATAAAGCCCGACTTGTGGCACAAGGTTTTTCACAAAGGCCCGGTATAGATTATGAAGAAACGTATTCCCCTGTAGTGGATGCAATAACATTGCGTTATTTGGTCAGTTTATCTGCATATCATAAACTGCATATGCATTTAATGGATGTGGTAACAGCCTATTTATACGGCTCATTAGATCGGGATATCTATATGAAAGTCCCTGAAGGACTAAAGATATCTAAACCATCCAATGAATATTCGCAAGGGTTATATTCAGTCAAATTGCAAAGATCTTTATATGGTCTAAAGCAATCTGGACGAATATGATATAATTGTCTTACTGAGTATCTGGCCAAAAACGGTTTCAAGAATGATGATATATGCGCGTGTGTTTTCATAAAGAAATATGCATCTTGATTCATTATAATTGCTATGTACGTTGATGATTTAAATATTATTGGGACTCCTGAAGAGATTCCAACAATTATAAAAACTCTAAAAAAAGAGTTTGAGATGAAAGATCTTGGAAAGACTAAATTCTGTCTCGGCCTGCAGATCGAGCATATAAAAAATGGGATCTTTATTCATCAAACAACATACATTGAAAAGATCTTGAAGAGATTTTATATGGATAAGTCACATCCATTAAGTACCCCAATGATCGTAAGGTCTTTGGATGTGGAAAATGATCAATTCCGTCCTAAAGAAGAGAATGAAGATATCCTTGGTCCTGAAGTACCATATCTTAGTGCCATTGGAGCGCTAATGTATCTTGCTAATAATACAAGACCCGATATATCATTTGCTGTAAATTTACTAGCAAGGTATAGTTCCTCTCCAACCAGAAGACATTGGAGTGGAATCAAGCAAATCTTTCGATATCTTCATGGAACAGTTGATATGGGATTGTTTTATCCCTATAGATCCAAGTCATAATTAGTTGGCTATGCAGATGCTGGATACTTGTTTGATCCACATAAAGGGAGATCTCAAACAGGATACCTGTTCACATATGGCGGTACAACTATATCATAGAGGTCCACAAAACAGACGATAACAGCAACCTCTTCTAATCATGCTGAAATACTGGCGATTCATGAAGCTAGTCGTGAGTGTTTTTGGCTGAGGAGTCTGATTCAATATATTCTGTCATCATGTGGACTGATTGATCATAAGATAGCTCCAACTATCCTGTTTGAAGATAATACAGCATGCATTGCTCAACTTAAAGGCGGATACATTAAAGGTGATAGAACAAAGCATATTTCTCCCAAATTCTTTTTCACTCATGACCTTCAAAATCAAGGGACAATTGATGTCCAACAGATCCGCTCAAGTGACAATCTAGCAGATTTATTCACAAAGTCACTCCCAAAATCCTCCTTTGAAAGATTGGTACATGAGATTGGGATGCGCCGATTTCGAGACATTAAATGATGTCGGCAAGAGGGGGAGACTGTACTCTTTTTTCCTTGGTCAGGTTTTTTTCCCATTGGATTTTTCTTGACAAGGTTTTTAATGAGGCAATCCCCATCACAAAGGATATTGTACTCTTTTTCCTTCACTAAAGTTTTTCCCATTGGGTTTTCTTTAGTAAGGTTTAATGAGGCATATTCCTAAATAGACATCTAAGGGGGAGTGTTACGATATGCATGATGATGTGGATGCCTATTTAATGGGCGGTGGTTCATTCTTTCCACATATGAAAATTTACTTTCTCAATGCTAAATGAAATTAATTAACACTTCTCCCCTATAAATAGGCATGAACTAATGGAAATATAGATATAGCAATAAAAAGTTAATATTTCCCTTTCTCTCTCTCTCTCTCTCTACAGTAACAAAACAAATGCAATTCTATCTCTCTTTACTTTTAATACTTTTTTCTATCTTTACATATATATATATATTACAACATATAATATTAATGTATATATATAAATCATTATTGAGCTAATTATACTAGAGCCTTTTATTTACATATTTTTATTTTATATTTACATCTTCCTTATTTATTTAGTTGTTTTACAACAATACTCATTTTGATGCACAAATATTCCAAAAAGTTTTATATTATTATCTAATGATATATTTTTATTAATTTAACAGTAGATGATTAGAGCAATTTAATTTTAATATTAGCTTTTATTTGAATTTTAATTTAAATCTTATAAAATGTTATATTAACATCCGTCAAATTATATGTTATAAATAATAATTTAAAAACTAAACGTAAAATTTGATATTTCAATGTTGGATCTTAATTCAATTTAAATTTTATATTATTTTTAATTATTTTATTAATATATTTATATATAAATTTAATTAACTTTTTGTTAAGATGATATCATTTTTTTAAAATGAGATAAATTTTATTTTATCTATCAATTTTAACGTAAATTTTAATTTTAAATTAATTCACTTGTCAATAGTAATATTCTAAAACCACTCCACTAAAATTGCTCTTAGTTATTGTTTAAAAAAAATATAAACATCTAATTTTGTATCCAAATTAAATTAGCGTTAAAAGAAATTAAATTATGCATTAAACTTTTCAGAATTGATTGTACTGTATATCTACTATATAATTTTTTTGTTATATTTTATAAAATACAGCCTCATTCATATTTGATCGAGATAACGAATATCTTTAGAGAAGAATGATATTTAAGTTCAAAGTCAGTTAGTAATGTTTTATATTATACTTAATTAGATATAGAAATTAATTTTTCTGTTGGTTTTATCTATTTTTTTGGGTCTCATCATCATTTAATTCCTACGCTGATGATATGTAACATGATACGACTATTGTGATAAAAGAATTGAAATGTAAATATGGAATGCAATATAAATAAATGCTAAATGCTGAAATTAGTTAGGCCAATTAGTTATGAAGTTAGTAAGTCAGTTGTTGACAGTTATTTAACAAATTCACTGTACATGTATATATAACTCAATAATTAGTTAACACGGTACGATAAATCATTTTCTCATTTCACTGATTCATCTATTCTCTTGTCCAACTTTTCTCTAACTCCTCTCTCTATCGTTCATCATCATCTCTTCTTCTCTTTGCAGTACAATGGCCTTTTCATAGCCATTGCACCTGATTTTTCATTTCGCTTTTTGCTAACCTGCATCAAAGGTCTGATACCATTTCACATGGTATTAGAGTATTAAGATTCAACAATTGTTGAACCAAATAATCCAACTATGGATGATTCACTAAATTCCACTACTGATTTCGAGCGTTTTGCCTCACTCATGAACCAATCCTCTCAATTACAAGCTCATCTCAATCGATCAAATTCATCTTCAATCTCTGATCCTACCAACCCGTATTTTCTCCATCCAGGTGAAAATCTTGGAACTCCTCTTTTCACATTCCTCTTAAATGCTTAGCATTATCACCAATGGTCCCATGCAATATAAAGAGCTCTACGATCTAAGAACAAGGTTAGGTTTCTTGATGGTTCCATCACAAAGCCACTTGAAACTGATCCTCTATATGAAGATTGGGACAGATACAATAATTTTCTAATTTTTTTATCAATCTCTCACTCAGTCCAGAGTTTACTCATAGTGTTATGTGGATAAGCTCAACCTCAGAATTGCGATCAGATCTCAAGTATCGCTATTCACATAGCATGGAGATGTGTTCAAAGTTACAGAACTAAAGGAAGAATTCTATGCGCTTAGACAAGGTGATGCATCTATCACTTTCTATTTGCCAAAGCTAAAAGCAATTTGGGAGAATCTAAAAAATTCATGTGTGATTTCTAATTGTATATCATTCACTGCTGATTGCAATTGTGGTATAAAGATATAAGAGATTATGCATCTAAGGAGTATATGGTAAAATTCTTGAGAGGTTTGAATGAACAATTTTCAACAGTGAAGTCACAAATAACGCTGCTTGAAACTTTGTCTAGAATAAACACTGTCTTGTCTATCCTGCACGGCAAGAAAGGTAATTGAGTACCGAATTTTTGGAAATAAAATTATCACAAATTTATTAGAAGTGCAAGGATCTAACTTTCTCTCCTCAAGAGGCAGAGGAAGAAGAAAAAATCAGTTTGAAAGGGAAAAAAATTCAACTAATTCAAAGAGCTATGACAGATGATACTCTTCCAAAATGTACACCTATTGCAATAGAATAGGACATCTTACTGAAAATTGCTACAAGAAGAATGGCTTTTTTACACATATGAAACAAAAATAGTAAACCACATTAGCACTAAGAAGAAAATTAAAGAATCTTGTGTCAAACCTACAATTCTGAACAAGAAGAAAAAAAAATAATTACTCAATAATTGTGCTCACTCAAGATTAGAAAGAAATTTTAATGGCTTTGCTCCAACAACCATCTATCCTAGCTCCAAGTAGTGTTAGCTACATCACTTTATCAGCCACCCTTACACAGCCAAAAGGTAGGTATCTCTTGAGTACAACATGTTTTAAAATTTTTTCTTGGATAATTATAGTGGAGCCACTGACCATGCATCATATATCCAAAAAGCTTTCAAAAATTTTTTTTACATAAGAACAGTCTTTGTCAATTTATCTGATGGCTTTCAAATAACAACAAATATTTATGGTATAATACAATTATCAACAAATTTGATCCTTACCAATGTTCTTTTTATCCCAAATTTCAAATACAATTTAATTTCAGTGTAAAACTCGCAAAATCATTGCATTGTGAATTCAAATTCATTGATTCTTGCTGTGAGATATAGAACCGCCATCATTGAATATGATTGGGCAGTCTAATATGGTAAGAGATCTAAATGTGATAGATGTTGAACTAGGAAAGCTAACTAGTGAACATCAATAAATCATCAACAACACTCACAATGCAATAGAATTTAAGTTTTTTATGGTATGCTAGATTAGGTCACTTACCACATAATAGAATAATAGTAATGAAAACTCATTTTCCATTCATTGATTGCATTTTTTCATCTCATATTTGTGAACCATAACATTATGCGTGCAAGGCAAAAGAAACTGTCATTTTGTAAAAGTGTTACACACTCAATGAATAAATTCGACTTGCTACATATTGACATTTGGGATCCAATTTTTATCTTTTGTTTACTTCACACTACAAAAAAAATGCTGAATATTGTCAGATTTACCGTCAGATTAAACAAATAAATCCACCATTAGAAAGATTACCGTTGGATTTACCGTCGTCCTTGGATTGATGGTATAAACATCGCCAAAAACTGCTTACCAGCGGATTTATTCTGTCTGACACTAACTAGCAATGGATTTTTTCATCGATCTTTTTAATGGATTTGGCACTATTTCACATGATTAGATGCCAAGTTACCTTCGGATTTATCGGACGATAAATCCTACAGTAATGTTAATTTTATTTTTTTAATTTTTTGGCATAGTTAAACTACAATTAGTAGACTCTTGTTAACAAAATTGTTATTAAAAATTTAATGTTTCCAGATCTCTCGATACCTCTGCTCAGAATGCTCCGCCTGCTGGTGAAGCTTCTGTGTTAGCTTTTGCACCTCCTCCCTCAGGTCGACAACTTTCTGGCGATCAACAGGGCTGGTGGTAGAGGTAGAGGCAGAGGAAGCTGCCAACACAGAGGAGTGGAGCCCACTGGTGAAGAATGACCCCAACCCGAAGCGGTGATTCTTGTGAAGTTCAGAGGCAGTCTCGTACCAAATCCTATCGGGATCCACCACTGAGGTCTCAAAGCTGGCTTTGTCAGTCCCACTAGACAGCTGAGATTGCTAGGTCCGGCCAACCTCTTCATGTACTCCTCCTGCGTCACACACGTTAGTTGTGATTAGGGTAATAGTTAAATAATTGACTTTAAACCAAATAAACTTGAAACTTATGATTAATTTAAACTCACATAATGGGCCACTAACCGCTTGTCAGCAAATCTCTCCTTGTTTGCCTTCAAAGTATGGATATCCTTAAAGGTCTATGCCAGTGTTGCCTCACAATTCAATGACTTAGACTACAAATTAATATATCAACAAAGTAATAAAATAAACGAACAAATTAAACAATGTCAGACAAGTATAAGTATGAACCAAAATACAAAAAATCTTAATTCTAATTTCAAAAATATAATTTTAATTTTTTCGATTTCACTGAAAATCTTATGAAAATTTCGACAGAGCCTCTCCTAAAATTCGAATTTAGCCACCCTTGAAGGGTTCCATCCAACATTTTTCAGTAATCTCAGAGCCTAATCTAACTTATTCTAACCTATCCTAACCACCTAAATCCACTAAAATAGAAAATTAAACTAAAATTTACTTTACTAACTAATTAATTAACTTGATAATTAAAAAGGAAATTAAAAAACTAATTTAAGTTACTACTAAAACATTAAACAATACCAAAATTCTTACCAGTCTGGTCTTCGCCTTCATGAAGTTCGCCAACCCACCAGTATACCTTAACGACCTAGGCGAAGCCCTGTTAGCAAAGTTTGTCAGACAGCAACGCTTGAACCCGTCGTTATCTCTAAAATAGGCCTCAAATTCATGCTTGATGTTTGGACGGATCCACGATGTCAGGCGGTCTTTCCCCTAACAAATGTCGCTCACCATCTGCTGAAGTCGTTTGGCTGCCTAGTGGTCATAGATCTTCCTGATCATGACATTGTGTTCTGCATCCCATATGAATTTCAACTGCACAAAGTGATTCACGAAGATTAGTTAGTCACAATAAAATACAGTTCATATACAGTTAATTAATTCAAATGAAATTTGGTTCTTACCGCCCACTTCTTTCAATCAATGCTCTCTGGTCAGAGTCGGGATCTGCGAGTAGGTCTGCCACGAGTGGTCGTACATTGACTTAATGACCTTGGATATCTCTTTTGTGCAAGCATTAGGGTTTGGTGTAAACCTGTCAGAGAAAAAACCTCACATTAACAAACATATATGATAAACAAACTTAACATAAACAAACTTAAGATAAACAAACTTAATTTTAAAAAAATTGAACTCACGACTGCATGCCATCGGGTCAAATCCTCAGCCGGATGACGGGCAGTGGTGGAGGGGCATCCTTCTCGGGAGCAATTGAAGGAATCACCCATCGCGGGCTCTATCGACGTCGTTGCTGTATCTGCAGGGGGCGTAGAAAAAGGAGGTACCTAGTTCGGGTTTGGGACCATGACTGGGAAGCCTTGGGGGATTCGGTGGAAGCCCGCCCTCTACCATGACCACGTGACCTACTCAACCTATCTCTGTTATCTGTCGTCATGTCTGTATAACGAATATATTAATAACATATTAATAACATAACAAACACCAATAAATAATAATATATGAAGAAACTCAAAAAATAACAAATAATTCTAAAAGTGTTTTAGTGTAGTAAATTAAAAAAAGGAAAATTACATAATATTTAGTTTCAGAATAATTAAATTAGAATGAATAAGTGTTTTGGTTAGTTTAGCAAACTAACAAGTGCCTATAGAGCACTAAAACACTAATTGCAAAGGAAAAAATTTTCATTCATAAGAACCAAAAATGAATATATACATATATAGTTCTCTTGTAAATGCCATAAATATTTATCATAACATCAATTTAACAAAATAAAAAACATAAACTAAGATCAAAATAATTATTCAAATTAACAACTGCACAAAAATATAGCAACCTAACAATTAGTTATAAAAATTTCAAAAACATAATTTTAATTTATTCGATTTTACTGAAAATCTTATAAAAATTTTGATAGAGTCTTTGACGATCGGATTTTCCATCGGTAAAGAATTCACAAATAAGTTCGCATTGTAAGTATAGTTTCTAAATCAACGGAGAATCCTTTTGTGCAAAAGTTTTGGTTGTCACAAGTAACAAATCCAGTAAAATTTATAAACCGAAGTATTCAAACCTCGGGTCGTCTTCTCAAGGAATTACAGGGAGGTGTATTTTATTATTGGTTATGGAAAACAGTATTTTTGGGGTTTTTAAATAGGTTGAACAAGAAAAGTAAATTGCAAGAAATTAAATTAATAACTAATAAAGCTCTTGGCAAGGTATGAGAACTAGAAGTCCTATCCTAGTTATCCTTATCAATTGTGATGAGAATTGGCTTTTGCTCCCACTTAGTCAACCTCTAACTATGAAGGTATGTTAAGTGGATAAATCAATTTGATTCCTCAAGTCCTAGTCGATTCCTAAGAAAAGACTAGAGTTACGGAAATTCAAATCAATCAGCAAAGAATTTCAATTTTCAATCATCAGCTGAGTTTAATAACTCAAATGTCACCAATTACTCAACCAAAGCTAAGAATGTAAAAAGCTAAATTAAAATCATAAATATAAAATACCTCAAATTGCAATAAATAGAAAATCAAATTAAACATGAGAATTTATAAACCAAATAGCAACATAAAGTAATCAACAAGGAAAAGTAAATAAACTAAAGTACTAGAAGAATTAAAAGTAGAAGAGAAAACTAAATAAGAAAAGCTAATCCTAAAATCCTAAAACCTAAGAGAGAGGAGAGAGCCTCTCTCTTTCTCTCTAGAAACTACATCTAATCCTAAAATTGTGAATAATGAATGTTGTGTATGTTGTTAATTGAGTCTCTGCATGTTCCCTGGCTTTATTCTGTATTTCTGGGCCAAAAACTGGGTCAAAACGTGGCCCGAAATTGCCCCCAGTATTTTCTGAATTTTCTGCAGATCGCGCATGTCACGCGTATGCATCGGTCACGCGTACGCGTTGTTTGACGATTTTCCTCTCCACGCGTGCACGTCAGGCACGCGCTCGCGTCATTTGCGTGAACTCCAATCCACGCATACGCGTGCTGTGATTTTGTCCAAATCGCGCGCACGCGTCAGCCATGTGTGCACGTCGCTGTTCGCTGGTTGTCTCCTTTATTTCTTGTGATCCTTCCCTTTTTGCAAGCTTCCTCTCCATTCTCTAAGCCATTCCTGCCCTATGAAGCTTGAAACAGTTAACACATGGATCACGACATCGAATGGTATAAAGGAGAATTAAAATACACAATAAAAAGATCCCTAGGAAGCAGGTTTTCAACCATGGAACAATTTTGGGAAGAAATTGTAAATACATGCTAATCATATAAATAAGTGGGTAAAGACTTGATAAAATCACTCAATTAAACACAATATAAATCATAAAATAATAGTTTATCAACCTCCCCACACTTAAACATTAGCATGTCCTCATGCTTAGCTTAAGGAGATAAAATAAATGGGTAGAAAAAAGCAAGACTCATGAAATGCAACCTATTTATGTGAATGTAACTACATGCAAAATGTTTTACCTACTTGGTTAAAAGTAAACAAATCCTTCAAGAACAAATATGAACTGGATTTCACTAATTCAAATCACAAAATAAAGTACAAGTAACTTGCAAGAAGAAAATAGCTCATGAAAGTAGGGAACAAGGAATCGAGCATCGAACCCTCACTGGAAGTGTATACACTCTAATCGCTCAGGTGTTTGAGGTTCGATTCTCTCAATTCTCTACTAATCTTGCTTTCTAAGGCTTGCTCTTCTTCTACCAATCAACAAAAGTTTAATGCACAAATACACATATCAAGAGGTCTTTTAAGGGTTGTAATGGGGTTAGGGTCAAGGTAGGAATGTATTTGGTCAAGTGGACTAAAATCTGAATCCTTAATTGACTTAAACTTTTCCCACCTAACTTAAGACAATCCATGTAATCACTATACAAAATCTAACTACCTATTTACTATGTTTACCACATATTCATGCATCCTGATTCGAGTATGGGACATATGCATTGCTTTCACCATTTACTTTGGGGCATTTTGTCCCCTTTTTATTGTTTGCTATTTTTCTTTTCTTTTTCTCTTTTTTTTCTTTTTTTTTGTTTTTCTCAATGCATATGATTAAATTATTGAATGCATGAACATGTCCTAAACATTTCTTTCACATTTTCAGAAAATTCTAACATACTCAATTCTCAAACCAAATGTTTCCAAACCCACTTTCCCCACACGTAATTCATGAGCACTCTCACTAGTCTAAGCTAACCAAGGATTCAAATTAAGGACATTATTATTTTTCGCTTAGAGTTAATGATGTGCTAAAGTAAATAATAAAAGGGGTAAAATAGGCTCAAATTGGTTTGCAAAGGATAATGAAAGGTAAGGCCATATGAGTATGTAAGCTCAGTGAAACAAGGCCTCAATCATATAAGTATATGCATACATTAAACAATGGAAATATAGAATCAAGCAAGACAAAGATCACAACTTTAGAGAGAACAACACACACCAAAAATAAAATATTGGTTGATAAGATGCAACCAATCAAATAGACTAAAAAATCTCACTGATTTTGTGTGTTCGAGCTCTAAACCACGTTCCAAAATAATATTTCTTCAAACAAGTTTCTCAAAAATTTTAATTCAAATTAGTGAAATGCTATAAAAGGTTTCTTGAAAAAGAAAATATTACTTCAACCAAGTAGTGGTAAAATATGCACAAAATCAAACAAACATGCAAATGCAACAATGAACTAACAAAGAAAATAAGACATTGGTGTTGAGAAGAGAATAACCAATCCATGGAGATCGGTATCGACCTCCCCACACGTAAAGATTGCATCGTCCTCGGTGCATGTTAAGATGTGCAGGTAGATGGGTGGTTCCAACTGGCGCTTTTCTCCAAAGATTGTGCAGATGGACTTGTCTGTTACCCCATATAGAAGTTTCTCCCTTTTTCCTTCTACGGTGGCCAGCCTGGAAGGGGAGAAAAAGAAGAACAGAAACCCAAAAATAATGATAGAAAACAAATAAAATATGAGTGGGTAATGCCAAATAATAAGGGTCTCAATTACATGGTAGCTACAACATGCAGTGAGAAAACAGTAGAAGCATACGGCATATCAATAGTGCAAGAATTGCAACAATGGGGAAGAGAGTGCGGGTAATGCAAGATAATATTAATTCATGTCAATGCAAAAGGAATACAGGTATAATAAAAGATTGGCATCGACGGATAATTAATATCATCCAACAGTGTAATACAAGTCACTAAGCACCAAAATAGTACCATAAAAGATACAACAGTGGAATAAGAACATTTAACACCAATGGTAAAATAACAACTTAGAGAAGAAAATAAGAATATGCACAAAATTAAAATGCAATGAATGAAAGTATACAAATAAATTAAGTAAAATAGAATGTGAGTGAAGAAGGAAGAGAAGGTAAAGAGATAAAGAAGTAGAAAGTAAGAAAAGATAAGGAAGAAAGAAGGAATAAGAGAGAATTAAAAAGGGAGAAAAGAGAAATAGGATTGGGAAAAAGATAAGATATCTGGTGCTGATGTAGTAAAATTGTGCGTCGCATGTGACGTGGACGCGTGGGTCACGCGTTCGCGTGATTTCCAAAATCTTCAAGTGACGCGGACGCGTAGGTTTCGCGGACGCATGACTTGATTTGCGCTAGTGGCGCGAGAGCAGCCTTGCCAAAATTTAGGGTGACGCGTGCGTGTGGGTGACGCGCACGCGTGGATGGCCTTACTTCCAAATTGACACAGACGCGTGAGGTACGCATTCGCACGATGGGGCTTTGTGCTTCTACCACCATTCCAGCCCCACTCCATCCTAACTCTCTACCATGCACCCCATTACGTCGATTTTGCGGGGTCACGCGTGCGCGTGGGTGACGCGCACCCGTGGTGGGCTGGATTTGCAACCGACGCAGATGCTTCAAGGACGCGTTCGCGTGCATGTGTTGGTGCCAAAGGCGCGCTTCCAGCCACGCTCTCGCGTGACTTTCTGTTTAAATCCCGCTTTTCGCCAATTCTCCTTTGACGCGGACGCGTCAGTGACGTGTTCGCGTGCTTCACCCCTTTTTTTATGCAGAATGCAAAAATGCAGAATGCATATGACTATGCAGAAATTATGAATAAACACGAATAGAAATAAAATAAAATAAAACTAAGAACAAAAAGGAAAGAATATACCATGGTGGGTTGTCTCCCACCTAGCACTTTTAGTTAAAATCCTTAAGTTGGACATTTGGTGAGTCCCTTGTCATGGTGGCTTGTGCTTGTACTGATCCTTGAATCCCCACCAATGTTTGTAATTCCAATGGCCTCCGGGATCCCAAACTAGGCGCACACAGCCGTCAAGCAATCTAAAGTAAGTGACAAGGCCCCAAGAGTGTTGATTACTAGAATAAATTCCGGGGTCCCAAATCTTACTTTTGCACATATCTTCTTGTTGATTATCATGATTCCATTGATGTGGCAGAAATTGGCAAGTTAAGAATTTATTAATAGTGTCCTTAACCAGCCGAAAATCCACTTATCAATTTAAAAGGGGTTGTCACAATATTGAAAATTAAAATACTGGGAGTATGAATCCCAGGTCGTCTCCCAACGAGTTGCAGATAGATGTGCTATTTCATCAATCGGGTGTTTTAAAAAATTGTTGAGTTGATAGACAGAAATTTAAATTAGAGAATTTAATTAATTTTAAATAAAAGCCTTGACTGGGGGTAGATTAGTTGGAAGCCCTATTCTTGTTGAAATACTCTCAAGATTAATTAATAATTGGAAGTTACTCTGCTTAGTTAACCCTCACTAGGTAAAGGAAAGTCAAGCAAGTTGGAAATCTGTTTCTAATCATAAGTTCTAATCCTCTCCCTTGGGAAGGACTAGAGTTAATGATTAGAGGGTGATTCAACAATAAACCCAATTATAATTTCTCTCTTGAGTAGTTCAACTCAAGGGTTCCTTTCAATCATCCCCAATCAAGTCATAGGACTACTCACTCATCATAATTATAAGTTCCACAGAATTAATGGTAAAAATAAAAGAAGACATGATAAATAATAATAAAATGATTAATTGAAAATAAAAATAGTCTATATTAATAACTTGTAGAAATAATCCAATGTCAACTCTAGAGGGATTAAGAATATGGAAGAACAAATATAAAAAGTAAATAACAAAATAAGATGACTAGTACCGGAGGTAGACTCTTCTCAAAAGCTAAAGCCAAAATCTTCCAATCCTAATTATGAATGCTCAAGTGAGTGAAAAACCTAGGGGAGGAGTAAATCTAGATCTAAAACTAAAAATTATGCAGAATGAATTGTGTCTCTCTGTTTCTGCATGTTCTCTGGCTCTAGTCTGTGTTTTTGGGCCAAAAACTGGGTTGAAATCCGGCCCAAAACTCTGCCAGCGACTTCTGAAATTCTGCAGATCGCACATGCCATGCGGTCGCGTCATTCATGCGGACGCGTCATTCGGCGTTTTTCTTTCCCATGCGGGCGCGTTGTCCATGCCTCCGCGTCACTTATGCTTTTCCAATCCGCGCGGTCGCGTGAGCCATGCGGCCGTGTCACTCCTCGCTGGTCATCTTCTTAATTTCTTGTATTCCTTTCATTTTTGCAAACTTCCTTTCCAATCTCCAATTCATTCATGCCCTATAAAGCCTGAAACACTTAACACACAGATCACGACATCGAATGGGATAAAGGAGAATTAAAATACCTAAGTAAAAGTCTCTAGGAAGTAAGTTTCAATCATGTAATAATTTTAGAAAGGAAATATAAATGCATGCTAATTATATGAATAAGTGGGTAAAGATCATGATAAAACAACACAATTAAACACATTATAAACCATAAAATAGTGGTTTATCATCCATCCAGGTGGCACGCAATTGAAATTCTCACTAAGGCATCCAAACAGCTTCTTAGACCCATTCAATTGAGCTTTACACCAAACCTTGCATTTCAACTTGGAGCATACAACTATGTTGAACCTTGCTTGACAACTCCAACCTCTAACCATCTTCCTTTTGCTCTTAATGCCACAAAGAGCTCTAAGTTGACCATCCGTCTCTAGAAGCCCATATTCAAGTAGGAAAGTAAAGGTTAAGGATAAGAATTTCACCCACTTGAATGTTGTATTGGACGGTAATGGCTTTGGGAGAGGTGTTTCTAATGATCTTGCAGGCTCCACTCCCTTGTGCTCTTCTTTGACATCTTTCACCTCTTTGCAAGCTTCTTCAATATCAACCTCTTCCTCTTGGTAGCTTTCTTCTAATTTGATTTCTTCTTCATTGTTCACCAAGAGCATGGGAGGTTGTGCTTCTTCTTCTTTAAACTCCATATCAAGTCCAATGGGAGAGGATTCAAGTGTAGATAAGAATTCATTAATGATTGAATCTATCTCTTGATCGTCCCCTTCAAAGTCTTCAACCATGATATGCCTTGGAGGTTGTACACCCTCCTCAACATCAATTTCAAATGTCTTTGAAGGAGGCTCTATAACTTGACTTTCCCATGGAGGTTCATCATC
Organism: Arachis stenosperma; assembly: GCF_014773155.1. Taxonomy (NCBI): domain Eukaryota; kingdom Viridiplantae; phylum Streptophyta; class Magnoliopsida; order Fabales; family Fabaceae; genus Arachis; species Arachis stenosperma. The sequence goes on along the minus strand of NC_080381.1, from coordinate 36,084,085 downwards.
TCCTAAGTCTTCAACCACTTCTTCCTCTTCAACGATTACGACTTCCTCCAATTGTCCCAATACAAAGTCATGCTGTTCATTGTCCACCGGAGTTTCTAGCTTCTCCTTCATGCTGCGTTCTTCAGTAGATTCTCCACATGATGCCATGGGAGTTTCTTGAGTGTCCGAACATCGGGAAGCTAATCAATTTACTACCTCGGTTAAGGCAGTCGTGAATTCTAGTGCATCCCTTTTCATCTTTGCTTGCCCTTGAAGAAGACCACGGAGTATGTCATCCATTGGAGATTGGGGTGGATATGAGGATTCATTACTTGGGAAGAAGGGTTCATGATAAGAGGGTGGTTCCTCATGATAAGGATGTGGTGGTTCATCACTCTCCATCTTTTCCACTGTTTTCTTGAGACGATCCCTTGACTCTTGTTCTGCTTGGATATCATAAGTAAGATCATAAGGATCTTGGATTGATGGATATGGATGCGGTGTATATAGAGGTGGTGGTTCTTGGGAATAATTGGGTTAGAATTGGGGTGGTTCTATGTATGATTCGTTTGGCTCATAGTGTGGTTGGTATGGTGGATATGGATTATGGTCATATGGGGGTGTTTGGTGGTAAGGGGCTTGTGAGTATGGTGGTTCAAAGCTATGTTGAGGAGGGGGTTCATAGGCGTATGGTGGTGGTTGTTGATAATCAAAAGAGCGCTCACCATAGCCAGTATCTTGATATGCTTCTTGGAATGGCTCTTGGTCATAGTATGTTGCCAAGAGGGTTGATTAAATCCCTGTGGCTCCTCCCACCTTTGATTCTCCCATCCTTGATGCATGTTCTTATTGTAATCTCCTCTTCCTGCAATATGATTATAACCAAACTCATAGCCAAAGGGATGAGAGTTCATAGCAGTAAGAGAAAATAGAAACAAAACTAATAAAAATAGCAACAAAGTCCTAAAACTAACAAAAACTAACAAACAAGCAAAAAAGCAAATATTTACAATAACCAATAATAAGGCACACGTTTGCAATTTTCCGGCAATGGCGCCATTTTTGACGATCGAATTTTCCATCGGTAAAGAATTCACAAATAAGTTCGCGTTGTAAGTATAGTTTCTAAACCAACGGAGAATCCTTTCGTGCAAAATTTTTGGTTGTCACAAGTAACAAACCCAGTAAAATTTATAAACTGAAGTATTCAAACCTCGGGTCATCTTCTCAAGGAATTGTAGGGAGGTGTGTTTTATTATTGGTTATGGAAAATAGTATTTTTGGGGTTTTTAAATAGGTTGAACAAGAAAAGTAAATTGCAAGAAATTAAATTAATAACTAATAAAGCTCTTGGCAAGATATGAGAACTGGAAGTCCTATCCTAGTTATCCTTATCAATTGTGATGAGAATTGGCTTTTGTTCCCACTTGGTCAACCTCTAACTATGAAGGTATGTTAAGTGGATAAATCAATTTGATTCCTCAAGTCCCAGTCAATTCCTAAGAAAAGACTAGAGTTAGGGGAATTCAAATCAATTAGCAAAGAATTCCAATTTTCAATCATCAGCTGAGTTTGATAACTCAAGTGTCACCAATTACTCAACCAAAGCTAAGAGTGTAAAAAGCTAAATTAAAATTATAAATATGAAATACCTCAAATTGCAATAAATAGAAAATCAAATTAAACACGAGAATTCATAAACCAAATAGCAACGTAAAGTAATCAACAAGGGAAAGTAAATAAACTAAAGTACTAGAAGAATTAAAAGTAGAAGAGAAAACTAAATAAGAAAAGCTAATCCTAAAATCCTAAAACCTAAGAGAGAGGAGAGAGCCTCTCTCTCTCTCTCTCTCTAGAAACTACATCTAATCTTAAAATTGTTAATAATGAATGTTGTGTATGTTGTTAATTGAGTCTCTGCATATTTCCTGGCTTTATTCTGTGTTTCTGGGCCGAAAACTGGGTCAAAATGTGGCCCGAAATTGCCCCCAGCGTTTTCTGAATTTTCTGTAGATCGCGCATGTCACGCGTACGCGTCGGTCACGTGTACGCGTCGTTTGATGATTTTCCTCTCCACGCGTGCACGTCAGGCACACGCTCGCGTTGTTTGCGCGAACTCCAATCCACGCGTACGCATCAAGCATGCGTACGTGTCGCTGTGATTTTGTCCAAATCGCGCGCACGCGTCAGCCATGTGTGCGCATTGCTGTTTGCTGGTTGTCTCCTTTATTTCTTATGCTCCTTCCCTTTTTGCAAGCTTCCTCTCCATTTTCTAAGCCAATCCTGCCCTATGAAGCCTGAAACACTTAACACACGGATCACGGCATCGAATGGTATAAAGGAGAATTAAAATACACAATAAAAAGATCTCTAGGAAGCAGGTTTTCAACCATGGAACAATTTTGGGAAGGAATTGTAAATACATGCTAATCATCTGAATAAGTGGGTAAAGACTTGATAAAACCACTCAATTAAACACAATATAAATCATAAAATAATGGTTTATCAGTCTCCCCTAAAATTCGAATTTCTCCACCCTTTAAGGGTTCCATCCAAACCAAATATCCATCAAACCTTCTCAACCGGTTAATTTTTTCAATCATTATTAAGGTAACATACAAACAGCTCAATCATTATTAATACAGTCAAGCATTTATCTAACAATTTTAGCAGTAAAAATATGCAAACAGCTCAATAATCCAACATTTTTTAGCAATCTCAAAGTCTAATCTAACTTATCCTAACCACCTAAATCCACTAAAACAAAACAAAAAAACAAACTAAACTCTACTAACTAATTAATTAACTTGATATAATCAAATTTGACAGAGTTCAAACAAAAACCATTGAAGAGGGGGTGGATGTGTAGTGGCGGCAGAAGTAGAAGTGGCAGGGGGCGTTGTAGCAGTGGCGGCAGGGATGTTCAGCAGTGGTGGCAGCGTCGGTGACGTTTGCAAAAGCGGCAGTGACAAACCCCATTTTGAGGGTTCATCTTGTGCTGATTTCAGGGGTTTTATCAATGATTCCACACACTTTCTATATGAAAATACAAGATTTTGCATTCCTTTCCTAGTTTTGCCCCATGAATGAAAACATGCTTAATTTGCACTAAAATAGATACAATTCTAATCTTCTCTTGATGCCATTCGATGCCGTGACTTGTGTGTTAAGTGGTTCCAGAATATAGGGCAGGGATGGACCGGAAGAGAGAAGGAGGATGGGAGCGAAGGAAGGGAGCAAGAGAATTAAGCCTTGGAAATCTTGGCATGGGCGCGTGCGCGCACTTGGTGCATCCGCGTGGATAGACCAACTAGAAGCCGAAGCCAAGAGTCAAGCCACGAGTCGGCTTGCGTAGCGGCTAAGCCATGATCTTCTTGGGCGCGCACGCGTACGCCACGCCTCCGCGTACATTACAAGATGCATCTGCGGCGCGCGCGTACCTTGCGCGTGCGCGCCGATATTCGAATGTGGATTTTTAAGAAGCCACGTGACTTAGGCGTGGAGTTAGTTGGGAATCCCACTTTGGGGAAATGCCTTGGCGGAAAAAGCTTAAGAAGACCAAAGGAGCAAGGGTTAAGGACTTTTAGTTCATTTTCTAGATTTTAGATATTTTAGGGAGATTAGTTAGACACACTTTTGGAGAAGGAGAGAGAGATTCCAAGCTTCACTAGGGTTCATCTTCATATCCAATTTCTGAATTTTTCAATCACTTTTTGGTGAGATCCATTGCAATTCTCACTTCACTTTGTTCATGTCATAGATTCTCTTCTCCAATTTCAAGTAGTAATTGTAATTGCTCAAGTCTCATAGATCTAGAATTCAACTTTGTAATTTTGGATTTCATCAATACTTTGAGAATTTGATTTTCATTGTTGCTCTTTGATACTTGTTGTTAGTTCCTTGTGTTGCAATACTTTTAATTCCACTTTTCTTCTCATTTTACTATGATTTTCTTTCTTGCTCATCACATGTTTGATAAAATGTCAACACTAGTTATTGAGTAGAAATATCTCACTTGGCATAGGGTTGGGCCATTAGAAGAAGTTGAATAGTTGAGTCAATTGTTGATTTGAAATTAGGGATTGCTAATTGACTTGGAGTGCACTAAAGCTAGATTCCCATAAGGTGAAGCTAGGACTTGTGACTCAAGTTGATTATCTTCATTTGACTTTCCTCTATACCTAGGGGATAACTAAATGAGGCAAGGCCTAATTGTTGTCATCATTGAATAAACTATAAGGATAGAAATTCTAATGCCAACCCTAAGCCAAGTCTTTTAATGATTGATTGTTTGTTTCATATTACTTTACTAAGACCTTCAAAGAATCCCAACAACGCTTTCTAATCAATAAGATGCACACTTTGGCAATTCCAAGGGAGGACGACTCGGGAGACTTGTACTCTCGGATATAGGTTATAGGATTGTTTGTACGAAATTTAAGTGTCGACTAGACTAAACTCATGATCATATTCATCCTTGGATTCTAGTTCGACATGCTAAATTTCGTTTATCAGGCAGCGGTGGAGAAGGTTGACGAAGAGGAGAGATGAGAAGGTTAGAGAGAGAGTGGGAAAGTGTGAGGAGAGAGAGAGAGAGTGAGTAAATTTGAAATGATGGAGGAGGGGATTGCAGTTCCAATTTAGAGTACGGTTACCGTCGAATTTATGGCGGATGGTAACACGGTGTGGATCACCAAAACACAGCGTTCTATCAAACGTGTTTACTATTAGATTCTTCCGATGGTAACTCTGACGCTAAAGTTTGGCGCCTATTTGTTGTGGTTTTTCACTAAAAGTGGTGTTGTTTTACTGTCGGAAGCAATTATTCGCTGGTAATTGTTTGACATGAGAATTCCTCATCAAATCCGTCACTAAATCCGACTGTAATTGTCGCCACTAAATCCGACGGTTCTCAATATTTTTCTTGTAGTGTCAGGCCACAAATATTTTCTTACAATAGTTGAAGATAAAACTAGATTTACTTGGATATATTGCATGAAAGTTAAATCAGAGGCTGAAAAGCTTGTTTAAAATTTTGTGCACTTAATACAAACTCAATTCAACAAAACTGTTAAGAAAATAAGAACAGACAATGGATTAATTCAAAATGAATTTCTTTTATAGTTCAAAGGGCATTGAGCACCAAACATCATGTTTTGAAACTTCTCAACAAAATAGAGTGGTTGAGAGAAAACATCTACATCTTTTAAACATAGCAAGAGCAATTTTGTTCTATTCTAATGTGCCCAAAAGCTTTTGAAACTATACTGTAATGCATGATGTTCACATTAAGAATAGATTGCCAAATGTCTTTTTGAACAAGTTAACACCTTACCAAGCACTCTTTGATAGCACACCTAATCTAAATCATCTCAAAGTTTTTAGTTGTCTTGTTTTTGCTTCAACTTTTACTATTGGGAGAAACAAATTGGATCCTACATAAAAAAATTGTGTATTTTTAGGATATCAATCAGGTACCAAAGGATTTATATTGTTTGATTTAAATACCAAAGAAATATTTGTTTCAAGAAATACTGAATTTTATGAACAACATTTTTCTTTTTAAAATTTATCAAATGATTCAAATAATGATCAACACATGTGTCAAACACCAAGTTTAGATACCTTTGCTTATTTCTATGGCCACATTGCACAATCACCGATGGCACAAGGTGTAACTGAATTATAAAATTCACTCACTATATCCGAGCTAATTGATGATTCTGCATCATCCTCTTTTATACATCATACAATCATTGCACCATCTGATACATCATCAGTATCTGCATCTCATCCCATGAGCACTAATCCAAATTCATATGAACCATGTTTAAGAAGGTCTCAAAGAGAGAGGAAACAACCCTCCAACCTTAAGGACTTCCACTGTTTTAAATTTTCATCACATATAGATTCCCCAAATAGAATTCAACCATCTTCAAATTGTAAGTATCCTTTCTCTCACTATTTGTCATATGCATCATTTACACCAAAACACCTAGTCGTTACTCTTGCACTCATCAATAACCCTGAATCTAAACACTACTTTAAAGATGTTATGCATGATTATTGGAGAAAAGTCATTGATACAGAATTAGCTTCCCTGTAGCAGAACAGGACCTGAATTATTACTCATTTACCTTCTAAAAAGAATGCAGTGGGTTATAAGTGGATTTTTTGAATCAAACTCAACCCAGATGGGAGCATTGAAAGACACAAGGCTCACCTAGTTTTCCAAGGATTCACTCAAATCCTTGGAGTGGATTACATAGACACTTTCAACCCTATAGTAAAAATGAGCATTGTTAGAGCTGTTTTAAGTATAGCTTTTGCAAAGCAATAGCACCTCCACCAGCTTGATGTAAATACAACTTTTTTACATGGGGATCTTCATGAAAATGTCTACTTGAAACTGCCTAAGGGTCTCAAGTGTTCAGATCCTAAGATGGTTTGCAAGTTACAGAGGTCCTTATATGGGTTAAAACAAACAAGCCGCCAGTAGAATATCAAAATGTTAGCTGCTTTCAATGAGCTTGGATTCACTGAATCTGAAAATAATCATTCTCACTTCACAAAAATCACCAACACTTGATTTACTACCATCCTGATTTGACTGAAATAAAAAATGTGAAGACCTTTTTTGATGACAGATTTAAGACTAAAGATCTGGCATCTTCAAATTTTTTTTGGTATGGAAATGGTGCATAGCAACAAGGGTATTGCTCTTTAACAATGAAAATATGCTCTAGACTTTATCAATGATTGTGGGCTATTTGGAGCTAAGCTAGATACAATACTCATGGATTACACCACCTTTCTATCTAGAGAATCAGGTTTTTTTTTTCTTTAAGATGCTATGGTGTATAGATGCTTAATTGGAAGACTTATCTACTTAAGCAACACAAGGCTTGACCTCAGCTATTTCGTGGGATGTTTGAGTCAATTCATGGGTTCTCCCACTTATGTTCACCTTCAAGATGCTCTCAAATTCTAAGATATTTAAAGCAATCTCCCACAACAAGACTCTTCTTCTCTACCTCAAACAACTTCAAACTCATTGGTTACACTAATTCGGACTGGACTAGGGTGCTTGCAAAGACACTAGAAAGTCCATTAGTGGTTACTGCTTCTTCCTTGATCAAACTCTAATATCTTGGAAAAGTAAAGAGCAAACCACATTCTCTAGATCATCCTTTGAAGCCGAATATCAAGCTTTAGCTCATAGTATTGTGAACTCAGTTGGCTATTAAAACTGCTCAAGGAATTTCACATTGAGCCCTCTCTTCTAGTTGATCTATTATGTGATAGCAAATTAGCAATCTATATTGCCTCCAATTAATCTCCTTTACCACGAAAGAACTAAGTGTGTGGAAGTAGATTGCCATGTTGCTTGAAACAAATTCAAAGAAGGTGTTTATAACCTCAAGCACATTGCCTCCAACGAGCAACTAGCTGACCTCTTTACTAAACCACTTTCTCCAGGACCATTCTCTCATTTATTGTCAAAGTTGGGGTTACTTGATTTGCATAAACCAAGTAATTCCAATTTACGGAGGGATGTAACATGATATAACTACTGTGATAAATGAATTGAAATGTGAATATGAAATGCAATGTAAATAGATGCTAAATGCTGAAGTTAGTTAGGCCGGTTAGTTATGAAGTTAGCAAGTTAGTTGCTAACAGTTATTTATCAAATTCAATGTACATGTATATATAACTCAGTGGTTTGTTAACATTGTATGATAAATTATCTTCTCTCTGATCCTTCTCTCTCTATTGTTTATCATCTCTTGCTACAAGAAAATAAGCTTTCTGCCACGCTTTTAAAGTGTGCCAAAAAGTGCAAAAAAGCATGCTGATAGCTTTTTGCCACGCTTTTTGAGCTATCGGCACGCTTTTGAAAGGGTCACATCCGCAAGCGTGCCGGTTGCTCTGTCGCCACGCTTTTATTTTTAGCACGCTTTTATCTCTTGCCACGCTTAAAAAGCGTGGCCATAGGTATTAAGCTATTGCTACGCTTGAAAAGCGTACCGAAAAGTGTATATATCGCCACGTTTTTGGAAGCGTGCCCAGTGAAGTAGTTTTGGCTACACTTCAAAAGCGTATCAATAGAAGAAGATATGGCTATGCTTTTTAAGCGTGCCAATAGGAGAAAATATGGCTACGCTTGATAAGCGTGGCTGTTGATGATTACGAGAAGATATGGCTACGCTTAAAAAGCGTGCCAATAACCTAAAATATGACTATAAGTTAGATCAAATTTTTATGGCTATACTTGTTCATGAATCTTCCTAATTAGACATTGCAAAATTAATATATAATTTTGAATCATAGTTTGAATGACTAATTTAAACAATGGAAATTTTTTATATAATTTTAAATTAACCAATCCAACATACATAAACTTTCATCACATTTGTCAAAAAAAATAAAATTTATTATTTGAAAAATACAACATACACTAATAGCTAAAATGAGCTCCGCGAATCCCATTACATTCAGCATCAAAAGTAAGCCTTAATTCATCATATTAACATTCAGGGACAGCTTGGTTAGTTCCTGAGACTCATGATAAATCAAAGGATCCATGCCCCTCATTGATTGCTGGTGCACGAAATTGCAATCACACTTTTGCAATTCTGCACAACTAACCAACAAGTGCACTGGGTCGTCCAAGTAATACCTTACGTGAGTAAGGGTCGATCCCACGGAGATTGTCGACTTGAAGCAAGCTATGGTTATCTTGTAACTCTTAGTTATGATATCAATAATTATCAGGTTTAATTGTGAAAAGTAAAAGAACATGAAATAAGTACTTGTTTTGCAGTAATGGAGAACATGTTGAGGTTTTGGAGATGCTCTATCTTCTGAATCTCTGCTTTCCTACTGTCTTCTTCTTCATGCATGCAAGACTCCTTCCATGGCAAGCTGTATGTAGGGTTTCACCGTTGTCAATGGCTACCTCCCATCCTCTCAGTGAAAATGTTCAACGCATTCTGTCACAGCACGGCTAATCATCTGTCGGTTCTCAATCAGGTTGGAATAGAATCCAGTGATTCTTTTGCGTCTGTCACTAATGCCCAGCCATCAGGAGTTTGAAGCTCGTCACAGTCATTCAATCCTTGAATCCTACTCAGAATACCACAGACAAGGTTTAGACCTTCTGAATTCTCTTGAATGCCGCCATCAGTTCTAGCTTATACCACGAAGATTCTGATTAAAGAATCCAAGAGATATCTACTCAATCTAAAGTAGAACGAAGGTGGTTGTCAGGCACACGTTCATAGGTGAGAATGATGATGAGTGTCATGGATCATCACATTCATCAAGTTTAGGAACAAGTGATATCTTAGAATAGAAGCAAGCGTGATTGAATGAAAAACAGTAGTAATTACATTAATCCATCAAGACACAGCAGAGCTCCTCACCCCCAACCATGGGGTTTAGAGACTCATGCCGTAGAAGATACAATAAGAAACGTGTAAAGTGTCATGAGATACAGATACAATATCAAAATGTCCTATTAATAGTGAACTAGTAACCTAGGGTATACAGAAATGAGCAAATGACGTAAAAATCCACTTTCGGGGTCCACTTGGTGTGTGCTTGGGCTGAGCATTGAAGCTTTCATGTGTAGAGACTTTTTCTGGAGTTAAACGCTAGCTTTTGTGCCAGTTTGGGCGTTTAACTCCAATTTTTGTGCCAGTTCTGGCGTTAAACGCCGGGAATTCTGAAGCTGATTTGCAACGCCGATTTGGGCCATCAAATCTCGGGCAAAGTATGGACTATTATACATTACTGGAACCCAGGATGTCTAGTTTCCAACGCAATTGAGAGCGCACCAATTGAGCTTCTGTAGCTCCAGAAAATTCACTTCGAGTGCAGGGAGGTCAGAATCCAACAGCATCTGCAGTCCTTTTCAGCCTCTGAATCAGATTTTTGCTCAGGTCCCTCAATTTCAGCTAGAAAATACCTGAAATCACAGAAAAACACACAAACTCATAGTAAAGCCCAGAAAAGTAAATTTTAACTAAAAACTAATAAAAATATAATAAAAACTAACTAAAATATACTAAAAATATACTAAAAACAATGCCAAAAAATGTATAAATTATCCGCTTATCACAACACCAAACTTAAATTGTTGCTTGTCCCCAAGCAACTAAAAATCAAAATAGAATAAAAAGAAGAGAATATACTATAGACTCCAAAATATCAAAGAAACTTAGCTCCAATTAGATGAGCGGGACTAGTAGCTTTTTGCTTCTGAACAGTTTTGGCATCTCACTTTATCCTTTGAAGTTTAGAATGATTGGCATCTATAGGAACTCAGAACTCAGATAGTGTTATTGATTCTCCTAGTTAAGTATGATGATTCTTGAACATAGCTACTTTATGAGTCTTGGCTGTGGCCCAAAGCACTCTGTCTTCCAGTATTACCACCGGATACATTCATGCCACAGACACATGACTGGGTGAACCTTTTTAGATTGTGACTCAGCTTTGCTAGAGTCCCCAATCAGAGATGTCCAGGGTTCTTAAGCACACTCTTTTTGCCTTGGATCACTTTAAAATTTTTTTGACTGTTTTTTCTTGCTTCAAGAATCAATTTGATGATTTTTCAGATCCTCAATAACATTTCTCCTTTTCCATCATTCTTTCAAAAGCCAACAAGTTTAATATTCTTTAATCAACAAATTCAAAAGACATATGCACTGTTCAAGCATTCATTCAGAAAACAAAAATTATTGTCACCACATCAAACTAATTCAACTAGTTTCAGAGATGAATTCGAAATCCTGTACTTCTTGTTCTTTTGTGATTAGAGCATTTTTCATTTAAGAAAGGTGATGGATTCATAGGACATTTATAGCTTTAAGACATGAACCTTAAATTTTATTAATCATGAATTAAGAACAAGACTCAAAAATAGATATAAGATAAGAGTAATAGTAATAGAAAACAAAATTTTAAATGACTCTAAAATAGACTCCTAATGATAGAGATTATCACAGAGTTAGGACTCAACAACCTTGATCTTGAGAAGTGGATGCTCCCTCAACTTGTGGGGTATTTGACCCTTTAATGGAGAGCTTCTGGCGCTTCAACTCCTGTAGCTCACGCCCCTGCTTCTCTTGTTCCTTCAGCAATTTGCAGAGTATGCAGTTTTGATTCTGCTGTTCTTCCTTAATTTGTTCCATAGCTTCTTGCAGCTTGGCAACAGATGCTTCTAGACGAGTCCAGTAGTCAATTTCAGGAAGTTCAGGGAGGACCTCCTGCGCCCTCCTTTTGATAGAGTTATCTTGCATTTGTCCTTCCATTGACCTCTTGGTGATTGGGTGCTCAATTGGGATGAATTCATCTACTCCCATCCTCACCCCAGCATCTTTACATAGCAAAGAAATTAAGCTCGGGTAAGCTAGTTTGGCTTCAGTGGAGTTCTTGTTTGCAATTGTATAAATCTCACAAGCAATCAGATGATGAATCTCCATTTCTTTTTCCAGCATAATGCAATGAATCATCACTGCTCTCTTGATAGTAACCTCAGAACGGTTGCTAGTGGGCAAGATAGAACGCCCTATGAAATCCAACCAGCCTCTTGCAACTGGTTTGAGATCTCCCCTCTTGAGTTGGTTTGGAACACCTTTTGAATTGGTCATCCACTTGGTTCCAGGGAGGCATATGTCCTCTAGAACTTGATCCAACCCCTTATCTACTCTCACCATTTTCCTATTAAAGGATTCAGGATCATCTTGTAGTTGAGGCAATTTGAAGACCTCTCTTATTTTGTCCAGATGGAAGTAAATAATTCTCCCTCTAACCATGGTTCTATAGGTATGAAAAGCGGTTCCAGTCATTCTCTGCTTATCTGTCAGCCACAGATTTGAGTAGAATTCCTGAACCATGTTTCTTCCAACCTTTGTCTCAGGGTTGGTTAGAACTTCCCATCCTCTGTTTCGAATTTGCTCTTGGATCTCCGGATATTCATCTTCTTTCAGATTAAATTTAACTTTCGGGATCACTGACCTTAGACCCATTATTTTGTGGTAATGGTCTGCATGTTCCTTGGTTAAGAACCCCTCTTGACTCCAAAGGTCCTTTGGAGCATTCTCTTTCTTGCCTCTTGAATTGGTTTGTTTTCCTTTGGGAGCCATGATCTTGATGAGCCTTAGCTTAGTGATCACGGAAAAGCACACCAAACTTAGTGGTTTGCTTGTCCTCAAGCAAAAAAGAGAGGAAAGAGGAGAGAGAGGAGGAGAGCAAATTCGAATGGTGGGGAAAGGGGAATGGCCAAACGTGTATTTATAAAGGAGGGGGAGAGATTTCGAAATTTTTTTGAAGGAGATTTGAGAAGATATGGAAAGAATTTGAGAGATATTTGAGTTTTTGAAGAAGATTTGGAAAGGATTTGAAAGAGATTTGAAGAATGATTTTAATTTTTGAAAATTTGAAGGTGAATGATGAAAGTTTGAAATGTGTTTATGTAGAAAATTATGGATCAAAACAGGAAAGTTTGAAAAAATTTGAAGTGGAAAGCAAAATCTCTGTCCCCCACCTATCTGGCGTTTAACGGCGGCGTGGGGCATGAGCGACGAGGGAGGGATGGACGTAGGTGTTGCGATGGGTTAGAGAGAGGGGTTGTGACGGGTTGAGAGAGGGAGATAGCGGCGTTGTTGGGAGAGGGTGTTATGGCTGTGTAAGAGTTGCAGAGATGAGAATGGTGAGTGACGGTGAGCTACTAGCTAGGGTTAAAAGTGATTTTCAAAACAAAGTGAAGTAGTGTATATTGTTATCACTTCTAGTCTAGGGTTAAAAGTTAAAACTTAGAAAAAAAAAAGTGAAGTGTGAAAAAAATGGGTGGAAAACTAAATTTTGGAAGGAGGAAACTCTATTGGTACGCTTTTGTAGGGTGCCCAAATAAACATAGGATATAGCCACGCTTTAAAAAGGTGACAATTGGAAGACTAACTAGCCTTGCTTTTCAAGCGTGCCGGTTTTTCTCTATGGCCACGCTTTTTAATCATGGCAAAAAAAAACGTGGCCAAATCACAAATCAGTGGCCACCCTCATAAAAACGTGCCGATTTTTTTCTATGGCCACGCTTTTCAAGCGTGATAAAAAAAGTAACGAAATCACAAATAAGTGATCATCCTCATAAAAGCGTGGCCATTAACCACTTTTGGCCACGCTTTAAAAACGTAGCAAAAAAAATGTCCGATAGACTTTTTTTTCTTGCAGTGTCTTTTTCTTTTTTCTGCAGTACAATGACCTTTTCATAGTCATTGTAGTTGATTTTTCATTTCTTTTTTACTAATCTACATAAAAAAATCTGATATCATTTCACATAATATGTTTATAATTATTTTAAAAAATATTTCGTTTAATTAATAATGATTGCTCTTTTAGTTACGTTAGTTTTAAAAGAAGCATCGACATTTAGTTTGAGACAAAAAAAAAATGAATGGAAATTAAAAAAAATACGGAAATATGGTTAGAACTAAGAACGATGAACAAGCATATACACTAGATAGTACAGTTATGTGTTGTATTAAGTTCTTCATTGAAATGATTTGTAGTAGTAATAAATAAATACGGCTACTTTAATTAGTGTCAATTTTGACATTCAGGCACATCTAGAAATCTTATATAAAAGAAACAACTATGTTAGTTTTATATTAAAGTTAATCATTAAAATTAATTATTAAATAAAATATATATTAAAATATAAAAAACACATTAAAAATAAATTAAATTATATATTTATATTATAAATATATATATAATAATTAATTTTAGTGAACAAATAATATTTGAAAAAAAATCGGATTTATGAAAATCAGGAACATACTACTCATGTATCTTAATTTTTATGCCTGAGTAATTTTTCGTGTTTCATTAAAGATGCATGTAAATAGCATTTGGTATTATTATAAATTAGAAAAATATATTTGGTGACCAAATTATTTTTTAAATTAAGTTTAATTAAGTTTTTTTTACGTGTTTCTTTTATTTTTTTAAACTAATTTTTATTATACCAATAAATTAATAAATTATTAGACTAACTCAGTTAAATTTAATTATTAAAATAATGTTAGAAAATTATTTTAATTTTTTAATTTGTTTGTGGGTAATACATATATTAATTATAATCACAAATTATGCTATTTCAAATTAAATGACTTATATAATGGTGATCTCATTTATTGTTATAAATGCTAAATTGAATAAGTCATTATCACTTTTGATTTAGAATTAAACGAGAATAAAACCGGATATTATCTTTTGTTCATTAGATAATTATCTTTTGGAATTTAGATATATTATCTTTTGAACTTTAGATACTATTTTATTTGGGCTTTAGGGTTTAATGGGTGCCATGCTCAAATATAAATAGGTCTTGAGGGTTTCGGTCCCCAATATACCAAAGCCGCCTTTGTTGCTCTTTTTCCATCAAAAAATTTCAGCCACCTAGAAATACAGAAGGTTTTGGTTGAGAAAAATCGAAAGAACCACATGATCCAAACTCTTCTGATTATGATTCATGTTTTATGAATTCAGGTACGCTTCCGCATCCAGTATTTCCTTTCTTAATGATTTAACATGGATGATCTTTGGGTTGAGGAATTTTGACAAAATTCCAACAAGTGGTATCAGAGCCGTCTATGATTAAATCATTAATAAATTATAAATTTATTTTATTGTAATTTGAATCTTAACTTAAAGTTGTGAAATTAGATTCAAATATGTGCTGCTTTTGGATTGCGTAGCACATGTTAATAAAACTAAAAGAGTACATAAAAAGTGCATAAAAAGCACATAAAGAATACAAAAGGTATATTAAAAAAAATATTGCATTATTTTATAGATGTGCATACCATTTTTTTTGTTTGTGTCTCGATCCCAACTATTGGAACTGTTAATTGGTAAAATTAAAAAAATTTAATTAATTTCTTGATTATGAACACTGCACATTCATCGAATTAGCATATTTAGTATAAAGTTTTTTGTATGCACTATGGTTTAATCTGTGAATCTGTTTTTTTTTTTTTAATAAAAAAAAAAGAAGGTTCTTCGTTTGTTTATTTTTTTTATACCATTCTATATGAATTCATTCTTTTGGCAAATTCATTATTATTTTTGTTTTGCATGGATTGAATCATAATGATTGATTCTAATTTTAATGGATCAAAAAAAAATTTTTGCCATATAAATTTGTTGAATTCAATTATAATTATGTTTTTTTAAAGTCTGAAAAAGACACCATTAATATTTAATTTCTTTTGAAATTTAAATATTTTGTTTAATTGTTACATAAAGAAACTAGTAACAATTTGGATTATTATACCCATCTATTATAAAGATTTGGTTTTGAAATAAATTGATTGATTGATTGAACATTATGCTGCCAAAGTAGCATCTTTTGTGAAAATTGATTTATTCAAAACATAAGGAATATGGCGATATATAATTCATGCGAATATTGGTCAGCCCAAAGGAAAGTCTATATTTGGCCTAATTATATACACATATTGATAGTAAATACATGTTTGGGTAATTAATTAAGAATAAAGTAAAGCTTATTATTTATGTAGATAATAATCGACTCAAAGGAAGTTTATTGTTTGGCCAAATAATAAGCATTGCACACTTTTGTTTATTTTCTATTAATTATGCGATCAATAATCGGTCCAAAGGAAGGTTATTATTTGGCCAATTAATAGAAAATATATGCGGTAATAAATAGGTTGCGAAGTTTAAGTCTCCATGTGCACATTAAGTCGGTCCAAAGAAAGGCTTAATGTGTGACAGAAATTTTGACAATATTTGATTACTGCAATGAGAGTATCACTTACAGTTAATTTTTCTATCCAAAGATTGAAAATTAATGTTGTTCTAGATATCTCAATATGGATTTTTTTCTATTATTTAACTAATATTTACTATATGTTCTTTTTGTTCTAATCCAGAAACTATGGCTTTAGCTGCCAATGTTTCTGCACAAATTAGCAGTAATCCTATGCTGAATGGTTCAAACTTTAAAGTTTGGAAAGATACCGTGGAGATTGTCCTCGGTTGTAAGGATTTAGATATTGCTCTTCGAGAGAAGAAACCCACTTTCACTCCAGAAAATCTCGATGAGGTTAAAATAGAGAAGTGGGAGAGATCCAATCGAATGAGCATTATGATCATGAAACGCTCAATTTCTGAGGTGTTTCGGGGCTCAATTACTGAGGATAAAGATGCCAAACAGTTCCTAAAAGATGTTGAAAAATTCTTTACTAAGAATAAAAAGGCGGAGGCAAGTAGTCTTTTTAGCAAACTTATCTCCATGAGGTATAAAGGTAAAGGGAACATAAGGGAGTACATTATGGAAATATCTCATCTTGCTTCAAAATTGAAAGCACTAAAGTTAGAGTTGTCTAAAGATTTACTAGTGTATTTCATTTTGATTTCTCTTCCTGCACATTTTGGGCAATTCAAAGTGAGTTATAACACTCTGAAGGACACTTGGTCCTTAAATGAGCTTATATCTCACTGTGTGCAAGAAGAAGAGAGGCTATAACAAGATAAGACTGAAAGTGCTCACATGGCTTCATCTTCTCAATATAAAAAAGCGTGATACTACTGCGGATATGCCTTCTTAGTAGAAAAATGCTAAGAAACAGGATCAAGTTTTAATCTGTTTCTTCTGTAAGAAGGCGGGACATATGAAGAAGGATTGTACCAAATATGCCACTTGGTGTGTAAAGAAGGGTATAATTCTTACTTTTGTTTGTTCTGAGGCTAGTTTAAGTTATGCACCTATTGATACTTGGTGGGTAGATTCTGCTGCTACTACTCATGTAAGTGTTACTATGTAGGGTTGCCTGTGGAGCCGACTGCCAAGTGATGCTGAAAGATACATCTATGTGGCAGACGGCAATATAGTTGCAGTCGAAGCTATAGGAACCTTTAAATTATGTTCCACGAGTGGATTTTATTTGGATTTATTAGAGACAATTTATGTACCGTCATTTAGACAGAATTTGGTTTCTGTTTCTCATTTGGACAAATCAGGTTATTTTTGTTCATTTGAAAAAAAAAATCAGTCTTTTTTATAATTTGAATAATATTTGCTCTGGTCATTTGGTGGATAATCTATATAGACTACCTTTTTCTAGAACTGTTCGGAAGAAGACATAGGAGCCTAGCCGATCAAGATCCTCAAGAGTCAAGAGAAAGAAATCGATCGAAAGAGGACTAACTATAGGTTCGATCGAAGCGGGCTAGAGCCAGAAGTACGGGATTGTTTGAAGGCCTTTCTGGTTTCAGCCGAAGTAGGTTCTTCATCAAACTAGTCGGTAGCCTTTGAAAAATTCCTATAATAATGAAATACTGCAAACGGGTACAAAACAAAAACTAAATAAGAATTCGGCATCATTATGGCACAAATGCCTAGGCCACATCTCTAAATGGAGAATTCATAGGCTCGTGTCGGATGGAATTCTTGGACCCCTAAATTTGGCGGACTTTGAAGTCTGCATTGAGTGCATAAAGGAGAAAAGGACAAACGAAAGGAAATTAGGTGCCGAGAGAGCTAAAGATGTCTTAGAACTGATACACACCAATATATGTGGCCTATTCCCTATTGTCTCTTGGAATGGACAATGGTACTTTATTACGTTCATAGATTATTACTCTCGTTACGGGTATCTATATTTAATTCATGAAAAGTCCCAGGCCTTGGATGTTTTCAAGTCTTTCAAAGCTGAAGTTGAACTTCAACTTGGAAAGAAAATTAAAGCTGTCAAATCTGATCGTGGTGGTGAATACTACGGAAGATATGATATTTCAGGTGAGCAACATCTTGGACCTTTTTCTCTTCCTAGAGGAGTGTGGTGTTATTCTGCATTACTCCATGCCAGGCAAACCTAGCATGAATGGTGTTGCAGAGCGAAGGAACCGAACTCTTAAGAATATGGTGAGAAGTATGATTAGTCATTCTTTCTTGCCTGAATCACTCTAGGGAGAAGTCTTAAAGACCGTAGTGTACATCCTTAATAGGGTACCAAGAAAAGTAATTAACAAAATCCCTTATAAAATTTGGACTGGGAAAAAGCACATTATAATGCATTTGCATATTTGGGGATGTCCAGCTAAGGCACGACCTTATAGGCCGCATGAAATAAAATTGGACTCAAGAACAATTAGTTGCTACTTTGTTGGTTACGCTGAGCGTTTATGGGGGTACAAGTTTTACAATCCTGCATCAAGATCTATTTTGAAACGGGAAATGCGATATTTCTTGAGGATGTTGAGTTTGGGGGAAGAAAATATTAGGAATGTTGCTTTTGATGAGGATTCTATAACTGGCAATAAATCAGGTCTTTGTACCTATTATTGTTCAAGATACAGTTATAGTATAAGAGCACAATGAGAATCCTACTGTAAATCCAGTTACAGTACAAGAGAACAATGAGAATTTCGTTGTTGCTCAAGATACTGCTACAGCACAGAAAAATAATGAGAATCCTCTTCAATCCTAATTCATACAGCAATCTCAACAACCTCAAGAAGTGTCATTAAGGAGATCCAATAGAGAAAAGAGAAAATCTATCTATGGTCTCAAACAAGCTTCCCGTCAATGATATCACAAGTTCATCAAGTCATTACCTCATGGTTTTGAGGTAAATATCATAGATGAGTGTGTATACCGCAAGTTCAGTGGGAGTAAATACATCTTTTTGGTCTTACATGTTGATGACGTTCTACTTGCCAGTAACGATACAAGCTTGTTGCATGAAACTAAGAAATTTCTATCGAACAAATTCGAAATGAAAGATCTTGGTGATGCCTCTTTTGTATTAGGAATCGAGATACTAAGAGATCACTCTCAAGGTATTCTTGGATTATCACAAAAGAACTATATCAAAAGATTTTAAGTAGATAAGTTATGGAAAGATGTAGACCAACGAACACACCCGTAATTAAAGGAGACAAGTTCAATCTCAAGCAATGCCCTAAAAATGATCTTGAGAGGACATCAATGTATGATAAACCTTATGCATCAGCACTAGGGAGCTTAATGTATGCTCAAGTCTACATACGTCCCGATATATCATTTATAGTGAGAGTGTTGGGTAGATACTTGAGCAATCCGGATATGGATCATTGGATAGCTGTTAAAACACGTAATGCGTTGTTTAAAGAGAACAAAGAATTACATGCTTACTTATCGGAGATCATAAAATTTGAAGATCATTAGGTACTCTGATTCTGATTTCATGGCATATGATTGCAAAACTTTGTCATTGAACTTTATATAGTAGATGACATTGAACGGTCATTAAAGATATTTTGTGACAATAAGTCAGCAGTACTATACTCCAATAACAATAAGAGCTTGACAAAATCGAAGCATACAGACATCAAGTTCTTAGTTGTCAAGGAGAAAGTTTAAGAAAAACAGATTTCCATAGGACATATAGGAACAGAGTATATGCTAGCAGACTCAATAACCAAGGAATTGATTCCCAAAGTCTTTCATGAGCACACTGCTCGGATGGATGTCAATATTTGTGATGCCTTAGTTTAGTGGGAATTTATTTTATACTATATGTCTTATAACAGATATTGAATTAATTTTCTGCATAATTAAGTTGATGGTTTATTTCATGTTATGTGAAATGTTCATTTTGCAATATTTGTATTTTGTTTGATTTCAACAAAGTTGGACCAGCTGGAAATAGACATGCATGATGTAAAATCCGGTTAATTAACGGCTAATTAACCCATAAATGAGAATTTATTCTAGAAAGCCTAAAATGTGATTTTTATGGCTAAATGTGATAGAGGAGACTGAGACGAGAATTTTGGTACCAATTTTATAGAATTCGGACCAAGATTGGACCGAACGGGCCAAACCGGGCCAACCGGACCCAAAGTGGGCCCTTGGCCCAACATAACTAAACCAAAACCCTAGTTTTCAGCACTCTCTCTCCTCACAACACACTCAAACACGCTGAAATTGAAGAGAGGGGAGGAAGAACACTCTCTCAAGTTCTTTCTCTCACTTGATCTTCAAACCACCATAACTTTTGATCTAGAGCTCCGATTGCCGCTCCGTTTGCGGCCACACGTTCACCGCGGAGAGCTCTACAAAACCCATACAATCAATCTTGAGGTAAGCCACAAGTTTCTGTTCGAAATTCCAGCCCTTATTTTCGAGTTTCATGGGTAAAATGTTGAGATTTTGGGTTCTTTGATGTTATAGGACCCAACTCTCTTGAAGGAGAAGGTTAATCTTGTCTCCTTAGACCTTGGGTATGGTAAGATTCTCAACCCTAGTATAATTTGTGATTTTATGATGTTTGGGTTTTGAGATGTTGTGTATGGGTATGATGGTTGTGGCTTAGGTTGTGTATGTGTGGATATTGGAGCTTGATTGGTGACTATGAAAAGCTTGGAAAGGGTTTGGTGGTGAAAAATCTGTTCTTGGAGGTGTTGAGGCTTTGAGAGCTTGTGGATAAGTGGTTTGGAAGTGCTCCGGGGGAGCTTGGGAAAATCGGCTAAGGTATGGTTTCGGTTTCCCGTATCTAATATGTAATGTGGTAGGAAATACTTAGGCTAGAGGCCCTAAGATAGGCATTGAATGGTTGATGTTGTTGAATGATTGATAGATATGATGTGTTCATATATGTGATGATGATTATTGATGCCTTGGTGGTATGATGTATGAGAAGTATGCATGTTGTGATATATGCTTGATGAATGGTTATGGTTGAATTGTGGTTGAACCATGTTGATGGTGAGTATGATATAAATTGTATAAAATGATGATGTATTGGGATTGGTGTTGTTGAGAATTGGCATGAGGAAGGGTATATGATATGTCAATGTATTTGAGTTTGAGCCACTTGGGTGAAGTGGGTTAAAATGATGAGATAGTAATTTTGGTAAATTGTGGTAATGTGTCAATGTGTGAGTTGAGGAGGCTTGATGTTGAATTTGATACATTTTGATTGATTTCAAAGAAAAGGGATGAAATTGGCATGTTTTGATTGATTTTGAAAAGAGTTAAAAATGGTTTGTTTTGAAAATGGCATATTGTGGTTTTGTATGAAAATATGGTTTTGGGGCATACTTTGACGGGACATAACTTGGACTACGGATCTCCGTTTTGTACCAAATTTGTTTAGAAATGAAATTGGATCCGGGATGTCCATACCGTTCGAAGAACGGGTGAAAAACGATTTAAAATGAGGAAGTTATGTCCGTTGGAAGATTGGGGTGTAAATCTGTGAAATTCTGCAGCTTTTAACTTAGAAAATTTTTTAGCAGAATGACCCCTTGCGCGTGGGCGCACCTGGCGCGTACGCGCCGATCTTCCGAAAAGTGCCATCCACGCGTACGCGTGATGTGCGCGAGCGCGCCGATTGTGCTGCACCCAATGCCCAGCCATTTTCCAGAGAGTTATGCCAGAATTGTGCCAGTGTTGTGCCTGGGGCACGAGAACACCCGCGCGTACGCGTGGTTGACGCGTGCGCGTCGATTGGCAAATTTGTAATCCACGCGTTAGCGTGCATGACGCTTGCACGTCGATGAGTTTTTGAGGCCATCCACGTGTGCGCGTACGCGTGGCCCTGTTTTTATCCCAAAGTTGATTTTTGAGTTTTAAAAGCCAAATCTCATACTTCTAAGCCTCCGATCTCACCAGTTATGTCTTAAATCATTATGGCATGCCTAGCTATTAAAAAGGGGCTAGTGAATGAGGTAACTTGCGAGTGAAGCAAGGGAAAATGAATGATCAATGAGGATCAAGATGATTATGTGAGATGCGGAGGATGGTGGTGGAAGTGCTTGTTATGCCATGGGCCGAAAGGCTATAATTGTTAATGAAACGGCTGGTTATGGATTTAACCGTGAGCCGGATGGCTGGTTATGGATTTAACCGTGAGCCGGAATGGCTGTGTATGATTATAATATTGGCTGGTTCTGGACTGAACCGTGAGCCGGATGGCTGATATGGATGTTGATCCATGGATGAGAATTCATGCATGTTTATGCTGAATTATTGATAATTGAGATTTGCACTTCCACTATCAGAGGCACGAGATCCCTGGGAGGAAGCAGTGGCTAGCCACCACGTGCTCCAGGTGGAGGCTCGAGACTCTGTTGACCCTATGTCGTAAGTGTGGCCGGGCACTGTGAAAGACCCGGATGAGCTCGCCCCCGAAATATTCACCAGTGAGGGTGATGGATATGGATCATGTTTATGATCAAGTTTATAACGAGTAAAACTCGAGTTGGGGATGCGCGACAGAGGGACAGTCCAATGGTTAGCGACCAGGACTTGTCGGGTTGGCTCTATAACCGACAAGATGATATCATCAGCCACTAGGGACAGGCATTCATCATATGCATACTATGTGAATTGTTTGAGATTGCCTATTTGACTGCATATTACTTGCTAATTGTCTAAATGTCTTAACTGCTCCTATTTGTATATTCCTTGTCTGATATAACTGTGTTTGCTACATTATACTCCTGCTGGCGGTTGGGAGGTTTGAAGGAATTGGAAAGGGAAGTATTAGTTAGACTGAAGAATCTTTAGTCAGATGCCCTTATATGGTTTAGCTTGTTTATAAGCTTTGAATTATCTGGAGGGAGTTCTAGGATTGCCTTTGGCTTTCCTCTATTATTATGTATTATATATGTGGAAGCTGTTACCATGCTGGGGACCTCTGGTTCTCACCCATGCGGATTTTGTGGTTTTCAGATGCAAGACGTGAGGTTTCCCGCTGAGGTATGCTGGAGACTTCTAGATTTGCGAAGATCCTTTGTTCTCGGGACTATGTTTTGGTTTATATATTTTGTTTAGATACTTTTATCTCCATTAAATAATACAAACTGTGATGACTCCTCTTATGGGAGATTTTGGAGAATAGGTTTTATGTATTTGTGTCCCTTTGGGTTTCCTTTGGGGTTTTTTTTTCTTATTTTATCATATGTATATAATGCTATGCTCGGACCGGTTATCTTCGCAGCCGGATTTTGAGTTTTGATATTCCTGTTTTTGACACCTTTGTATATATATAATCTCGCGTTGGTTATCCTTGTTCGTTACGTTATCGATCGGAGTGTTGCGCTTTTGAGTTGCGATTTCTTTTGTTTACCCCTTTTTCTACAAAGGCTCCTAGTTATAATTAATCATTCATACTACTATACATACTAAATTTTTATTTTAGAGGTCGTAATACCTTGTCATCTCTGAATTATGACTTAAGCATAAGACTCTGTATGGTAGGGTGTTACACATGAGATCACTTGGCGTGTAATTTCCATATTACTCATCCAAATTTGATCTATGTCGTTAAGTATATTAGGATGGCGATTGGCGTGGTTTAGTCACGGCAATTAATGTGATAAAAGCTGCGGTAATTCCATATCTAATGTATGAGACGGACCAGATTGTTAAAATAATGAGAGAAATAGCATTCATATGTGCGCATAAAGTTTATAAGATGTGATTATGTCAAGAAATAATATATGTATAGCCCAAGTGGGAGATTGTTAGGAAATTATTTTAATTTTCTAATTTATTTGTGGGCAATACATATATTAATTATAATCACAAATTATGCTATTTCAAATTAAATGACTTATATAATAGTGATCTCATTTATTGTTATAAATGCTAAATTGAATAAGTCATTATTACTTTTGATTTGGAATTAAATGAGAATAAAATCGGATATTATCTTTTGTTCATTAGATAATTATCTTTTGGAATTTAGATATATTATCTTTTAGACTTTAGATACTATTTTATTTGGGCTTTAGGGTTTAATAGGTGCCATGCTCAAATATAAATAGGTTTTTAGGGTTTTGGTCCCCAATATACCAAAGCTATCTTTGT
Organism: Arachis stenosperma; assembly: GCF_014773155.1. Taxonomy (NCBI): domain Eukaryota; kingdom Viridiplantae; phylum Streptophyta; class Magnoliopsida; order Fabales; family Fabaceae; genus Arachis; species Arachis stenosperma. The sequence goes on along the minus strand of NC_080381.1, from coordinate 36,060,207 downwards.
TGTTCTTTTCCTATCAAAAGAGTTGCAGTTTAGCCACCTAGAAATACAGAAAGTTTTGGTTGAAGAAGATCGAAAGAATCACAAAATTAAAACTCTTCCGATCATGATTCATGTTTTATGAATTCAGGTACGTTTTTACATTCAGTATTTCCTTTCTTAATAATTTAACATAGATGATCTTTAGATTGAGGAGGTTTGAAAAAATTCCAACAAATAATTCAATCATAGAGTATCATGTGATAAATTATATAGAGAGCTGTGAAAGTACGTCCGCTGTAACTTATAAGTTTGATTCGGTTTAATCCAACAAAATTATTGAGTTGAGTTGAAATATTAATTCATATGAAAGTAATTAATTTTAACGTGACTAATCCGTTATGTAAGCGGATTTAATATAAATAACTCACTATTTAAGCAAAATTTCCCCTTTTCTTCCTCTTTTAATTTTAAAAATATATTTTTATATATAATTATTTTTTAAAAGATTATTTATTTTTTAAATTTATCTTCGAAAATTTTTTTTAATTAAATTTATTTTTTAAAATTTTAAATTAGTCATGTGAGTAATTTTAAACAAGTCTTAAGATTCGTAGAAATGTGTTGTAGTGTTATTTAACGTGTTATATTAGAAAATTTTGAAATTATCAACAAAGAAAATAACGAAAGGATTAATATGTCTAATTTAAAATTTTTAAAGGACGAATTTAATTAAAAAAATTTTAAGAATTAATTTAAAAAACGAGTAATCTTTTAGAGACTAATTTAACTATGTACACTAAAAATGTTTATAATTCGGTTTGAAGCTGTTACGTTCTTCTTCTTTGTGACTTTATTTCTTCATTTCTTGTTCATATATTTTTTTAAGTATTAGATTCAATTTGAATATGTCTATAAGTGATTTTTTTAAAAATTTTTAATTTATGAGAAATGCATTTATGTTTGGTATAATTTTTAATAAGTGGCTTTTTAAAAAGTTATTTAAAGTAATTGTATATAAAAATAAAAAAAATGATTTTTATAATAAAAAATTTGTTATTATTCTCTTTTTCAAATAAATATTTTTTTGACTAAAAATTCAATATAAAATAATTTATTTATCAATTATTTTTAATATAAATTTTTATATTTTAATTTTTTTAAAAATTACTTAATTAAGTTTTTTATCTAAACGTCTTTAATCTTATATAATACTCTGAAGGTGATGAGTGTTAATTTGTAGGAGTAGCAAAACGGGTCGAATCCGTCGGGATAACCTGTCGAATCCGCTAAAAAAAAGCAAGTCGGGTTAGGATTTAAAACCCACCAAATAAAAAAATTCATCAAACTCGCACCGCCAAAAATTTTTATTTTTTGTTTTTTATTAAATAAAAGAGTAATTACTACCATAAAATTGATAATTATATAATTTTTAAATATTTTTTATTTTTATTTTTATTTTTTTTAGTTATTAACTTTATTTATTTTATTTTATAATTTTGTATATATATGTTCAATTATGTGATTTATTTTTTAAAATAAAGACGGTTATATTGATAAATATTATTTTAAATAATTTTATTAAAATTAAAAATAAAAAAAGATAATAAAAAATTATATTATAATTTAATTATTTTTTATTTATATTTAATTATTATTTTTTAATAATTTTAGTGACTTACTTTTAAAAATAGGTTGAGAACTAATAAAATTTTTGGCCTAAATAATAAGAACTAAAATCGTATAGTGACTTACTTTTAAAAATAGGTTGAGAACCAATAAAATTTTTGGCCTAAATAATAAGAACTAAAATCGTATTTAATCATGTTTGTTACTTCTAATAGACCGGTGAATATTTTAAATCCGGCCTGGGTCAAAATGAACCAGATTTTATCGAACATCCATTCTTTGGAGCTAGTTTTTTTTTTTTTTTTGTTTACCCAAACGGTATCCCCCAACCCGACAGGTTAAGGACTAATCCGTCGCGGATCTGAGCTCCATTTAAGGGTCTGTCGCTGGCCAATGAATTGCTGCATGCACAAGGTGGGGTTCGAATTCCCGACACTTGCTTAAGCGGATAAGTGAGCTGACCACTCGACCAACCCAAGTTGGTTATTCTTTGGAGCTAGTTGATAGTTGGATCTTGATTTTTGGGCTGCCCTGAAATTCTTTTGTGTGTTTGTTTTTGGGTCAACAACTCTTATTATTTTTGCAATAGTAGGGGACTTAAGCCCAAAAGAAAAGAAACAAATCAGACATTACATTGGAGGCATCTTTCTCCTCCTTCTCTAATTAACTGCTCCTTTAAGTCGTTAAGTGGGTTGTCAAGGAAATTGAATCCACGGTGGAATTTGAAACTTCTCTTGGCTAGCCAATCAGCGCATCCATTCCTCTCCCTCTGTATATGTTGAAATGAGATTTCCCATGGTCTATTCTTCATCTCGCAGATCTGAATATGGAGAGAATTATAGTGAGTTCCACCTTTTAACTCCCTATTGATTTCTTCTATTTCCTCCATTGAATCACTCTCAATCACTACTCTTCTCATCCCCAAGTTCCAGGCTACCTTTAGACCGTGATATATCCCCCATAATTCTGCTTGTAAAATATGGCAGATCCCCAAATTTGCTACGAAACCACCAATCCGTTATCCCTTGTGTGTTCTTAACAGTCCTCCGCATCCAGTTTCTCCAGATTCATCCTTAACTGATCCATCTGTGTTTAAGTTCACCCAACCTTGTATAGGTGGGTTCCAATTGATGTCTTCCTTCGTCTCTTTTGTTGTCGTCTTAAACTGTTCATCCTTGTATAAAGCCTCTTTAATTCTGTCAAGGACTACTGTGATGGCACTAACTGCGTTTCTGGGTCTCTCATATGGTGGGGAGAATAATTCCTGATTCCTCCATTTCCAATTCCACCAGCATACAACAAAAAATATATCTTTCCACTGGTGTTTAGATGAGATGTCGATGCTGTTCTTTAGATTCAGCTCCATCCACTCCTCTAACTCTGTTACAAAGAAGATAGCCAGGCCTGTGGTTGAACTAATTGTGTCTATACTCTAACCGCCTTTGAGCAGTCTCTCAGGACTGCGCAGGGCAGGTGTGGCAATTTGGATTAGTCCCCAGCAATCCAGCATCTTCGCTCTCCTACTGGCGGTCAGTATTCTTCCATGTGCTACAAGCCATATAAATGTTTTAATCCTCTCCGACCCTTTCCATTTCCAAATTCTCTTCCAAGTTTGCTTATCTTCTTTTTTGTTGATCCCTTCCAGGAACTTGTAAGCAGACGCCACCGTAAAATACCGGTATTGGAGTGTATCCAGCTAACCGCGTCTTCCCTGTCTTCGATTGGAGGTGGGATTGCCCGTATCTTATTAATGATTTTCTTTGGAAGGTAACTTCACATCTCATCACATTTTTATTCTCCTTTTTTTCCCACGTAGTCAGCCACAACTGCCTCCCTTTCCTTATCTAAGATAGGTTTTAGCGTATAATTAGACAGCTTGTTTTTATTTGGCACCCAATATTCCAGCCAGAAAATAGTATTTTTTTTCATTTCCAATTATTTTACTGCACTGTGCTCTAAATACTGGCCATATTTTTACTAGATCTTTCCATAGAGGAGAATCTGTATTCTTTGAGATAGGTGATTTACTTTTCTGTCTCTTATTCATGTACTGACTTTTTAGAACCTTTGCCCATAGAGATTCTGCCTCTGTTATGAGTCTCCAAAGAACCTTCATGAGGAAAGCTTCATTCATGCTGCTCATCTTTCTCAGACCTATTCCTCCTTGCATTTTTGGCTTGCATAGCATGTTCCACCCCACATGATGTACCTTTCTCTGGCCTTGATTTTTACCCCAGATAAAGCATCTCTGGGTTTTTTGAATCTGCTCACATATGTCTTTGGAAATCTTGGTGTGTTGCATCTCAAAATTTGTAATTGGATCCAAGACTGCTTTTTAATTGTAACTCTTCCAGCCAAGGATAAGCACTGTATTTTCCATCCTTTAAGTTTATTTTGCACTCTCTCCAGAACATTTTTGAATTTATCCATTCCTTTCCTCTGGTTGGTTAACATAGCACCTAGATATCTCCCTATGCTTATCTTCTCTTCATACTTGTTCAGTCTCATTATCCGGTTTCTCTCTTCTCTTTTTACATTGCTTGAAAAGGTAACTGAGGTCTTGGCTTCACTTATCTTTATTCCCAACACTTTGCATAATGTTTTCATGCAATTATTCACTTCCTTCATTTGGTTCTCTGACGCTTCCGCGAATATAAGTAAGTCATCTGCGAATAAGAGGTGTGATATTTCTGGTCCATCTCTACCAACCTGCATAGGTCTCCACATACCCTTTTCTACTTTCTCTTCTATGAAATGAGATAATCTATCTATAGCTATGACAAAAAGGTATGGGGATAGTGGATCCCTTCGCCTTATTCCTCTTGTGGGGGAGAAAATCTCTGTCCGCCCTCCATTCCCCATCACATCAAATTTGACAGATGAGACGCATTCCATAATGAGCTGGGTGAACTTCACTCCTAAACCAAATTTCAGTAAACATTCTTTTAGGAAGCTCCATCTTAAACGATCATAGGCTTTCTCGAAGTCGTATTTGATAGCCATATAACCTCTTTTTTTTTTGGTTTTCTTTATCATGTGTGTCAGCTCTTTAGCTATTAGAATGTTGTCTTGAATACTCCGGCCGGGAACAAGCTAGATTGGAATGGCGAGATTCTATCTCTTAGAGTCGATTTTAATTGTTCTACAAGAATCTTCAAGAAACACTTGTAGCTCACATTGCACAAAGAAATCAGTCTGAATTAAGTGATAGCTTCTGGAATTTTGACTTTTGGAATCAGAGTGATGCGAGTGTCATTAGACTGCCTTATATTATTTGGATCAGTCCAACATTGCCAAATGAAATGATTCACATTTTTCCTGACTTTACTTCAATGATTTTTGTAAAAAAGGGAGGGGAATCTATCGGGTCCTAGGGCTTTAAATGAGCCTATATTGAATAAGGCTTCCTTTATCTCCTCCTCTGTAGGTGTCTTGCCTAATCTGCCTTTTATATCCTCTTCTAACGGTGGGTATGTATTCATAGTAGCGAGGACAGGGGCATTTTCTTCCTTATACATGCCTTTGAAAAATTCCAGTACATGAGAGATTAGCTTCTCTTCTTCAATCCAGCTTCCGTCCGTGTTTTTTAGTTTCAGTATCCTATTTCTTCTTCTTCTGATAATGATTGAAGTGTGGAAGTATTTGGTGTTCCTATCGCCTTCCACCACCCATTGTTCTCTTGCTTTTTGTTTCCACATTAACTCTTCTCTATCCAGCATGTCCTCCAGCTCATTGTTCAATCTTTTCTCCAATTTTTCAAAGAAAGGGTTACATCTATAGTTAGGTGCCCTCTGAATTCCTTCCAATCGGCTCATAATTCTCCTCTTTTGTTTTGTCACGTGTCTGAAAATCTCTTTGTTCCACTTGGCCACCTCATCAGAGAATTGCTTCAAAGCACTACCCAACTGTATGTCTTCCTTCTACTGTTGCCTCACAAAGTTATCAAATTTCGGGTGCAAATTCCACATTGCTTTGAATCTGAACGGTTTATTTTTTATCTTCATTCTCTGCGGTTCCATCATAATCAACAAAGGGTGGTGATCTGAGCATACTCTGGCAAGAACTTCCACTTTTTCTTCTGGGTACTTGATTCTCCAATCCGCATTTGACATAGCTCTATCCAGCCGTTTAAAACCCCTGTCTAGGTTCTCCCATTGCGGTCCCTTCCAGGTAAACCTCATACCTGTAGCTCCCAGGGCAATTAGCACACAATCTTTAATCCACTCTTTGAACCTTCTATAGGCCCCCGATCCACTCTTCGCCCTCTTTCCTCCTTTTTTCCGATGGGTCTGCTATATCATTAAAGTCCCCGAACACAAGCCATTCACCCCTTATAGAATTCTTTAGGCTCTTGATATCTGTCCACATCTCCCTTCTCCTACTTTTCTAAGGGCTGGCATAAACTGCCCTCAAGAAACAATTCTCTTTTGTTAGCTTCTTTCACCTTTACATGAACAAACTGCACTTTTGAAGTAATGATATCCATCACCAGATTTTGATCTTTCCATAGAATCCATATTCCTCCATTGAAACCATTTGCTTCTTCTATATGATAGAAATAAAAACCAAACTGTCTGATAATAGCTCTAGCTTTCTCACCACTGCTGCGAGTTTCCATCAGAATCACTACATCCAGATTATTAAGCCCAACCATTTCCTTAAGGGTGCGACCAAAAGCTTGACTTGCAGCTCCCCGACAATTCCATGACAAGATTATCATTAAAAAAGAAAGGAGAGAAAAAGTGATAGTCCACAAAACTAAGCCTCCATAGGCATTTTCCCTTCTTCCAACGCCGTTTCTGTCTCCATTCTCCCTCCTGTATCCATATCTTCAGCATTCATAGCTGGAACCTCTCCTAAGTTGCTGGTGACTCCTGCTCTCCTTTCATACTGCTCCACTGCTTCCATCATTATTTTTGTATTTATGGACTGGGGGTCTGGAGGTCTAGGGATTATGGGTCTGTTATCTCTATCATTATCTCATCTCCCTGTATGGTTTTTGGGACAAAATCATCAAACGTGGGTGTTACTGTTGCTTGGCTTAAGGGTTTTGCATTGGGGAATCTGGGATTGGTTGTTCCTTGCTTGGTTGATGTGATAAATTCTGTGAAGAAATCTATCAAACAATAGATAGCCGTGGTTTCATCTCCGATGTGAAGAGCTCCCCGTGTTTCAGGCCGGCTCCAATCCCAGGTGGACGCTCTCCTCCAGCGTGGCAACCCCACCTCAACGCGCATGTGCTTCCCTCTGTTTCCGCCGCTCAGCTGTCTCTTCTCGCTATTCACTCACGAAAGCTCCCCTTTTTCACGGATTTGGTTGAACAGGTAATGATCAATTCGAACACTAGATCCCTTGTCTCCTTCTCCTAATTTTCTTTCCTCTGTCCTACGATACGTTGTCTACAGATTGTTTCTCGGGATTCTGGTTCCCCGCCGTTCATCGAAGGTTAGGGATTTTGCCATAGAGTCTCAAATTGAAACTCTCCAATAAATCAATCAGCTACATTCTTCTGGGCCCTTTAGTTCCAAACCTGCTTTCTTCTTCATCATTCTTCTTTCCCTTCATTGTGTATCCTGTCTTACACGGTTATTGTAGGTTTTAATGTCTAGGGTTTGTGGATCTGCCATTTTGCAAATTGTGTATCTGTTTTGGTGGGTTTCTGGGTTCATGTTCTTCACTTCATTCTTTGAAAGTTGTTGTTAATTTGATTATGATTTATGATTTGGGTTCTTCTTCTTCATTTCATCTTCATTTTTTTTTTATGTTAATTTGATTATGGCTTCTCCTTTTTGCTAGCTGTTAAATTGTTTGTTGCATGTGGTTTGTGCATTTTATAAATTTTTGGGGTTTTCACTTCATTCGTTGGAATTTCCTGTTAATTTGATTATGGTTTCTCCTTTTGCTAGTTGTTGCTACTCTCGCCTTCCTGCCTCGATCTTCTCTGTGGGTGTTGTGATCCCGATTCTTCCATCTCCACCGTGTGACCTGTCTTTCTGTCCTTTTTCTCAGTTTCTCTCTGCACGGTGTTGGTGTCACTCTGAAATCCTGGATCTTCAACCCAGTTTTCTTTATCCCCATCCAGTTCGTGTTTCTGGATCCTTTCTTGGATTATCCCAGTTTTCTTTATCTGGGTACATTGTGCATCAAGGTGTCCGTCTTCCATCGACGTTTTCTGTCCCGAACGACCCCTCAGAACAGTATTGGTATCATCATCATGTTTTCTATAATTTGCTTGATTTTGTTTCAAATAAATGCTAATTTACTAATATTTATACTGTAATCTGTTGGTAGATGAAGATGTATAAGAGATCAATTGAGAATGGGGTTGAAAAGAAAATTATCGATGAGAAAAAAAGTGATTAGTTGATTTTGAATTAGTGTGGGTTGGTCTCAAATTTATCTTTTTTTGGGTGTAGCTTTTACTTTGTTTTTCAGCTCTCTTGGAGTTTCAGCTGAACTCTTCTGCATGATTGATAAAAGTTTGTAGCTTTTATTTTATTTTTATCTGGGTCAATGTTGATAAACTTGGTACTTAAAGGGGTGTTTTCATTTACACTGGCTTTTACTTTGTTTTTCAGCTCTCTTGGAGTTTCAGGTGAACTCTTCTGCATGATTGATAAAAGTTTGTAGCTTTTATTTTATTTTTATCGGGGTCAATCTTGATGAATTTGGTAGTTAAAGGGTGTTTTCATTTACACTGGTATGTGATCGATTGAGATTTGTGTTGGAACTATTCCAAAATCCAAAGGGCACTGTGTTTGAATTTGGATGGCTTGATTTGTTGGTTTGTTACCTTTTGGATTGATGCTTTTTTTTTCTTCTGATTGTTAGTTAATTATGTGTTTTGAGAATCAATTTTATGCTTATTAGTTTGTAGGAATTCATCATTAACATTAATTAAAGCTATGTTAGTACATTTTCTAAGTTCTTATGATGATTTGATACATGATAAATAGATCACTCCCAATTTGGATTGCAGAATAGTTCAAGTACTGCTAGAGGATGGGAACGAACGAATGGCACATCGAAAGAAGATCTAGCTTGACGTTTTCTGTCCCAAGTGACCCCTCAGAACAGTATTGGTATCATCATCGTGTTTTCTATGATTTGTTTGATTTTGTTTCAAATAAATGCTAATTTACTAATTTTTATACTGTAATCTGTTAGTAGATGAAGATGTATAAGAGATCAATTGAGAATGTTGCTGGTTTTGGATCTGAAAAAGCATGTAGGAAGCTATTTGGACTCTATGATGTTAAACATCACAAGTCAACCGGTTTACTCATGCACCAACAATCATAATTTGAGCTGATTCTTTGTATAATGGGGTCTTCTCTTCTGTATCCTTGTTTATGGTTAGCTATGATTATTTTGGAATACAGCCATCAAAACTCAATTCTGTCACCTATTTAAATATTATTGCATAGTCATTACCTTTTAACTAACTTTTTCTGCAATGAAGATATTCAAATGATCTGAATTTTCTCTAGCAATATATTTGTTCTACTATGTATATGCTAGACAGCATTTTCAGTGTATAGAATCCGACCTTAGTGTAATCAAGATAGTATGTTCATACCATTATCAAATAATTGTAATGTTTGGAAATGTATACATGTCAGATTGGTTACTGTATTTTTATTGTATGGCAGTGCTAGGGGTCACCTTCTTGTTCTTTGCCTTGATCATGTGCAAAATTCGGATAGTGGTTCAATGACATTATGTTCAAAAGCAGGATCATCATCTCTACGAACTTCACCATTTCAATTGTTACATATGCTCCTGAACAGTTATCAGGCAGCAGTCTTGGCAGCAGCCCCGATGATAATAGTTCCGATGGGATCAAACTAGATGAAAATGAAGTATGGCAGTTCTGATTTGCTTATGGAAATACATGGCAGGGAATGGTACTTGCAATCTGTCCTTAACTTGATCGTTACTTCCTGGCATCAGCTGGCAATACTGTAATTCATGAAACTTGCCCCTTTTGTCTATTTATTCTATCACTTCCACACTGCCATCCCATCCTTTCTCAAGATTTTTTCATTGAGTTGTATTTATGTTCTTATATAATCTACTCATTAAGATATTTTCTTGAATGCAGTTTTATGTTTGTGATTTCCCAAATGACAATCCCCAAAGAGCGAGAAAGTTTGCGCAGGGAAGGACACGTTTCTTGGTAACATCATTGACTATACATTTCACTAGAATCGCTGTTAGTGATTTCCGTGATGATGTCCTTTTCTATTCCTACCACGAGGTGAGTGGTACTGCAGTCTCTATTGTGGAAACCCCCCCTCCCCTTTCCCCAACAACTCTGCCTTCTTCTTTTTTCTTGAAAAAAAAAAGGAAAAATAAAAGATAAATGGACATAAGAACTTAATTTTTGAGGTTTACTTTTCATTGGATCTTCGTGGGATATTAAAGAGCATTTTCTGCATTAATATTGTTTTAGGTTTTCTGCTTTAGTTATGGATGTTTACACATTATTTTTGTATTCTTTTTCTTCTAATCAAATTTCTTGTTCTATGAACATCATCTCTCTCTCTCTCTCTCTCTTCACGTTTTCTTTAATAATAAAAGTTATCCTATGTTTGGTATAGTAGGATAAAAATCCACTTATCTTGATATGTTTTGAGGAGGTTGGTAAAGTGATAAAGTAAGACTTTAATCACCCTTGAATTAAGATAGTAGGCCTCACAAATAATACAAATTACAAATTCAAATGTTATTAAAACTCTACTTTTTTCACTTTACCAAACCTCCACATTTTAGATGATCTTTTTCCCCCTTCATGACCAGAACTGTGACTTTTTTGGTGAACTGTTTCACTTATAAATTCTAATTTATGATACAAAAAGATTGGAGCAACTTTACTCTGACCCATTGCTGAGGTTAGTTGCTGATTGCAGTCTTATGGATGCTGAAACGGCTTTCGGCTGTCGTTTCGGACCGTAAAGGAAGCATTGCTATTTTATGTTTAGATCATTTGGAAGGTTAGCCTTCTGTTAAACCAGCTTCTCCTTAATGATTTTCTAATCTAGGTTCAGGTTGAAAGAAAATTATCGACGAGAAAAAAGTGATTAGTTGATTTTGAATTAGCGTGGGTTGGTCTCAAATTTATCTTTTTTTGGGTGTAGGTTTTATTTTGTTTTTCTGCTCTCTTGAAGTTTCAGCTGAACTCTTCTGCATGATTGATAAAAGTTTGTAGCTTTTATTTTATTTTTATCTGGGTCAATCTTGATAAATTTGGTTTAAGTTAATTTTTTAGAGAAAACATTCTGCTTTATTTGCAAATTGGCTTCTTGAAACTTAGCTTATTACTCTAAAGATTTTGTGTCTATTACAGAATAATAATATTTGTTTTTTAGTATCTATTAATTGGAAAAAGGAGTTTATATTTTTATGATTTTTTTTACTTTATATTTGATGGGCTAGTTTGGTTTGAGTAAGATGTATGCAATTCACTTGAGTTTTGGTGGACTTTAACTCATTTCAAGTATTAATTTATAATATTGTATAAGATGTATAGCTTATAATCAATTTCATGTTTTTTTAAATAGATAGTCACATAGGCTGGTAACATGTTCTCCTCCTATTCTCCATTCTCTCGACTCCACTTCTCCTCTCTAGCTCTCTTTAATTTGTCAAAACTTTGGAAGATATGGGTTAGGTAGCTCTCTCGAATGGGCAGAGCCATTCTCTAAATGGTTATAGGAAGAGCTGTTGGTATGAAGAAGAGATTGAAGACAACTTAAAATGGTATTTTGCTCTTAATAGGTACATCTTTTTAACTACTCTTCTTCCAAATTCTTAATTAGGCAACCCAAATGTATCATATTTGCTGTTTAGAGAAATATAAAACCAATGTCCATAACATGAATCATATTTCTTGATAACATGTTCTATCAGGAACAAAAGATACTAATTTGGAACTATTAGGCAGCTCATTAGTCAAAACTTTTGTAACTGAAGATTGTGCAATATCTTGAGATTTATACCTGGTTGCTCTTTTTGTTACCATGCATCATTAATTTTTTTTCCCTGTTTATACCTGGTTACTCTTTTTGTTACTATGCATCATTATTTGTTTTCCCTACTCTGGTTCTTCCCCGTCTGCAGGATTATATATTTTCAAGCAATAATCTTATTCTTTTTTTTTGTGTATTTGTTTGCAGATAGTTGAAACAGGGTTTTTTATGCACTATTTTCCTACAGAGTCTTGTTGCATGTAGAAGTGATTGCAAAAGGTCGAGATTATATTGTTTTTGTTTTCTATTAACGATTTCTTGTTATATATGATGTAAAGATACTGAATTGAGTTGATTTATGCATTTTTTTGGCACAAGAGAGCATTAGCAAAATGATAAATAATCAAGAATTATGTTCCACGCATACAAAGGACGGGTACATATTTAGATTAATATATAATTTGTGGCTTTTTTTTTTTAATAACCATGTGATTAACAGATAAATCATATATAACTGAATTAATAAAATTTGTGATAAAAAATTAAATGTATGTGATAAGTCTCTTTTTGTTTTTAGGATGATGTGTTGGTTCCAGATATAATAATTGCTAGACATGGTGACGAGCTGAAACATGAAATTGTCCTAATTGATTTCTGTGACAATTGTATCAAGGTTAAATAAAAAAATCGAGGGAAAAAAATTTGGATACCTTCGAATAAGATAAACAAGTTATTTGCTTTCTATAAGTTCAAAAGTATGGTCAAGAATGTATGTCACAAGAGGCATATTTTTTGTGGCTCCTATGAATAGGCGAAATAATGCAATCTATATGGATTTTTATGCATTTCACTATGTTACAGATATTATTGGTATATCTTTGTTAAAAGTAATCCAAGAAAAGTTGGGGTTAAACTACTTTGATGGATTGGATGATGTTGCATATGGTATAGAAGATAATGGGATCCATAGGAATATGAAAAGGTTAGAGTTTACAGTTTTTTTTTTTTCTTAATTATTGTTAATTTTATACATCTTATATTTTAATTACTGTATTTAATAACATATTTATTTAAAAATATATCTATAATTCATTATGTAATATAATGTTATTAGTTGCTTTTATTATTGTCTATCTGTTTTTTTATTGTTTTTTAATTTGTTCATTTTTTTTGTTGTTAATTACACTTGTAGTTCTACTTGCAAAGAATTGGAAAGAACAATTCCAATAAAACTACTGTCAAGAAGAGATCAATAACAAAAAAAAGAGGATATGTTAATTTTTTTTGGTTTAATATTAGATTGGTGTTACATGTGTTCTTGATTATCATTCTTAATATAATCTAATTTGTTGATAAATTTGTTACATTCAAAGTGTATTGATTTCAAGAATCAATTTTCACTTCACAATATTTTGTATAACATTATTTTACATTTTTCATTGTTATCATGTTTAGTTTCCTTATATTTTTTCTATAAATTAACATTGAAATATATAGTTATGTTGCTGGACATCACAAAAAGAGGTTGACTAAGTATGATGTGAAAACTGATCGATTTGTAAGTTTGTATAATTATTATTTCATACTTATTGATTACTTTATTTTTATAGACCATTTCTAACTTTTTCTTTTTTACACAGTATATTCCCTATGAGTTTGCTAGGTTGCTATTTAACAATGAAGGATCGGAACATTGGAGGTTTATTGTTAAGGACTCAGAGATTACTAAAACATTTGTAATGCATGTCTTGGAAAGTAAAGGTAGAAAACGAGAGTACGAAATTGGTCCTAAATGGAAAGATTTTGTGAGAATGCATAAACTTAGAACTTGATATTTATGTGTATTTAAGAGGGTTTCGAAAGATCATCTAATTCAGGTTTATGTGATTAGAAAGTAATTATTCAGTTGTTTGGAGACTTTCTTGTGTTAGGTTTGGGATGTGTATTCTATTTTGGACCCTAGGTGTTTCATAATCTAAAATTCAAAGTATGTATGGGATGTGAACTTCTTGGTTAATCTATGTACTTTTTGATATGTGAATAATTGCTGTAAGCAAATACTTATTATTTGGTTATCTTTTTCTTTTTGTGTTAACAAGTATTTGGTTATCTTTTTCTTTTTGTGTTAACAATCAAATTAATATTTTTTTAATTATAGTATTAATTAACATCCTGAATGATTGTTGTATCTTATGAGTTTACTTTGATATGGTGTTACTTTTTGTTATTACTCAGATATTAATATAAGTTATGGTGTGTTTTAAGTTTGATAATTTTTTGTTTTGTTTTTCTATTAAGAAAAACAAAAATAACACCATATTAAAGTAGACTCATAAGATATAGCAATCATTCAGGATGTTAATTAACATTATAAATAAAAAAAATAGCATATTAATTTGATTGTTAACACAAAAAAGATAACCAAATAGTAGATATTTGCCTACAGCAATTGTTCACATCTAATATCAAAAAGTATATAGGTTAACTAAGAAGTTCACATTCCATACATACTTTGAAATTTAGATCATGAAACACCTAGGGTCCAAAATAGAATACATATCCCAAACCTAACACAAGAAAGTCTCCAAGCAGCTGAATAATTACTTTCTAATCACAAAAACCTGAATTAGATGATCTTCTTTCGAAACCATCCTAAATACACATAAATATCCAGTTCTAAGTTTATGCATTCTCACAAAATCTTTCCATTTAAGACCAATTTTGTACTATCGTTTTCTGCCTTTACTTTTCAAGATATGCATTGCAAAGGTTTTAGTAATCTCTGAGTCCTTAACAATAAACTTCCAATGTTCCGATCCTCCACTGTTAAGTAGCAACCTAGCAAACTCATAGGGAATATGCTGTGTAAAAAAGAAAAAGTTAGAAATAGTCCATAAAAAATAAAGTAACCAATAAGTATGAAATAATAATTATACAAACTTACAAATCGATCAGCTTTTACATCATATTTAGTCAACCTCTTGCTGTGATGTCCAGCAACATATCTATATATTTCAATGTTAATTTATAGAAAAAATATAAGGAAACTAAACATGATAACAATAAAAAATGTAAGATAAGGTTATACAAAATATTGTGAAATGAAAATTGATTCTTGAAATCAATACATTTTGAATGTAACAAACTTATCAACCAATTACATTATATCAAGAGGGACAAAATCAAGACTACATATAACCCCAATCTAATATTAAACCATAAAAAAATTAACATACCCTCTTTTTTTGTTATTGATCTCTTCTTGACAATAGTTTCATTGGAATTGTTCTTCCCAATTCTTTGCACAGCAGAACAAGTGTAATTAAAAAAAAAGAACAAATTAAAAAATAATGAAAAAACAGATAGATAATAGTTGAAGCAACTAATAACATTATATTACACAATGAATTATAGATATATTTTCAAATAAATATGTTAATAAATACAGTAATTTAAATATAAAATGTATAAAACCAACAATAACTAAGAATAAAAAGAAAAAAGAAAAACTGTAAACTCTAACCTTTTTATATTCCCATGGATCTCATTATCTTCTATACCATATGCAATATTATCCAATCCATCAAAGTAGTTCAACCCCAACTTCTCTTGGATTACTTTTAACAAAGATATACCAATAATATCTTTAACATAATGAGATGCATAAAAATTCATATAGATTGCATTATTTCGCCTATCCACATGAGTCACAAAAAATATGCCACTTATGACATACATCAAACCGATCTTGACCATGCTTTTGAACTTATAGAAAGCAAATAACTTGTTTATCTCATTCGAAGATATCCAAATTCTTTTTCCTCGGTTTTTTAATTTAAGTTTGATACAATTGTCACAAAGATCTATTATGACGATTTCATATTTCAGCTCGACACCATATCTTGCAATTATATCTAGAACCAACACATCTTCCTAAAAACAAAGAGACTTATCACATACATTTAATTTTTTATCACAAATTTTATTAATTCAGTTATATATAATTTATCTGTTGATCACATGGTTATTAAAAAAAGCCACAATTTATATATTAATCTAAATATGTACCCGTCCTTTGTATGCGCGGAGCATAATTCTTGATTCTTTATCATTTCGTCAATGCTCTCTTGTCCAAAGAAACGTCTAAATCAACTCAATTCAATATCTTTACAACATATATAACAAGAAATCGTTAATAGAAAATAAAAACAATATAATCTCGACCTTTTGCGATCACTTCTACATGCAACAAGACACATTGTAGAAAAATATTGCGTAAAAAACCTGTTTCAGCTATCTGCAAATAGATACACAAAAAAAGAATAAGAGTATTGCTTGTAAATATATAATCCTGCAGACTGGGAAGAATCAGAGCAGGAAAAAAAATAATGATGCATGGTAACAGAAAGAGTAACCAGCTATAAATCTTAAGATATTGCACAATTTTTAGTTACAAAGGTTTTGACTAATGAGCTGCCTAATAGTTCCAAATTAGTATCTTTTGTTCCCTGATAGAACATGTTGTCAAGAAATATGATACATGTTATGGACATTAGTCTTACATTTCTCTAAACAGCAAATATGATACATTTGGGTTGCCTAATTAAGAATTTGGAAGAAGAGTAGTTAAAAAGATGTACCTATTAAGAGCAAAACATCATCTTAAGTTGTCTTCAATCTCTTCTTACGAAGGAGGGTGGTATATTTGTGACACAGGTAATATAAGACCAATGTCCATAACATGAATCAAACATTTATTAGAGGAAGCAAAATTAAAGTGACATTTATATATTGTTCAGGCAGGACCTGCTGGAATATTCAGCCACACTGAGGTCTTCTCTTCTAACTGCAACACGTTGAGACATGTTTTTAAGTGTAAGTAATCTTTTGCCCTTCTCTATGTAATGCTATTTTGATTTAATAATTCCCAAATTAAGCAGTTGACGACTTTTGCAGATGTTGCGACTTACACAGCTCATATCCCATCCTA
This sequence comes from Arachis stenosperma, assembly GCF_014773155.1. Classification (NCBI taxonomy): domain Eukaryota; kingdom Viridiplantae; phylum Streptophyta; class Magnoliopsida; order Fabales; family Fabaceae; genus Arachis; species Arachis stenosperma. The sequence continues at coordinate 36,043,641 of NC_080381.1, read as the reverse complement.
TGCTGATATCTGGGGATGGGTCATGGTAAAGATTATTACTTTATCATATTTTTAAGATATTGTTTTGTATGCTATGTCACAGTAGGAAATGGACCTCATCATATGTTAATCATTCTTTTGCTCTTGGAACATAACAGGCTTCGGATTTTCCATTAGAGCTGAATGCAGAAGAGATATACCTAAGAATGAGACAAAGGATTAAGGGAGAAAATAGATATATGGATGGCAAAACATTCTCATCAGCCTCAACATTGAGCAAAGTTGCTCGGAATTTGTAAGTGAAATCAAATTATAAGTTTGTAACTTTTGCTTCTCTCAAATATCTATTGTTGACAAGCATAAGCCATTATTAACAGGTTGGACAATGAAACTCATCTACACAGAGGAAGCTGCAAAGTTCATACATGGCCATGGCAAGCATGCTTAATTAACCAAGCTTGACAACAAGTATCACAACATCTAAAGAAAACAAGTGAAATCCCATGTTATGTTGTTCTTCTCTTTTATTTTTTATTAAAGATGTTGTGTGAAACACTTCATGAAAATTTTTATGATTAAAGATTACTAATGAATTAAGGCTGAATATGTTTGCAATATTACTTGGATTTTTTTATGACATTTATGTTTTCTTGTAACACTTATCCATCACAAACGACTCTAAGGCTGAACTGAAAAATAGGTGTCAAAAATATCATATTAACTAAATGAGTTTGATTTTTTTTTTAAGATTGGATTCTTTTTGTTAAGCGCAAGAAGAGAAAATGGACTGTATTTGGTTATTACGGAAGCAAGATTTCGCAATGCTTTGGCTTTTACGTTAGTTAGATAAAGGAAATAACTTAAAATATAGATTTTTAGTTTGTTTAGTCAATTTTTTATTTTAAATTGTTATCATTAGTTAGCTTATGATGTTGGCTTAATCAATATAATTTAGTATTATGCTATTATTTTTAGGATTCTTTTGAAACTAATGAGATCAGTATCTTTATCTCTAAACTTATTTAATTTACTACTTTTAACTTAATGTTCTGAAAAAATTACAGTGAGAATTCAAAATGGTCATACATATGATAAATTTTCTTTTATGTCACATTCATTTTTTATTATTTGATTTTTCATTTTGATATTCACAATAAAATAAAATCAAAATTGTCATACTTGATATCAAATATTCATATGCATAAAACTACAAACCATTGTTTATTTATAAAAATTGTTCATGTATTAATAAAAAATTCATGTGTTCTAATTTTATACTTTACATCTATATGTCAAAATTTAAGACAAGACCCCATCGACAAGAATTTTATCTAATTACATAAATAGTGAACTTAATTTTGTCTTTTATTCAATATATTTTGAATTTAACTATAAACTAATTTTCAGAATTTTAAATATTTCGTGAATGACATTATGGTATAAATAAATTTGATATTTTTTAAATGGCATTTACCTTTGTACACTTAATAGGAAATTTACATAAGTAATAGATTTTAAGTTTTAACTAAATATATATAAAACACTAATAAAATAGAAAGCCAAAAATATATTTATGTTTTTTACATTAATTTTAATAATTTTATATAAAGAAAAAGGTATTACTTATGTGATTTTACAAATAAATTTGTTGTTTTGGATAATAAAATTATTCATTGTTAGAGGTACTATAAATTCATATGTATTTAATGTTTGACTCTTTGTAGTTTATCTTCTATTTTGTAGTTAGAGGAGACGTATTTTTTCCTGACTGTTATTTCATTTAATGTGTGCAAATTATACATTTTCTTCTCTTGATCAGTGATGACAAATTTGATATAAATTGTCTTGTGTATTGATGCAAGATACAAACTACTGTTTGGAGGCCTATTATTCATACGCTCAAAGAACTTTTGTCAAAGGGTCAAGTACATGTAATGAAGCTCTTCTTTATTGTTCCAAATCAAGGATCAAATAGGGTCACTAAGCATTAGTTCAAATATTTGATTCCATAGTTTAGGTTAAATATTACATGTAAATCGAATTTTATCTTTGTAGTTGCATTAAGGGTTTTTCCTTATATTTTGATTGTGATTCTAATTAACTATGTGTACTATTGTTAAGTCACGTGCATAATTATATTACTCATATTACTTTTTTTTAAACCATTAAAATTATTGCTTTTTTTGCTTTACCTATTTTGTTTTGGAAAATGATTTCACTGGGATTCATTATTATTTTAAATTTTAAATATGGTTGAAAATTAACTAAAAAAAAAGAGTATCTGTTGATTGTCAGCACTCTTGGTTTATTTTTATAATTTTTATGACGTAAGAATAACTTGGGGTTTACTCATGAATAATTTGAACTTTTTTCGTTGTGCCTGAATTAATATAATGTACAGTGCTTTGGGAGGAAAAAATTTTCAGTTTAATTATGAATATATTTTTACTAGATTTTAAAGATATTTGATTATTAAAACATGTTTGATTCTTTTAGAATCATCATAATTTTTACCATACTGATTTTGAAACTCATATACAAATATAACAAGAAGGCTCTATAAATAAAAAAGAATAAAAAACAGCAACAAGAATTATATAATGTGAAGTTTTTTTTCATTGTACATATATATGATTGGGAGATTTAGTGAAGTCTTTCCCATGATCGTCATTTACAAAAGAAAATTCTATAGTGTGAAGTCAGAAGCATACTAATTTAAACAAGGTAATTATATATTTATGTTGTTCTTATCACTCTCTAGATACTTATCTATTTATCAAACTTTTTATTATTTCCTTTATGTTTGTGGATTTTATTGGGAATTTGAGCCATTTCAATAAAAGATTGTAATAAAAAGGCCACATTAATTTGTTATTCTATTTGACTTTGATATTCATATACGTGTGAATATATTCATATATTTCATTATCGTATTAGACTTTGTTATTCTATTAGTTTTTTATTTCATTATTTTTTTATTTTTGGCAATCTAGCTACATACTCTTTTTCAAATACATAACATTCTCAAATATATAATATTGGGTAAAGTATATTTTTTGTCCTTAAAGTTTGACAAAATTTTCAAAAATATCCATAAGTTTTATTTTGTTTCAATTTTGTCCTAAAAGTTTTTTATTTGCATCAAATATACCCTTGTCGGCTAATTTTTCAAAAAATTTAAGATCGATTCAACAACAATTTCATAAGAACAACCCCTCAACACAAGCAAATCAAGCATAATTTTCATGCATTATTGTTATATTGGTCTTAAATTTTTTGAAAATTTAGCTTCCGATGGTATATTTGATGCAAATCAAAAACTTCTGTGACAATATTGAAACAAAATAAAACTTAGAGGTATTTTTAAACTTTTGCCAAACTTCGGGGACAAAAAATATATTTTACCCTATAATATTATAAATCATGTTTCAATCTTGACTTCCAAACTATTAATGATGATGGAAAGTTAGAAAGTGACCAAGACTAATGAGAAATTTGTTTATTATTATATTCTATTTTTGATGTGGAGTTTGTTTCTTTTTTTCATAATTGAATCTAATTATTTTTCATTATAAAATTAATAGTTTAACTAAAAGATTTTTTTTCTTCGGAATGAAGCAAAAAAGGTAAGTGATTATAGTATTTGGGATAACAATTCTACTAAATTGTTGCTCTATAATAGGCATCACAAGGACATTACTATCATAATTATGCTAAATATGAACACTTAATGTTCTGAATTTCAAAGGGCTTATGTTTCACTGGCAATATAATTTTCAGGTGCAGTCCTTTTTCTTGCAGTTACGATAGAAAGATTATATCACTACATGAGAGAACTCTAAATTAGAAGAAAGACTGATGTGGTAATGAAAAATTAGAGGCAACTAAAGTATTGAAAGCAGAAAGAGACAGATCAAAAGTAAAACTATACAGCTAGAATCTAATCTCAAGTCTAAATAGAAGATATGGTATTTATTATGTAAGCACTTCTTTATTTGTTTGATTATAAGCTTTAGGCTATTCCTTTTTCTAATTTATATATTTTGTATAGTCAACTGAACTGCACATTTATACCGACATTTATCCATGTTTTAAAGCTAAAATATAGAAGCTAAATTGTAAATTTCAATGGCCATGAAAACTGTTTTCAAGACTTTAGAGTTCTTTTCACCATTAACAGTTTTCAAAATAAAATCAAGGAGGCTATCTTTTTCTCTCTAGAGTTATGTTATCCTTTGGTCTTTATGGTATTGGGGCTTAACTATACTATTTTGTAATATATAGTCTGAAAGTTTTTTTAATTGCTATGAATATATTTTTGTTACTTTTTGTGGGTCTAAAAATTAATTAAATATATTAGATCTTATTAATATTCACTAATTACTATCAATTACCTACTTATTATTGTATGTATATTTCTTATATTGTGTTCATTGATATGTGCGCTAAATGTGCAATTTCAAATTTTTAGAGATTGTTTCTTTTCTTTTTCCTCCCAAACAAAATAAACTATCTATCTCAAAATTCAAATTTTTCAATTGAGATGTATTTATAAATAGAGCAAGTACCTCTTGGTTGAGTTACGGTCATCTTACCTCTTTCTAGCTCATTGTGTTGTTTTCTTATAAAGTTTGTTTTAATATTTATTTTAGTTAGATTTTAATTTTAATTCTCAAGATAGCCTTAATTCTAGAATTTTGCAGAAACTTGAAGTTTAATTAGTTGAAGAGAATGAGTAGTGTCAAAGGTACTATATCTTTCCTACATGTATCTGATGATTTTTAATTTTTCAAGAACTTGAAGTTCAATTAGTTGAATTTCAATGTTTCTTTTTCTGATATTTTTCTTTTGTTTAATGGAAAATTCAGAATTAATTTGAGAATAAGAAAGTTCATTAGAGTGCACAAAATGAGTTAAATAAACACTTATGAAAAAATTATCTTTTTTATATAGGATTAAAAATTTTTTTCTTAATATCTTGGTCTAATTTCTTTTTTTTTATTGTGATATGATACTTTAGGATTTTTACATCATACTTTGTCTCACTTTTATTTATTTATTTTTGTTCTTCCCTTACACTTTTGTATTTCCCCTAAATTTTATTTTTTATTTCTACCCAATTTCTCTTTGGTATAAGCTTTTACTACTATTAGCAGCATTTGGATTTTCAAAGCAATTTTTGATTCACTATGAGTTTTAAGAAGAAGTAAAAAGTGGCCATTTTAAGTACACTTAATAGTAAATAAAGGACTTTCAAAGACCATGAAGTTGCTATCAAAAGCAAAGGTCTCAGTTTTTTATTTTTATTATTATTATAAAAGCTTTGGTCTTGATTGGTTCTTGAGTTTCATGTTTTTAGAGTTTTGATAAAGGTTTCAATTTTTATTTACATATAATTTATTTCTTTTTCACAGTGGATCCTCAAAAATGAATGTTGTATTAGAGTTTGTTTTAAATACTCTTGAACTCTGATTTTTCTAATTTCTTTCTTTCATGTTAATTTGTTTATTTGATAATGTATTAGATAAATCTTGCTCTCTCATATATAATTTTTTTTATAAATTTGGATTATGATATCATAAACACTTAAAATCCTACTATGTTATTATCCATCAGTAATATGTTCTCTTTTTTCTTTCTAATGTTATAGTACATATAGTTGTGATTGTTCTGATTTCTGTTCATTTGAGATCTTCAAGGTATTGGTACAATTTCACTGTCTAATGTGTAAGAAGTTTGATATGCAATATTAGTTCAGAATAGTTAGTCTATGGATTTGATTTTCATGATCTTTCTGTTTGCAGGAAAGAATAGTTGCACCTTATCAGAAGCATATAGTCTGTAATCTGAATCAGGAGCCGGCCTCTGGCAATATATATCAAATGTTTCAGTGGCTTTTCTCACTCAGCAAAGGTGATAAATAGCCCAGAGATGAATTTTAGTTTGTTTGCTAGGTAAGAAGGCTCAATTGTTAACAATTTTTTTCTTTTTCTTCGTTGGCGATACCACTTTAACATATTTTCATATTTGAGCATCGATCCGATCTAGCAAGAACCGAGTTAGATAGATTTTGCTGCCACGGTGGGATTGCTTTTTCTATCTTAGGCTTGCTGCCTTATGCCAAGAATTGGAGTTAGATAGAAGTTGAGTTTAAAATGTCAGTTTTGTCTTTTCTCCCCGTAGCAATGCTTTTATAGTTATCAAACATAGAATTGATGTGTCATTTCATGACTCTTGAACTCTTTAATGGTACATATATTTTTTTGTTATTTTTTTACGCCTTGCTCTGTAACACCCTAACTATCAAAGCCCACGCTTCCGGCTACGCGACTCTGATAGCTAAGACATTACAACGACTCTTATACTATTTAATACTAAAATATGAGTCTGTTTAAAACTTTAAACCGTAACACCGCTCTAGAGATACTTTCGTTCGATAACGTACATCCATACATACCATACAACTTACAAAACTCTCAAAGAGTACAATCACACACAATAACTTTACAAGTATTAACCAATACAATTCCTATCCCTCTTACATAATGTATAAAGATAAAGGCAAGGGAACAATATATAATAACTAAAGCAATACAAACATCACGACGACTACTAGATAAGCTCTTTGTGACTTCTGCATCCATATCCTAAAAGAGGAAATTGTAAGGGGGTGAGAACATCATCTTCGAAAGGATTCCCACCACAGGGTTGCAGAATTACTATAATAGGATACGAGAGATAAAATCGTTACAATGATTGATAACCACCTTATGTATCTTTTCAAAAACAACGGTTTATGATAAAAGAGAAATCTGAAATCTTTTCTGAAAGAGGAACGGTTCAATTCTTGAAAACTCAAAAGTCTTTCAAAAAGGTTTATCTATACTGAACCAAATTAGCCTTTCATACTTGTTCCAAACCAGAAACACCAACCAACATGGCCTTCGGCCCAAATTATGATCAACCACAGTCCCAGGCTCAAACAGTCCAACCAACAACCATTCACCACGGTCCAATGGAATCCCAGTCACAAACACAAGTGGGAAAGTTCAAGCACAAACAAATAGTTACTACAAGTAGAATAATTAGCAAATAATCACAAAGACAAACCAAGTACAATATTCACACCCAAACAATGTCACATAGATGCATATGATGCATGCCTATCGTAGTGGCTAATGATATCATCTGTCGATTATATAGCCAACCCGACAAGTCCTGGTAGCTAACCATTGGATTGTGCCTCTGTCGTGCATCCCCAACTCGAGTTATTTCTCGATCATCATCATGATCATAATCATAATCCATATCCAAAACCCTCACTGGTGTATATTCACGGGGGCGAACTCATCCGGGACTTTCACAATGCCCGGCCACACTTACGACATAGGATCAGCAAAGTATCGAGTCTCAACCTGGAGCACGTGGTGGCTAGCCACTGCTTCTACCTAGGAAAACTCGTATCTCAGATAAGTGGAAGTGCAAAAATCACAATATCAATATCTCAGCATATATGCATTTATTCTCAGTCATAAATCAACATTCATTTCAGCCATCCGGCTTAAATTCATGACTCATAGTCAACCATCCAGCTCATAGTTCAATCCAAAACCAGCCAAAATTCATAATTATACACAACTATTCCGGCTCATAACAAAATAGCACTTCCACCATCCAACATCATCAATTTCATAAAATCAGCTTTCAAGCCATAAATCACTTTTTCTCAATTCAATTTACTCTGAAATCATATTTTAACTCTTTTCAGCATTGGCTTTAAAGATCTCATTTCTCAAATCATCTCAGGTTCATAAGCCACATTTACTCAAAGTAGGTTCCCCTTTTAAAACAAAGTCACCCTCGTCATTCTCTTTCCAAAACTTCCAAAACCATGGAAAGTTAAGGATTTATTTAGAAATGTTCAAAATCATCATTCCAACAACAGAATTTTATAACAAAAGTTCCTCGGCAGAGTCTCAAGTCTTTAGGGAAGGACAACCTATCTCAATTTCTTAAAAACTCATTGAAACTCTTAAAATCATAGATTCTCGGTTCAAGTAAATAAAAACTGAATTTATTATGAAACCGAGTCATACAAAATCACGAGTTCCAACCCAATCCAAAAGAATCCATTCACTTGAAATGGAACTAGTCCATTTGAATCAAACCACTTTCAGATTTCTTCTTGAAACCAATTCTCTAACCTCTTACAAGAGGTCTCAAACGTAATTATTCAATTAAAAGTCCCATTTCCTTTAAAATCATAAAAAGCTCCCCTGAACAAAGCCTTTAAGTATAACCAAAAGCAAGAGCCCCTTTTTGTATTCAAACCAATATTAGAACATAATATTTTCCTTCAGGGATTCAAATGGTGAAATAACTCATTTCCAAATAAATCGAACTCGAGGCATATAGTTTACTTAAATAGATTAAGCTCGAAAGCACAAATATTTTCTTAATAAATCAATTAATACAATTTCTCAAATATTTTACTTTTCTAAATAACTTGTCAAACAAAGTCTAGGATTTTATAGAAACTTCAGCAGCACCTCCCCTAAAACTTGGGCTTTGCCATCCGGTTCGGGTCCTAACTAAACCGTTCCACAATCCTTTTCAACAGCCCAAAATCCAAAATCAGTTCAAAGGCAAGCTAAATCCAACAATCACCTTATTTTCATATTTCAAGGAAACCGTTTCAATATCAAATCATTATAAGGCGATTAACTCATTTCTAAAGCTTTAAAGAAACGATTCAGCAATAATCATTTATCAAAACCAAATATTTAAAGCAAACCAGGCTGAATCCAAAAGCATATTCTATTTTTCACATTAACCAAAAAAATCAACTCAACTCAAATCAATTCCCAACGGATTAACTCGGTCTCAAAGCTTTAAAAGAATCAACCTCAAAAGCATTCCGTTTCACAAAGCTGCACAACAATCCAGTCAAACAAACCTTCATAATCATTCAAGACAACCAAACAGTACATAAGACTGATACAATCACATATATGCATTGTCTCACATCAGTATCCATATGTAATAATTTCAATATATAAAATATAGTTTTTAGAAAAAGCCCCTACCTCAAAACACTAAAACCATAACCCAAACGTCTTTGAATCTCCTTCGTCTCGACCCAAAATCAATAGTAGCTTCAAAGCACATCCCCGCCACTTGCGCAACAGCATAAGCAGCTCTAAATCACAACACGCAACCCCGGTTACTAAATCCTAAGAACATTCATATCGCAAAGACTCTAACACACGTGCAAAACACTAACGCGGGGACTTCCAAAACACACATACTTACTAAAATGACAAAACAAAGTAGCTGCGAACTCCGAGCACGAAAAGCAAGCATGAATACACGACTCTGTGACAGAAGACACTACAACACCTCAGCATAAGTTCACAGAGCAGTGACAAAAGGCTTTTCGAATCGGAAACACTTATCGCTACCGAGGACTCAGCGGCTATTTTCGGCGACAGAGGCGGCGGAGGCGAGGTGCGGCGACACCCAGCGGCTCTTCCTCCCTCCACGCGACTCAGATGACCACTGCAGCAACAAGCCGTGACTATGGTATTCTCGGAATCCAAAAGAAACAGAATCCATTAACAAGACCTTACCGGCAGGGCGGCGCGGTTCCAGACAGCAGAGGCGATAGGGAGCACTGAGGGCTCAGCAAACAGCGGCGGTGGCTCCCTGTCTTGCCTTCTGTTTGCGTTCCCTCTTTCTCGGACCAGATAGGCGATAGCTGGGCTCATCAGCGACGGCGGCGAGGCGACGCTTCTCCTCGCAATGGTGTCTTCCATTAATGGCGCCAGGGCACGACGGCGACGCCGGGTTGAGACAGAATGACGATGGTAAAGGCTCCTCCTTCCTCGCGTGTCTCCCCTCTGTTCACAGACCTCCAATAACGGTGATGGTGAGGACTTCAACGGCGTTGACAAAGCGGGCTCCGACGGCGCATGGGTCTCCTTCCTCCTCCTCTCTTCGATTGCGTTGCTCCCTCTCTCTACGGTGACAACGCGTGTGGCAGATCAAAGGCAATCTGACGGCAAGACGCGGCTCCACAGAGCGGCGGTGCATGCGACGGCGGCTGCGGGGAGGCGGTAGCCCCTCTACCTTCTCCTCTGCTCTCTCGGACCCCTCTCTTCCCCTCTGTCTGATTGCCGTTTCATGTGTGAATGATAGGAGGAAGGGAAGCAGGTTGAATGCGACAGCTAGGTTGGGAGGGTTTTCACTATTTGAAAATTAGGGTTAGGGTTAAGCTAGGGTAGTTTTGTAATTTAAATAAAAATATGGATAATATAGTAATTAGAAATAATATAATTAATTTTTTATTTTCCAAAACAACAATATCAATATATTAAAATATTGATCATTTAATCTAAATCATATAAAAATTCTTATTATTTCACAATTACCAACTTTATAATTTGAATATAGAAAATAATTCAATAATCATAAAATTTGATAATAAACCTTAATTTATTTTAAATTCAATTAATCGAAACTAGCTTTAATTTTTCTTTAATAAAAAAAATTTCCGAAATTAAAGCTACCTAGATACTGAATTTAAAATTAGCTCATGATAGCCCTTTTTCAGAAGTTCTAGATCTTACATACTCTCTTTTGTTTATTTCTTTATTTCTTGATTGAATGATTTATTTTTTTTTCTTTTTTGTTTCTGTAGGGGTAAATATTGAATATTATTATTAATATATGAGGTCTATATTAATTTTATAAGTATCATGAATATTTTTCTTTTTCTGATTTTTTTGCACCAAAAGGAATTTAGTCTGATTTAGATTTTTTCCCTTTTTTAACCTTCTAATTAAAATTGTGTGTTTTAACTTACTAATCAGATTTCATTTGTATGATAAGCACTATTGTTGTAAATTTTATATATAAATATATATGTACACCTCTAAAGTTGACCCTTCTTAAGATTTAATTATATACAACTTTTGATGGGATGGGTGTTTATTGGATTGAACTCTTCCTAATTTCTTCGCTAACAATGATTATGAAATGGTTTTGTGTCAATTTTATCATTTGGTTACTTCATTTGAAAATATTTTTTGTGTTAGTTCATTGGAATTAAGAGGTAACCCTATTTTATTAACGTGTGGTCAGTTGAATTTAAAGTGTCTATTAACATTTCAAACCAATTTATGAGATTTGGCAATGATATGTAACTATCTTTCTATTATTCGACTATATCCAAATTCCTTTTGTAAGTTACTATATGTTGTTATTATTAAAAATTATCATGCTCTTTTGAACTTATTTAGTTAATGAACTAATGGCTATGGCTTGGATGAAATTATTTGTTTGACCGTTTTTGAATGGTGTTCATCATGCCTCAATCCCAAGGAAGCTATGCTCAGGTGAGTTTTTGTGAATTTTTTCCTGTTGTGTGTTATGCAAGTTGACATGACTTTTGTGTCTTTTCTCTCATACAAATGCTTTAAAGTTGCAAGACTACCTTTGTAGGAATGGAAAATAATCTTACTGATTATCCATTCTTAGAAATAGTCTTTTTGCCATTATTATTTACTTAGAACTGTCTTTATTAGAATTGATTATGCTGATTCATCATGTTTTGCCTACTTTAGTTGTTTGATCTTTATTCCTATTTTATTTTAGTTATTGTGTTGTTATTGTATTTTTATCATCATTAAAAATTTAATTAACTCTCCATTTAACTTCATAGAAGTTATATAAAATTAGCTACAACACAATCTTTATATTTACAAAACTTGAATGGAAGGTTTTATTTATTTATTTAAGAATTAAGGTAATAGTTTTCTCTCTTAAAAACTTGCATGTTCTTGCACATTTCCAATTTTCTGTGTAATATTCATTTCACGTAGGACCATTCTGAATGTTTAAGGAATCAATGATGCTTGGTTTTAGGTTTGAAACATGGAAAGAATGTAGTAGGCTTATATATACTTATTTGATTCTGTTATGCACGTGTAAATCAATTAATTCTTATGTGTGTAATTGGTGAGAGTAAAATGTGATTTTTTTATTTTATTTTCTCTTTTAATGTAGAAAGTAGAGATCTATTCAGTATGATTTATATAAATTAGACTGGTTATTACACCAATTGAAAATGGGGGTGAACAAATATATATGTTGTGATAAAAGTGATGTTCTTTATCTTAATTAACTCACAATTTGAAGGCAAATGTTAGAAGAGTTTGCAACCGGATGGTTCCTTTCATTTAAACTCTGACGAAAATAGCTTCCATAAGTATCATAGATTTTCTAATTCTAATAATTCACTTGATAATTTTTATTTTCATTTCTTCAATTGCAAGAGAAGAAAAAAAGATTTAGCCTTTTCCATTTGAGAATAATTATTGCATGATTATAATTCAAGTGATAGATTGCTGGCTAATATTAGAACAGGGGATGCCTTTATCTTGACCATAGCAGTTAGTTGTTCATTGGAGCCCCTTTTTTCTTCTTCATATTGGTTTATAGCTTTTTTGGATCAGTAATTGAAATTGGCCAAACTTATAATGTATATTACTATATGATTTTTTAATATAATCTGAATTCACCAATTTAGCTTGGTTCTGAGTTTAGAAGTTGGCCAGTGACTCAAAGGTTAGTCTATATTTTTATTTTCATTTCTTCAATTACAAAAGGAGTAAAAAAGATTTATCCTTTTCCACTTCAAAATAACTATTGCATGGCTATAATTCAAGTGATAGACTGCTGACTAATATTTGAGCAAGCCAGCAGGGATGCCTTTATCTTGACTGTAGCAGTTGGTTGAACAGGGAGCCCTTTTTTCTTCTTTTTTATATTGGTTTATAGCTTTATTGGATCAATAATTGAAATTGGCCAGAATTTATAATTAATGTACATTACCATTTTTTTAAATATAATCTGAATTCACTAATTTAGATTAGCGTTTGGTTCTAAGTTTAGCTGCTTCTTCAAGTGTAGGTCTTCTGGCGGAAGGGGAAACGGATCAGCCAAGGCAGAAGAAGAAGGGGCGACAGTTGAAAGTTGGCTGGTGACTCTTCAAAGGTTAGTTCAAATTCAAAGGAAAAAGACCTTGATGCATATTTAGTAGATGTTCCATGTTATGATTTGGTTTAACTAAATTTTCTAGAGAAAAAATTCTGCTTTATTTGCAAACTGGCTTCTTAAAACCTAGCTTATTACTCTAAAGATTTTGTGTCTACTACAGAATATTAATATTTATTTTTTAGTATCTATTAATTAAAAAAATGTGTTTATATTTCTATGAATTTTCTTAGACTTTATATTTGATGGGCTGCTGTGGTTAAGTAAGATATATGCAATTTACTTGAGTATTGGTCGACTTTAACTCATTCCAAGTATTGATCTATAATATTGAATAAGATGTATAGCTTATAATCAATTTTATGTTTTTTTTAATAGATAGTTACATGGGTTGGCAATATGAGGGTGAATGCTACAAATTTGATCAAAGAAAGTATCCCGAGCTACCCTTAAAAGAGTACTAAGATCCGGGAGCACAAAGCAGGCAGTCTTAAGAGCAATTGCTCAGTAACTACGTTCCACCAAATACCGAATCCAAACATAGCACATAGGCATATTATAAAACGTGATCCATTCAGGTATGAATACCTTATAACTTATCTCATTGTAAAGGATTTGATCCTCCCACCCTCTGAATCATTAATTAATTCTAACAATCCAGGCTTTTTAATTTGGAATCGTATGAGTGGAGTGCAGTAATGGGTCACTTTAAAGGGGAGTGTCTCCCGCGCAATAATTGGAACCCATACTCTTAATTATTTATTTAAATTAGCTAATTTTATTATTCATTTGTGTAGATTGTTGATGAAGCTGAGTTCTTTTTATTTGGAACTGATGACCTTACCCAAATGACATTTGGGTATAGTAGAGATGATGTTAGAAAATTTCTTTCCATTTACCTATCAAGTGGCATTCTGCAGAGTGATCCGTTTGAGATTAGTTGTGTAACGTTTATTTGCTCATTGAGGACATGTGAAAGATGGTTCATGAAATTTTTTAACTGTTTGACAATAATATTAAATGTTCAACTATTAAACTAAATTTTGAACACTCTTGCAGAGTTCTAATTAAAAGGCTTGCAACACCTCAAGTTGTAGTTTAAGAAATTTGTTGATCTGGTGTAAGAGGGTTGAATGATTAGCTTCCAGTTCTTTGGTTATTCTATTGTTAGAGCTCCTTTCAGTTCTTAACTGCTTTGTTACATTTTAGCTTCCAATCATTTTTGTTTTATGTGCGCATTTGTTGTGGAGCTTCTATTAACTATGCTTTTTGTAATTTTTTTAAATGCTTCTATTACTTTATGGTTTTTGTTTCAAATTGATTTTGAAAGCTTACAAAGAATTTGGCCTAATTTTACTAGATTCAAGTATTGTTAGTTAGGTTAAGTTAGATAATTAGTAATATTCAGGCTTCTTTTTTCTCGAATAATATTCTTGGGGGTAATATGGTTGTGTGATTGATAAACATTGCTGATTATGCTTTGCTAATAACAACAATTGATAATTTAGATCCAATCATCTATCTATTATTAAGTTTTTGTATAATTAAACAACACATAATAAAAAATATAGAGTTTTAAGATAATATATATTCTATAGCTAAATTTCAAATAATGGAAAAACTCTAATTTTTAGGAAATCTTTTTAAAGAAAAATTAATCAGATGTGGTTTGATCACTAAAACAGAAGTGAGTAGACTAATCTAGTTTTGCATGACTATACCATAGATGAAGAAGAGCTGAATAGATACATGCATGACACTAATAGTGTATGTGTTAACGTAGTCACATTTTTTAAGTTGTATTTGAAATAGTAGTCATTTCATGTTCTTAATTTTACTATTGTGATGCCAGCTTGGTGGAATCAATTTCTTTCTTTTCAATGGAGTGTTCTCCTTTTATACTTTTACTTCATACTGAAACTACTTTAGTTCTTAATATGAAAATGATCAATCCGTCTGGGTATAACAACTGGAATCAATATATTTTGCTTTAGCTATAGTCAATTATATCTAGCATACATTTTGTTTAATAAAAATACTCAAGAAGACAATGCCAAAGCTATAGATATTTGCTATTTCAAATGGTCCATAACCATCAAAATGTCAGTTGATAGGACAAGAGATTAGAACAACCAAAAGAGCGAAACTTTAGTTCTTATGATTTCTTTGATAAAAAAATTTTATATTCCCAAGGAAAAACAAAGTTAGAGTCCTAATATATTTTTTATTTGGAGAAAAGAATTTGGATTCCCAACTATAGTGATTATTCTTATGAAAAAGTGTGTTTTTGGGGAGTTTGAAGAGTTGATTCAAGTATGAATTTAATTGCTCTGACAGTAAAATATGTATTTGAGTATATCAAGAGAAGTCCCTTCATGGACATTCTTCATGCTCGGGAGAATGTGGGATTGATGATAAGGTAAATTGTTATCTCTTTGTACTATGTTTTATGTTATGCTTATTAGCTTATGTGTATAGTTTATGGAGTCACCATGAATGTTTGCAAGATGTTCTTGAAAATGAATGCTGAGTTATTCAAACAAACAACATTTAGAGCAAGAAGCTAAAGTCAAAGATGTTGAACAGTAGAAGAACTAACTTAGAAGAAACTAGCAAATGCTGGGAATAAAATAGGGTGGACGATATGGTCACATTGTAGGTTCTCATTGTAAATTTAATAGGTGAAAAATCATGAGGATGCCACTCTCCATAATCATTTCATAAGTTATTGGTTTATATCTCTCTTTTGGGATAATTAACATTTTTTGAAGAATAGTCATTAGTATAACTTATTGGAAGTTGCTAGCAACATTTTTTATAAGTTGTAAGTAATGTCTGCAGATTAAAGATGCTCTGTAAAATACTTCATGAAGATTTTTATGATTAAAGATTATTTATGAATTAAGGTTGAATATGTTTGTAGTATTACTTAGATTTTTTATGACATTTATGTTTTCCTACAACACTTATCCATCACAAATGAATCTAAGGCTGAACTGAAAAATAAGTGTCGAAAATAACTAAATGATTTTGATTGATTTTTTTCAGACTGAATCCTTTTTGTTAAGCGCAATAATAGAAAATGGATTGTATTTGGTTATTACTGTAAAACCTGGTTAATTAATGATTAATTAGTTCATAAATGAGAATTTATTCTAAAAATCCAAAAATATAATTTTTATGGCTTAATATGATAGAAGAGATTGAGACGAGAATTTTGATACCAATTTTATAGAAATCGGCCCAAGATTGGACTGAACGGGCCAACCAAACCTATATTGCGCCATTGGCCCAACCAAACTAAACCTAAAGCTCTCATTTCAGCACTCTCTCTCCTTACTAAACACAAACACATGCTGAAAATGGTGAAAGAAAAGGGAAGAACACTTCTCCAAGGTTCTATCCTTGTTTGATCTTCAAACCACCATAACTTTTGATCTGGAGCTCCGATTGTCGCACCATTTGCGACCACACATTCATCATAAGAAGCTCTACAAAACCAATTACTTTATTCATTGAGTTAAGTCACGAAATTAGTCCAATTTTCTCAGCCTTAAATTCAAATTTAATGGGAAAAGTGTTGAGATTTTGGCCTTTTTAATGTTATAGGATCCAACTAGCTTGAAGAAGAAGAGTAATCTTGTCTCCTTGAATCCTTGGGTGTGGTAAGATTTTCAACCCTAGTGAAATTTGTTGATTTATGATGTTGGGTATTGAGTTGTTGTGTTTGGATGTGATAATTATGGCTTAGGTAGTGTGTATGTGAATATTGAAGCTTGATTGAGATTTTGGAAAGTTTGGAAGGGGGCTCTGGTGTGCTAAAAATCTGTTCTTGGAGTTGTTGAAGCTTGGTGAGCTTGTGAAAAAGTAATTTAGATGTGTTCCGGGTTAAGCGAAAAAGTGGCTAAGGTATGGTCTCGATTTTCTGTATCTAAAATGTAATGTGGTGTGAAAACTTAGGCTAGAGGCCCTAAGATAGGAGTTGAATTGTTGATGTTGTTGAATGGTTGTGATATATGGTGTGGTCGTATATGTGATTATAAATATTGGTATTTTGATGGTATGATGCATGAGAGATATGCATGTTTGATATATGTTTGATGATTGGTTTATGTTGAATTGTGAGAGAAACCATGTTGATGGTGGGGATGATATTAATTATATGTAATGTTGGTTGATTGGTAATGGTGTTGTTGGAAATTGGAATGAGGAAAAATATATGACATGTTAATGTATTTGATATTGAGCTGTTTGATTGAGATGTGATAAAATGGTGGGATGTTGGTTTGTGATATGTTAAATATGTTAATGTATGAATTGAAGAGGCTTGAGTTGATTTTTGGTATGTTTTCCTTGATTTCAAAAAAGGTTGGAATTGGGTTGCTTTGAAAATGACACTTTGTGGTTTTGGATGAAAATGTGGTTTTGGGGCATACTTCGAAGGAGCGTAACTTGAACTCCGGATCCCCGATTTATGCTAAATTTGTTTAGAAATGAAATCGGATCCAGGGTGGTTATGCCGTTCGAAGAACGGGTAAAAAATGATTTAAAACAGAGAAGTTATGCCCGTCGAAAAATTGGGGTTTGAAACTATGAATTCTGCAGCTTTTTAACTTAGTAAAATTTTTGGCAGAACGCACTTCCACGCATATACATGGCCGACGCGCACGCGTCATTTTCGAATTTTCACTATCCACGCGTGCACGTGGCCCACGCATTCGTCGATGAGCAAATTTGATTGGCCCAGCTAAATTCCAGAGAGTTGTGCCTGAGTTATGCTGGTTTTGTGCCTGGGGCACAAAACGCACCCACGTGTACGCGTGGCTGATGCGTAGACATCACTGGGCTTTTCTCCCATCCACACGTGCGCATGGAGGGACACGTATGCGTCACTATATTTTGCTGCGTTCCATGAGTGTGCGTGGGCGACGCGCACGCGTGACCCTGATTTCACTTCAAAGTTGATTTTTGGGTTTTCAAAGCCAAATCTCATACTTTTAAGCCTCCAATCTCACCCCTTATGTATTAAATTATTATGATATGCCTAGCAATGAGAAGGGCTAGCTAATGTGGTAACTTGTGGATGAAGAAAGGGGAGAATTAATGATGAATGATGATCAAAGATCATTGTATGAGATACAGAGGATGAATGTGGAAGTACTTGATATGCCATGAGCCAAAGGGCTGTAATTGTTAATGAATTGACTGATTATGGATTGTATTATGAGCCAAATGGCTGAGATATTGCCGTGTTACGGCTGAGCTATTATTGAATTATGGCTGAGTATGATTGCATATATGCATATTGAATGAAATGTGAATGTTGCACTTCCACTATCTGAGGTACAAGTTTCCTTGGGAGAAAGCAGTGGCTAGCCACCATGTGCTCCTGGTGGAGACTCGATACTCTGCTGACCCTATGTCGTAAGTGTGGCCGGACACTGTGAAAGTTCCGGATGAGCTCACTCCCGTGAATATACACCAGTGATGGTGTTGGATATGAATTATGACTCATGTTATGGATAACTCGAGTTGGGGATGCACGACAGAGGGACAGTCTAATGGTTAGCTACTAGGACTTGTTGGGTTGGCTATATAACCGACAAATGATATCATCAGCCATTAAGACAGGCATTCATCATATGCATACTATGTGAATTGTTTGGACTTGCCTAATTGACTGCATATTACCTGCTAATTGTCTAAATGTCATATCTACTTCCTATCTGTATATCTTCTTACCTGATATAACTGTGTTTGCCATATTATATTACTGTTGGTGGTTGGAAGGTTTGAAGGATTTGGAAAGGGAAGTATTAGTTAGACTGAAGATCTTTAGTCAGTTGCCATTTATGGTTTTGTCTGTTTATAAGCTTTGAATTATCTGGTGGAAGTTCTAGGATTGCCTTCGGCTTTCTCAAGACATTACATGTTAGATATGTGGGCACAGTTACCATACTGAGAACCTCCGGTTCTCACCCATGCGAATTTTGTAGTTTTCAGATGCAGGACGTGAGGCTTCTCGCTGAGGCATGCTGGAGACTTCTGGATTAGCGAAGATCCTTGGTTATCGGGACTTTACTTTGGTTTTATGTTTTCTCTTAGATACTTTTATCTCCACCAAATAATGTATATAATTACATATAGTTTTTACTCCTCTTAGAGGCTGTTTTGGAGAATAGGTTTTGATAGTTTGTCCTTGGGGTTTTCCTTGGATTTCTTGCTTTACATATATGTATATACTTCTATGCTCGAGCCGGCTTTTCTTGGATCCTGAGTTTTGGATATTTGTATTTTTGGCACTCCTTGTATATATTTTCGCGTTGGTTTACCCTTTATGTGTTTCGTTACGTTACTAATCGCAGTGTTGCGCTTTCGAGTTACGATTTTGTTTTACCCTTTTTTGTGAAAGGCTCCTAGTTATAGACATCTTTCACAATACTACAATTACTAAATTTTATTTTTAGAGGTCATAATACCTCGCTACCTCTGTCTTATGACTTAAACATAAGGTTCTGTGTGGTAGATTGTTACAATTACGGAAGTAAGATATTGAAATCTCAATATCTTGCAATCTCATTTTATTACTATATTGTATAAAATTTACACGCTTTAGCTTTTATGTTAGTTAGATAAAGGAAAACACTTCAAATATAGATTTTTAGTTTGTTTAGTCATTTTCTTATTTCAAATTGTTATCATTAGTTAGTGTGTGATCATCGCTTAATTAATGTAATTTAGCCTTATAGTGATATTTTTTAGGATTCTTTTGAAACCAACGAAACCAATATAATATCTTTGTCTCTAAACTTATTAAGCTTAGTACTTTTAGCTTAATGCTATGAAAAAATTGCACTAAGAATTCAAAATGGTTGTAGATATGATACATTTTCTTTTATGTCACACATTCCTTTTTTACTATTTGATTTTTCATTTTGATATTTTGAATAGAATAAAGTCAAAATGGTTATTACCTAATATCAAATATTTATATACATAAAACTACAAACTATTGTTTATTTACAAATGTAATTTACAAAAATTGTTCATGTATTAGAAAAAAATTGATGTGTTCTAATTTTATACTTTACATGTATATGTCAAAATTTAATACAAGACTCGATTGACAAGAGTTTTACATAATTACATAAATAGTGAGACATGTTGAACTTAATTTAGTTTTTTATTTAATGTGTTTTGAACTTAACTATTAAACCAACTCTTAGAATTTTAAATATTTCGTGAATGATATTATAATATAAATAAATTTAATATTTTTTTTAAATGGCATTTACTATTGTACGTTTAATAGAAAATTTACATAAGCAATAGATTTTAACTAAATATATATAAAGCACTAATAAAACACGAAGCCAGAAATATATTTATATTTTTTGCATTAGGGATTTTCTTATATATTTTAATTTTGTGATTTCGAATAACTATTTGTAACGATATTAAGTTATTTGCATAATTATATTACTCATATCACTTTTCTTTTCTTTTTTTGTGAAACCATTAAAGTTATTGGTTTTTTTGCTTTACCGATTTTGTTTTGGTAAATGATTCCATTGAGATTCATTATTATTTTGAAAATTTACGTATTGTTGAAAAGTAACAAAGAAAAAAAAAATATATGTCGATTGTCAGCACCCTTAAAAATTCATGCTTCTTAAATCTGATAAGTTGAAAAAAATTTAGAGACACATTAGGAACTATTTTTAAAATACTATCTCTTTATTTTTCAAATGGTATATTAAAAATAGACTATATTTTGTGCATTCAGATAGCACAGTAAAGTATTCATTTAAGCGTCACTTTCACAATATTTAAGAATAAAGAATAAAAAAAAAAAGATAAACCAAAAAGCAACATCCTCTATAGTGCTCTCTCTCATTTAAGTTAGAGTTTGGATTAAAAGGTACTGATTGAGAGATTTGTAGGAACGAGTTGAAGTTGGGCAAAAAAAATCTTATATTTCTCTCTCTATTTCTTTCTTTTATCTTGGAAAATAACAAGTTTGATGAGAGATTTCAAACATTTATTCTTTTTCTCTTATTTTTTTCTTTAATCAGCAAATAAACAAAATTAAAAGCTAAAATAATAATTTTTTCAAATCTTTAAGTTCATTTTTTATGCATTTGGCCTTCTCTTTTTGATAGGCCTCTATTAGCATTGAAAAATAACAACTTATATTTTTTGTAAAAAAAATTTTATCCTAAAAATAAATTATTTTAACACGACAAATTAAAAAAAATTATATACATAAATTATATTGTTTATAGTTTTTATTCATATTTATCTTTTGAACTGTGTTGTTTATATTTTAAATTGTATTTGTTATTGCATAATTTATAAAGTTGAACACAATACTACTTTCATGTTATTTTATCGTGTGCTTTAAATTCTGTGTTATAATATTAATTAATATTTCTGTGATATTATTTTAATATAAGCATAATTTTTTTTAATATGAATATAACATATATATTTTTATCTAACTTATTTTGATTATATTTTAATATTTTTTAATTAAAATTTTTTAAAGTACATGAATCCCGTGCAATTGCACGGCTTATCATGCTAGACTGCTAGTACTAATAAGTGTAAGCGTTTTAATGTATCTTTGTTGGAGGTTCTCTTTAGAAATGGCTGGTTGGGTGTTAGTGTCAGATATTTTCTGGAATTTTAGTCTTTGTGTTTGGTCATGTTTTTGGCCAGATGGGTTTTCTTGGTTTTGGGCTCCTAGTGTATGGTTTCTATTGTTAATTTTCTGTTGTGATTCATAATGTTTTTGCTCTAGTGGGTTCTTTAAAGAGAGGATTCCTTTTGGGTTCTCTTTTTTTTGGGCTTGTGTTGTTACTTGTGAGGTATTGTTGTTTATGTTGCTGGTTTTTGGTATGATGGTTTGGGCTTATTTTTGGTTCTCATTTTTGCTATTATTTGGTCAAGAACTCTTAAGTTTTAAATAACGGTGTAAAATGTAAAGAACTACATTTTTTTTGTCTGGTCTTTCTACTTGATTTCGTTTTTGGGATGGCCTCTTTTTGGAAGGACTATCTCCAATTCTCCACTATCTGTCTGGGCCTGTTAGAGTGGTTCCACGCTTGGGGTCTTAGGAGTTATACTATACAAAACGAGCGTTTTATCCAAACACCACTAACTCACTCCGTCCATGGAAGCGGGAACTGCTCTCACTGTTCCCACTCACATTCCCATTCCCTTTTCCAAACGAACCACAAAATCAGAGAAAACACCATTCCTTTCTTTTCCTCTCCCAGCCTTCCAAACGCGCTTCCGTACCTTAAACCTTTCATCTCCTCGTTCTTCTTCGTCATCTTCTTCAGCTGACAGTTACAAAGGACCGAAGCCAAAACGCGACTTCCTTGCCGACTGGGTATCCAAAAACGACGACGTCGTTCGCACCCTCCCTATATACGTTGGTTCTGCCTCCCTCTTCACCGTCCTCCTCAATCGCGCCCTCTCCGGCATTGCTCCCATCGCCGATGCCGGCAGGTCCATTATTTTTCATCTCCAATCTCCAACTCTTAGTGTCTTATTTAATCAATGAAAATGTATTAATCAATGTTAAAACGAAAATTGAAGTCCGTAATTGAGGGTTTTAACTTGAAATTGCTTGATATAATGTCGGGCAATGGAACAATCCAACGCTCATCTAACTTATTTTGAAATTTCTAATTTTCTAGCTGATCATGTGCAGTTTAGACGCTTGTGTTTGATTTACCTTCAATTTTAAGTGACAGAATTGATTTTGCTTAGTGCTTTACATTGATTAATCAAAAGTTGTATTGGGTAATATATAAGTCAATTTAAGAGGAATGATGGTTGAACAATATTTTGTATTCATTTTATAACAAAATTTTTATTTCTCTGATATGATATCGATCACTTTTGATTAATACCAAAAGTAGAAAGTGTAAAAAAAGTTTTCACATAAAAGTGGCTTCAATTCAAACACATTGGTTAAAATTCTTTGAATTCTTTTTTGCAGTTCACAATCCAGAGCTGACCTCTTGACCTTAGGGTTAGCCGTCACCAATATTTTGACAGGCCTAGTGTGGCTTTCTATAAGACCCAAATCTATAATGCCAGTGAGCTCTTTGAATCTGAATTTCAACTGCTATCTTTTGTCTCCATTTGGCTCTTGATTGAATTCGCTGCTTCAAAACTGCTGTTCTAGCCCAAATTTTTTTTATTTATTCTTATTATGCATGCTTTTATACAGGTAGACCCTGAAGGAGTTGAATGCAAGAGTGTGTGCACTGGTCTACCAGAGGTTGCAGTCAACGAGTTGCTCTGGTAATGCACGTTAAGTAGATTTGTGTATTCCATTGGTTTGTTTTCCTCCCCTGTTCCTGCTTCCCCTTGTCCCGTGCACTTTTTGTTAACTTAATAAAGATTGATAATCGGGTATAAATTGTCTAGTTTACATTGATAGACAATAAGGAAAGGATGCTTTGTGGCTTTAAGGTTTGATCTTACGGCTATGTTTTTCCATGTCTTAAATAGTTATACCATATGATGTGAGTAGAATACGAGATCTTATTTTATTTAGTGGGGAAACAAAATTAATGTGCATGATAAGTGGCAAGCTAAGCTATCTCTTTAACTGGAAAGATTACTCCACTCTTTGTAACTGTTTGATTGATTATCTACTTTCAGGGCGTGGGAGTCTCTATCAGACGTCACGTGTTGTCAATCCCTCATTATTGTTTATGAGAGCATTTGTGTACTTCAAATTGGTGTTGCAGCAGAATCTTCGCTTGGAAATGGTGTGGCTGTCAGCGTGGACACCAATAAATTGATGCAAGGATCAATATATCAGGGTGTTATGAAATCTGGAGCTCGTAAGTTTGTTACCATCTTACTCATAAATTTTCAAAACATG
This sequence comes from Arachis stenosperma, assembly GCF_014773155.1. NCBI lineage: Eukaryota > Viridiplantae > Streptophyta > Magnoliopsida > Fabales > Fabaceae > Arachis > Arachis stenosperma. The sequence continues at coordinate 36,019,697 of NC_080381.1, read as the reverse complement.
TTTCATCCTGTCATGCATCACAACTGCTGCTACTCACTTCAGCTTAATACTTTTCAAGATCTGTGCAAGTATTATTAAGAACAGCCAAAAAAATTTTGTATGTTCAGAAAGTTACTTGGCTAACCTATCTCTTTATCCTGGGAGATCCGAGCTGCCATTTCTGCCTTCAAATACTCAGGTATTGTGTTTTTATATGTTGAACTGGTTCATCTAGCTGATTTTCTTGTAGACCTTATTTTTGTGCTGTTCATTCTTACCTTGTGTTTAAAAATTAATTATTTTGATCTATCTTCAACAAAATTTAGGAAGCAAAAAATACATTTTATAAAGTGTGAAACATGGGAGGGGAGGTGAGTGGATTTCGGGTACATGTATGTCTGGAAATAGTGACCTGTGATTGATAATTGATTTTCATGTCCAGCTTCCGGGGAGTCAGTTTCTTGAATGGCTTATACCTAAATAGTCTGGCAACTGGAGCACTTGAGTCTTTTAGTGAGATCTTGGTAGGGACTTGGGTAGCATGGGGTACATTGTGTTGTATTTGAGGTAAGTGTTTATCCCGCCTTAATATCTATCTTTTGTAAGTGTGGTTCCCCATTCCTCAAGTGCTTATCAATTATATCAGAATTGGTAGTCAATGGCATAAAAAGGGCCACCTATGGAGAGAAAAGGAGTATTCTAGCAAGTAAGAGGCCGATTGAACCCATCAAATAGTTTGAGATGCTTGTTGCCTTATTTAAGGAGATTGGTTTTGTCCTCTTAATAGCTAGCTTTTGAGGGTGTGGTTCTCTACGGAAGTAGTGTAGATTTAACAAAATTTGGTAAAAACAGAAACTTCAACTAATACATTAAACTAGCTGGTATTTATGGATCCAATACTCAACATAATTCTAGCAGTACTTTTGTATTAGAAAACTTTTATTCTCAGATCTTAATGATATCGTTATTTCCATCCCTTCCATGTAAAGGGGACAAATGAAAAAAAGTTTCACAAAGAATGCAATTCCATGATATTGAACAGAATTTAAGACATTTCCTCTAATCAAAAGTAACTTATTTTAAGTAATTATCATATTGACAAAACTTACTCATAAAAAATTTGTTTTGCTAGGCAGTAATTTTACAACCACTTGCCGAAAAAGGAATTGCAATTATTGGCGGGGATACAATACGAGGTTTCACTACTTCTGATCAGGTACTTTTTCAGCACCGTTCTATGAGTTGATTGATCTTGTATGCTATGGTATTCTATGGTACTACTACTGTTTAACTTAGGACCTCAAATTTTTATATCTTTAGGCGGTGTGGCTTTAAAATTTTTCCTCTTAGAACGTCATTAAGATAGATAGTGTTGAAATATTGCAGGCGTGGATTACTTTTATCGGAGACAAACTGGATTCTACCCTTGCAAAGTATGTAAAACATCTCCCTGTGAGTTAACAAGATCAATATTCAAGGATTCGCAAGCTTTCCCACTTGAGTTTGTTTGATAACTTTATCTTCAATGGTCTAAAGAGAATATTTTCCTTGCTAGATTGAAGAGTATTCTAACATCTTGACCTAGATAAGAATTTTAAGTTTTATAAATTGTAATTTGGTCCCTCGAGTTTGTAAAATTAATTTTTGATATATACAAAACAAAAATGTTCGTTGACCAAGGCTTTTTTGAAGCCAAGTTTAACCAAGTTGGACAATAACTAATTGGCTCAAAACAAACCCACATGCCACTCTTACATAAAGCTTTCTTAATGAATAATGATATATGTTTTAACTAAACTAAAGACAGAATTATGTTTCAATAAACAAAAAATGAATAGATTGTCACCAAAATTATCCATAAAAAAAGCATCTAAAACTCCAATAAATTAGATTTAACCAAGATTAAAACCTATTTCGTTTGAGTTATTTCAGAGAAATGAACCAATTGACTCTCTCGTGGGAGAAAAAATTCGAAGACATGAGATTGAGTAATAACTTCAAAAATGACTTTGAGTAATGGATTTAGGGTTTTTCTTGGTTTCTCACATTAATTTCTAGAAATTTTTTCTTGAAATAAATAATTTCATCTTTAATTTCTAGAATATATATTTTTTTCAGAGTTGGAAGCAAGTTTGCCCACTCCAACGGCAAACTTTATTATTTTTATAAAGTTCACCTCCTGGAGCGACGAATTTTTTCCCAACATGATATATATCCGCATACATCAATTTCTCTTCATTCACATTTATATTAACCTTTTTTCTTTTACACTTCTCATTACTATATTCTCTATAATGTCTAGAATACTATTATTATCAATTTATTATGATGGTAAAATAGCGTTTAGTGAAGATGGATTTGTTGTATTTATTTTTGTACAACCAATCTTTGTATACTTATCAAATGAAGTGAGAGAGGTGGTAATGCTGAAAAATTTTATAGTACATGAATTGGTCAACAAAACATGAAGAGAAAATAAGAAAAGTCTATTACAGATATTCGATGGAAGTAGATGGCACTTTAATTTACAAAAAGGTTTTTTTTCTTATTTTTTGCTCGAAATTTTGTTTATATTATTTTTATATGTAAAACATGACTTTTGACAATTTTTCATTTGACCAAAGTATCGAATACGTGATGGCGAAGACATATGACTAATTAGGGGTTGGCATAATCGTTTTCCAAACGTCCATTTGCTAGAGTTATATGTGTTTCTCATTCATATGTGTGTAGCGACGTCGTCGAAAGTAGGTGATGAGAATGCATCATCTGCAGCAGTCAGAACAAACATTAGAAGATTGATGGTTGATTTGAACATGTCATCAGAGGAGAATCAAGAGGAGTCAAATCCTACTGATTATAATGATGGTGTGTTGGAAGTAGATCATGAAAGTCATGATGGTTCTGTAGTTGGAGACCCAATGATGAATCATTATCAAGCTCACTCTATATCCGATGATGGAGATGTAGATGCCGAACCAGTAGACATACCTGAGGAGGAAGATGAAGAGTTAAACAACTTTACAGTGTCACAAGTTGCACTAACTTAGCCTGCTATTACTAGACCATATGATTATCCTGCTTATTATTCGAGTTGAACCTTGACGCAATGAATGTAGATTGATCCTTTGATCAAGGAGGGCCAAATGATGATCCAATGCATGAGTATGAGAGGGCAACAGTTCAACAACAAAGAAGAAAGTTGTGATGCTCACATACCTAATAAATGCTTATATTATTCAAAACCTGTCTCCAAGATCGAAGTCTGGTCTTTGTAGTGTCATTGCGTGGCTTGTGTCCCACCCACCTGTCATACATTGCAACATTAAAATTTATACAATACATTAACTTGGATGATAATGAAAAATACACTCCCTGAAAGTTAGTCGTACCTCTCCATCAATGGAAATCATCGCTGATCAAAACCAAAAGGCCAACAGCTCGGGATATGATGATATGCTTATGATAGAAGCAACTCTGCCCATCCACCCAAATTTCGCTGCCTATAGTCTGTTGCACGAACATCTAGCGGTACAACCATGCAAGAACCGTTGAACCCTAAGATAATTAACCACAGTGATCTAAGTTCTCCAAACAGAGGTAACCATCGCATGTGCACACAGGAGTCAGATGCATCTGGAAATAGCATGCCTCCTGAGATATGCATAATGAACCCACCGGAGTACTGCAGTAGCTGCTCATCAATCGCATCCTCAGCCAACTCCCCACAAACCGTGTCTCTAAACCACGACAAGTTGACGGTTTACTTATTCTAACCCTGTCTATGGTTCGGACATGGTACATGTCCTAGTAGCTGCTGACACAGTTCCTCCACAGAACTCCCGTCATAGTATTGCTTCCAACCACTAACTGGTTTTCCATCAACATTCAGACCCATCTGATATGTCACGTCCTGTAGGATGATCGTTATCTCACTATATGGCATGTGAAATGTGTGGGACTCTGGCCGTCATCTCTCCACCAACACGGATACCAAAGGCTAGTCATGTTCTCACTCAACCATGTATGGCACATGCTCAAAACCAGCCCGTCGAAGGTATTCTTTGATACGCTCATCGGGTCTCGCCAGTAAATTTTGATGCGTCCGTAACATCCTATTAGGTTAAAAAATATTTAACATTTATGTCAAATATGTGCTTAAAATAATATAAATATCTTTAAATTATTAAACACTGAAAATTAAATAGTATACCAGTTAGTCAGGTCTGCCATCAATGTGCTCTACCTGATCTAATCTATACAACGCATCCTCGTAACCTACTAACGCTGAGTTCATCAAAGTATCTAAATTCAAATGAGTACAAAATTAATAACAATAATTTTTACACCTAAAAAATTCAAAAATTCCTAATATTCTAAACAGTTACAAAAATATCAATAAGTAACTAAATCTAATTAACTTTTATAATAATTTCTAAATCACTAATTCTAAAAATACTTGCTCTTATATTTTTTGAGTAATTAGTTCTAAATGTTATCTCTATATTTTTTACTAAATCATTTTAAATAATAAACTCCAAATTTTTTATTAATCAAATCTATATAATTATAAATTTAATACTTTCTAATGTTAACATTCGCTATCAACAATTTTATTCTAAATTAATTATATAAAAATAATAAATTCAAAATAAAGAAATAGTTTAAATAATTTATTTGAAATTTAACGTGAAATAAGGAGATGAAAGGAGAGAAACTTGAGAAAAGATGATGAAAGTGAAAAGGAGAGAAAAAGTGAAAAAAAAAAAAGAAGATGGTTCACCGAAGATGAAAAATGAAAAATAAAAAATGAAACCATTACTTTCATTTTTATAGGTTTCACGAAATTTGCCGTGCCAGCGGGCGAACTTCATAAAAATAAACAAATTCATCGTTTGTAGTGGGCGAACTTACTTCTAATTCCAAAAAAATATATATTTTCTAAAAATTAAAGATAAAATTATTTGTTTTGGAAAATAAATAAATATTTTTAATTTATTTTAAAAAAATTTCTATCTCCTAATCTGGTAGGTTAAAGATTAATCCATCACAGATCTGAATTTTATTTAATGGTCTATGCTAGCCAATAAATTAGTGCATGCTTGTTAATTCAAACTTTCATACTTGTTTAAGAGTACTCTCAGTTAACCACTTGACTTATTCAAATTAGGTGGATTTAAAGAATTTTTTCTTAATTCAAGAGAGAAAGAGGGGAAAAAATCGGAAAAAAAGTGGCAAAATTTTGGGGAAACAAAGGCGGCCGAAATTATGAAGAGAATGAAGCAGTAGGATCAGAAAAAGTTTGGTAGGGTGTGTAGGGTTTATTTTGGGTCAAATAGTTATTAACTTTTTTTGTGAGAAAGTCTACCTAAGTTGGTTAATAACAAAGATCGCATTTCTGTTTTCATATATGATTTTATTAATAACTTCTCTATCGTTGCTTACCATACTTAATCGGTAAGATCTCACAAATACGGAGATAATTTTGGCTAGCAAACAAAACCTAATTTTTTTCGGCTCATTGAAGCATTTACCTTGATAATGTTTTGTTTTTTTAGCATAAACATACTCGAACAGTTTAGTGGACCGATTTATATTTCATTAATTTTATAAAGCAATGCTCAAGTTGCATTTACTACTACGATCAATTTAAACTTTTAAGGCAAGAATAACTTGTTGTATACGTAAGCATATTGTTATTATAGGCTTCCATGCTTTTTATGTCTCAGATTATACTATCCCCATTAATAACTAATAAAAGCTTACGATCGATTCCCAATTAAATAATGTCTCTTTAAAACAGGGAAACATACAAAGCCAATGGAATGGTCCCATATTTGCCCACTTATTCCTACAGAAGCATCTACCTAATAAATCATGACCTTGAAATATTGTTTATTCTAATGCAATCAACAAGCACTGCCCAATATATGATATCAACCGAAGTACCGGTAAATGGTAATATTGTCATATGTTCAGCTTCCTGTGATTTTCTTGTAAATTGCAAAAGTAGGTACAATAACCGTTTGGGATGCATATTGAACATTACAGTTCTACTGAATGATATAGACTACAATCTTAAATCGTACTGAGGCATAAGAAGAAAGGAAATTCATTCATATTGCTGCAAATATACATCTGTATGTGCTCTGTGATTCTGTTTCATATCTATAAAATCATTTAAAAAACAAAGAGAAAAACAAAATTTTTGTTACAGAAAGGCCCCCTGAAGTAAAAAAATCAATGAAAAGAATGAATGCCTGCCTATTACAGGTATGAATATTATGCTTTACATGGGTACCAGCTACCAAGATGTTAGCACCCTGATTGATTAGTGTCCACTATAGTAAAGACCTGTCCCAGGGCAACAACCCTGTTACAGGATCAGCAAAATAAGACAGAAGGAAGTCCTTCAGGCCAGTGTCCCAAACCTCACAAAACCGGAGGTGCCAGTTAGGTGGTTCAATGGCTTCCGTGCCGAGCCCCGGCGCTCTATCCTTTGATCCTTTGTTTTGATCCTCTTGCCAGTCAACAACATAGGTAGCAACCCTTCTGAAGAACTTGGCTTTGAAGGTATCCCAAACTTGATACTTGTAGTGGTTTATCACAGCACTTCCTTCAGGCATGTTCACATATCTGAACCCTTCCCTCAGCTGAAAATGGTGCACCACATTAAGGAGACTGACGTGGAGCAAATCCGGCCGCACAATGGATTTGTGCCGCTCTGGGCTCTGAAGCCGGCATGTGTATCCCACAGTAACCCCTTGCTTAGGGTGTGATCTCAAGCCAGAGGGACCAAAGCTATGGCAAGCTGTTCTTATCTCGGCAATAGACCGAGAAGATGAGTAATTCGCCACAACCGATCGCAGAGAATTCTCACCGGGAAGACCACCACCCTGCCCAAGTTGGTGATGGAATTCATTGGGGAAATAGAAGAACTCATCAACATCAAAGAACCCCACCCACTTGCACTCATCTCTAGCCTTCAAAGCACAGTGAGAAAACCCAGCTTCTTGAGTCTTGATCCAAGGCCATACCTGCCTAGTAACATTAAACCCTTGAGAATCAAGATCCTGAATCACCTCCTCAATATCATCATCACTATTGTTATCATATATGAACCAACGCTCCACACCAAGCCAAGCATGGTACATAACCCACTCCCTCAGTGCAGAACCCTGGTTCCACACCATGGTACATACACAAAGCTCATATTTTCCCCTCTTTTTCTTACCCTTTCCATCAATTCTAGCGATAGAGGGCAATATGGTCCGAACCGGGTGCCGGAAATTCCCACTCAAATGGCTCACAGTAACCCCAACCCCTTTAGCCCTATCAGTGTTGTTCCTAACACCCTGCGGCAGCAAGCACCTCACAACTTCTTGCGCCACCGAAACCGCCCTCGTCGTTATCAAAAACGAACCGTCTTTGTTCAAGTTCTTGAACCCAAAGTGGCACCGGAAATGGGTCGGATCGGAAACCTTGTGTGGTCTCAGATTCAAACCCTTCACGAACACAACAACGGTGTTGCTCTCTCTATCAAGGCTCGCCTCGTAAACCCCCTTTTCCCAAGACTGAACCACCGTTTGGTTCGTCGTGAAATACGAACTCCGTCGAATCAAGTTGCCCCCCCGCCGGCGCAAATCAACGGCGGTTCCGTTGGTCCGTGGAAAGGGACACCTGGCAATGGATCGGGATTCATCAAAACGGTCGGTTGAGAGAACTGGTTGAACCTCAATAACAAGCGGTTCAGTTGAACCGGAGGAAGAAGAAGAAGAAGAAGCGTTTGTGTAGTAATAATAGACACATTCAAGTTGGTGGGGGTTGATGTGGTGGTTGGTGAGTAGAAGGAGGAGGTAGTGGTTGGGGAATTGGATGCGGTGTTGGAGTGTGAAGGAAGGGGTGGAAGAAGTGAGAGGCGTTAAGGGGTCAAGAATGGAGTTGCTGGTGGCGGAGGAGTAGAGGAGAGAGAGCGCGAGGGGAGGGCGGAGGAGGGTGGCGGTGTTGAAGTTGAAGAAGAAGAGGAAGAAGCGGTGGTGTGAGGACATGAAGAGTATGAAGATTATGAAGGATGAGCAGAGGAAGAGTGATCTTGATGATGAGAGGCTCAACAAGATGTGCCTCCCTCGCTTCCTCTTTCTTCTTTGTTCTGCCGCCTCCATCTTCTTGGTGGAGAGAGAGAGAGAGAGAGAGAGAGAGAGAGAGAGAGAGAGAGAGAGAGAGAGAGAGAGAGAATAGAATTGGGAAGGTGAAAAAGAATGAAGGAATTAATGGACAAGTGGAGTTCAGATTTGGTGTATGGTTAATGCGTTAATGGGGGAAAGAAAAAGAAAAAGAAAAAGAAAAAGAAAAGGTAAAAAAAAAAAAAAAAGAAAGAAAGAAAGGAGGAATGGAGAAGGTTGTATCTGATAGCTATAGCTAGTTAGCGCTCTCTCTCTCTCTCTCTCTCTCTCTAATTCTCTCTGCAAAGCCATTACATTATATTAGCCAGTAGGATGTGGAATAATGTTAGAATATATGTGGGTTAAACTTGCCCTCAAAAGTGCAAAAAGAACACAACTTTAGATTCTGGCTGGACTCTGCTGGACTGGGGTAAGTTAAGGGGTAACATTTAGCTAGCGCTACTATGGTCATGGGCTCATGGCGCGTCAAGGTAAAGCTACATCCGTGAAATAAGGACTAAGGAGTAAGGAGGATTCCAATCAGAGGGAAAAAAGATTTTTTTTTAAATAAAAATATTATTTGTATACTAAAATTAACCACAAAAATTAATCATTATGTATTTAAATGTAACTTATTTTAATATGTAATTTGTATTTTAATTTGCATTTTATACTAATAATTAATTTTGATGATTGATTTTAATATACACATAATATAGTCATTTTTTTAATTACTTCTATTTAGAGTTATCCCTTAAAGTGATCCTTAAAGTTAATAATTATCCAAAATTGTCTTCGAAGTTATAATCTAAGACTCATAGTAGTCTATAATTCTTGAGATACTTTTCGTCATCAAAAAGTTGAGCTGGATTGATTCCTGCCAAAACATCATTTTGTATTTATATAAAAAAAATCCATTAGCCTTCGATCTCCCCCTCCCCTCTCTCCCATCCCCCCTTCCCTAACCCCTTTTCCCTTCATTTTGGACATATTCCCAAACCATATTTCAAGCGGCATTTTCACTAAATCTCTGTTTTGCCTCCCCTAAACTCTTCAATAAGATCTTTCACTGCTTCCCCTCCTGCTGCTACTTTGATATAATGGAGATCGACGACATCAATACCAACAAGCTCTACAATGATGTCCAGCTCTACCTTAGATCCTCCATCTTCGTCATCAACAACTACCTCATCCACACATGCAACCTCAACTCCTCCGCTTTCATCTTTGTCCTTGCCAACAATGACACCATGTTTGAAACCTTCAACAACAACATTGTCTTTTGGGACACGTTACCTAGAAACTTGTATCACAAAACCTTCTTCCTCATCTCATCGCCATCGTTGCAGAGTCCTTCGATCTTCATCATGAGCTTCTTAATTTGCCCCTTTCTCTTCGCACTCTCGTTTGCAAGCTCATCCCTCTCCCTCTCCAAAGCCTCGATCCTCGACCGTTCATCGAAATCATTAGAAAAATTATCTTCCATTGTCGTTTCAACCATCTAGTTTTATAGAAATAAAAAATCGAAAAAAAAGAATAAAATCTTAATCAACAGCACAAAGCAGAACAAATTAAAAATACAAAGATTTTGGTCTTCAAATATTTTTTGTACACGCAAACAGTAGAGTTGAAAATTATTGAAGATTTAGTAAAATCTTGGAGTGTGCGATATAAAGATATTGGAAAATAAATTTTCTAAAAAAATCCTTGAATTATATCGCAGAACTTGCAGCGGCAGTAGTGGAAACTCAATTACTCTGTTTGGGTTGCTAAATTTCATGGATGGGTTGTGGTCTTGCTGTGGGAGTGAAAGGATCTTCGTTTTCACGACAAACCACATTGAGAAACTTGACCCTACTCTCTTGAAAAGTGGTAGAATAGATGCATGTTTTCATGAGCTTCTGTTCCTTCTCTGCTATCAAGATTCTTCTCAGGAACTACTTGGGTTATGAGGAAAGTGATTTGGATAGCCATGTCTTTAACTCGAGATAGTTGTGAATATGGTCAGAATGAAAAGGGAAAGGGGTTGGGTAAGGGAGCATCGAAGGCTAATGGGTATTTTTTTATAAATACAAAACGACATCGTTTTGGCAGGAATAAGTCTACCTCAGCTCTTTGATGACGAAAAGTATCTTAGGAATTATTTTGAGTCTCAAAGTGTAACTTTGATGACAAATTTGGATAACTATCAACTTTAGGGACCACTTTGAGACTTGAGTGCAACTTTAGGGACTATTTTAAGGCTTAACTCCTTCTATATATGTAGATGTGTGAGTTTACTAACGTGTGAATTTATTAATTAATTTCTGGTAGTGTCTAACTTAATGTTTCAATTTGTAAGAATGTTAATAAATAATTAGTTAAGTTGCATATTTTTTTGTTGATATAGAATTTTTATTTAAATAAAAATATTTATTTATCATTTAAAATGTAAGCAAATTATGTATTTGTAAAGTTTTATGGATAATGTTTTTATATAAATAAATTAAATATTTTATTTATCATAATTTAAAAGTTTATTTTTTTGGATATTTGATAACACTGTGTGTTATGCCTTGATATTGGGATATGTGTGTATTTTTTACTAATGTTGTGTTAATTTTTTTAATGTGTATAATTAAATCGGACCATCTGATTTGATGGTGACTTATGTGCTAGAAATTAGACCGTGTGATTTCTAAGTATAAAAGTCAGACGATCCGATTACAATGTGGCCAATTCTTTTTTTTTTTTTTCAAATCTTAGAAGTCCAACTCAGAGGGTTCGAGTAGTAGTTTTTCAAATTTTTAAAAACAAAAGACTCAAAACCTTGGGTCTGACTAGTGCAAAAAAAAATTTAAATTTGGGTTTATAAACGGGACAGTCCAATTTGTATGCATATATATACCTCATCATGAAGCTTTCACCATTGCTAATTTGTCTTTTTCATCCTCACAAGACATAATTTCTCCTCATCTATTCTTCTGTGCTGCTCCTATTGCAAATGAGTGAAAATAAGTTATAGTGAGTGAATAAGTTAAAATGGATTATAAAGTTATATTGAGAGTACATTATTATGGTAAGATTTTATTGCAAACACCCGAGGGAGTAAGATTTATATGTAAAAATTTGTCTGATATTGTTGTTTTTCGTTCACATTATTTTTTGAAGATCTAGAGAATGTGATTTGTGAAAAGATAAATCACTACAAGAAAAGTGCTGAGTACCATCGGAATTACTGTCAGATTTAGCGTTGACATGTACCGGCAGATTTAGCATCGGATTTTTTAACAGTAAGAAGGAGTAATTCATCGCCAAAAAAGATTACCGTTAGAACAGATTTTTGAAGCTAAAGCCGACAGTCATTACAAGAAATGCTCTGAGTACATTTGGATTTACCATCATTCTAAAGTTGACGGTATAAACGGCGTCAAAAACTGTTTACCGGCAGATTATTTTGTCCGACACTAATTACCGACAGATTTTCCATCGATTTTTTCAATAAATTTGTTGAGAGTGAGTTGTTGATAACCATCGGATTATTCTGACGGTAACTTTGGGGCCATGTCACGTGTTTTGGTGCCAAGTTAGCATCAGATTTGTCCACTAGTAAATCTTACGATAGTTTTTTTTGGCATAGTTAAGTCACAATTAGTAGTCAAATTAAAATTATTGTTAGCAAAATTAGGACAAAAATTCAAAATTACCAGAAATTAAAAAATTATTTTATTAAAATAAATAGTTTGAATATAATAAAATATCACAGAAGTAGAATACAATGAAGTAGACATGAAAAAGTTAATTCTTAAATCCTACAGATCCCGGTAATCATCGATGTCATCGTCGTCTTCCCCCAACTGACTAGCAGCACCACTGCCTCCAGCTCGTATCTACTCATTGTAGATCTCCATTTGCTCTCGCAAATGATCTAGCTACTCCAGCTTCTCCGTCAGGTTCGAGCTGATGGCAACGACTCCTCCCATGCATACAAGAAGGTCGTTGTACCTTTACTCAGATTGCTTTGCTTGTTGGTGAAGCTCCTGTGTTATCTTCTACACATCCTCTCTTAAGTCGACTGCTTCCTAGGGATCGGCAGGGCTGATGGCAGAGGTAGAGGAAGCTGCCAATTCGGAGGAATAGAGGCCAATGGCAAAAAACGACCCTAACCTAAAGCGGTGATTCTTTTGGGGTTCAGAGGTGGTCTCACGCCAAACCCTATTAGGATCTACCACTGAGGTCTCGGAGTCGACTTCATCGTTTCCACTAGCCGGCTGAGATTGCTAGGTTGCGATTTCCAATATCTGCGTGTAATCCTCCTGTGTCACACACGTTCTGATTAGGATAACAGTTAATTGACTTTAAACTAAATAAATTTGAAACTTAAAATTAATTGAAACTCACATAATGAACCGCAGATTGTTTGTCAGCAAATCTCTCCTTGTTGGATTTTAAGGTATGTGTATACTTGAAGGTCTCCGCCAGTGTCACCTCACGGTCCAACGACTTAGACTACACATTCAAATCAACCAATAAAATAAATCAACATATAACTAATTCAAGTAACTATTAACAAACATTACCAAACTACTTATCAGTCTGCTCTTCATCTTCATGAAGGTTGCCGACCTACCCATATACTTCGACGACCTCGGCAAAGTCCTGTTAGCGACTTTCGTCAGATGGTGACGCTTAAATCGCTCATCATTTCTAAAATGGGCCTCCAGTTCCTTCTTGATAGATGGACAGATCCAGGTCGTTAGGTGGTCGTACAACTGACGAACGTCGCTTGTAAAACCCGCAAAATTAGTAAATGATTAGCTAATAAATTAATTATTAATCAGAAAAATTAGAAAATAGAATTTTATAGTTTAATGAGATAGAGATAATTAAAATAAGAATTTTGACACTAATTTTAAAGAATTTGGCCTAAAATTAGGACGAACGGGCCGAACTGGACGAATCGAGTGCAAAACTGGGGCCAAGGTCCCATCCAACCCACTTAATTAAATGAGCCTCAGCTCATTTCTTCCTCATGCATGCTGAATTGCTGAACAAGTTCAGCCAAGAGGGGAAGAACATCTTCCAAACTCAAACCCTCACTTAGATATTCAAATCCAAATAACTTTTGATCCGGAGTTCCGATCGCCGTACCGTTTGTGGCCACGCTACCAACACAACGAGCTCTACAAAGCCTAGTCCTTGATTAGATATGGAATCTACTTTTCAATTTTAGTTCTCTCCTTCCCAAATTTCAAAATTCAATGTGTAATTATGTTGAATTTTGTTTGATTTTGGTGTTTAGGTTCAAATTAACTTGTGGGTATTGTTAGGTTTAGCTCACTTGAGCTATGGGTAAGGTAAGTACCCTCAAACCCTTGGTATATATGTTGAATTAGAAGATTTATATTGATTTTTGGTGGTAATTATGATAATAGATTAAAATTGATTGTTCAATGGAGCTAGTTTGAGAAATTGGAAGCTAGAGGGCTAACCTTGGAGGCTGGGTTTTGCTTGGTGAGGAGCTAGGATTCCACAGCTTGAGGTGTGATATATAAGTGAGGTGTTCCAGGTTTATCAGAGAATCTGCCAAGGTATGGTTTCAGTTTCTTGTAACTAAAATATAATGTGTCGTGAAAACTTAGGTTAGTTAACCGTAAGATAAGATTGAAATATTGTTGTTGATGATGATTGTGATGGATTTATATGCATAAGGATTTGAGAGTTTGAGGTTGTTGTTGGTGCCATATTGGTTGTGGTGTTGGTATTGTGTTTGATAGAGATAATTGATGATGTATCTGATAATGATAATGATGATAATGTATATTAAACTTGAATGGTTGGATATGATAATGATGATGTATATTGTTGTATGTTGTATTGAATTGAATGTGGAATGGCTGAGTTGGTTGTCATTTGGCATGAGAAAGTTGATGGTGTTGATGATGTATATATATATATATATATGTGTGTGTGTGTGTGTGTGTGTGTGTGTGTGTGTGTGTGTGTGTGTGTGTGTGTGTGTGTGTGTGTGTGTGTGTGTGTGTGTGTGTGTGAGTTGTTGATATGGATTATGTCGTTGTTGGAAATAAATTATTGTGTAGGAGTGATTATATTTGTAAAATTGGAGTCATATGGAGTAAAATTGGTGTGTTGAGGAATTTTTGGACTTGGTTTGATATGGTTTGGTAAGTTTCAAGAAAGGTTGGAATTGAAATGTTGTGAAAATTGAGGTTTAGAATTCTTGTGAAATTTTGTGAAAAGTTAATTTTGACCAAACTTTGGCGAGCTATAACTTGGCTTCCAAACCTTCGATTTTTTTCAAGCCTATCTTGAATGAAAATTAGGTTCGAGAAGCTTATGTCGTTCAAAAAACGGGTGAAAAATGTTTTAAAACAAAAAAGTTATGCACGTCGAAAGTTTGGTATGTAAAGCTGAAATTTTGCAACATTCAAAATCTTTGCCAACTTTGCATAACTCGCGTACGCAAGCCTTACACTCGGTGCGGGCGTTCAGTTCGGGTTGGCTATCCCACGTACGCAAGAGGTTGTGTGCGTATGTGAGGAAGGGAAAAAGCACCCCCACGTACGCGAGCCCCTTCCATGAGTACGCGGAACCCCTGAAATCAGCAAAGTGGATTTTGTGTTTTAAAATGTAAATTTGAACCTCTAAACCTCGATTTTCACTCTTTTAGCCCCTAAAGCTTAGTTGTATGTTGAGCGGTGAGAAAAAGGTAAGGAGGAACGGCAACTTGGAGATGAAGAAAGTTTGAGAAGTGCTGAAGCACTATATGGTGATAACAACGAACTTGACATGACAATGTTATGTGGGGTGGATATGTGGTGGTTTATTGCCCACATGTTTTTAAATGACAATGCTTTGTGAGGTTCGTGGTAGTTTACCGCCCACATGTTTTTAAATGACAATGCTTTGTCGGGTTCGTGGTGGTTTACCACCCACGTGTGTGTTGTTTTTCCAATTGAAGATCTTGCGAGATTCATGGTGGTGTACCACTCGCAATGATGGGGTTCGTGGTGGTTTATCGCCCGCCAAGTAGGGTTTGTGAGGGTGTACCATCCACCAGTTTTTAAGAGGACAATATCCGGGTTAGCTACTGGATGTGTCGGGTTTTGGAAAAGTAACCGACACGTGAGCTCACAGCCAGTTGGGAAGGCATGCATCATATGCATTTAAGTGACTTGTTTGCTTTTGTATTCTTGGGTTTGCGTAATTGATATTCATGCTTAACTGCTATATGTTCTATTTGCTATAACTGTAAACTACTTATGTTTTCCTGTATGCATTGTTTGTCTGTGCATCGGTGTTTCGGAGGATTGGAGAAAAGGCGATGAAAATGGGGGTTAAGTTAGAAATTGAGATAGAATTCAGAATCCTTAGATACCTCATCCTGTTTATGATTTTCAATGTTAGTTCTAAGTTTGAATATATTGTCAGAAGTTCTAGGATTGCCTTCGTCTTTCCCAGAACATTATATGTTAGTTATGTGGGTACTGTTACCATACTGAGAACCTCTGGTTCTCATCCCAAACATATTTTGTGGTTTTCAGATTTAGGACGTGAGGCACCTTGCTGAGACATACTGGAAGCTTTCTGCAAGCAAAGAACTCCACCTGTTTGGGGTTTCATTTTGGTTTAGATGCATATGTACATAGTTATATATCTCCACTATATATCTCCACTATATCATGTTATGCCATTCTTAGAGGTTGACTTGGAGAAACAGGTTCTATATACAGTATTTTGGGTATTTTAGGTTTCACATGTATATATGTACGTATGGATATATGCTCTAGCCGGTCTTAACTTCCTGAGCTGAGTCAGAAGCTTTGTTATCTGTATCTTGGAACTTTTCTTTTATGTATTTATATTTTGCGTTACTCTTACCCTATCCGGTTTACATTTATTGCTTATGCGAGTGATGTGCTTTTCTGTATAACGCTTTTGTTTAACTTTCCTTCCAAGGCTCCTAAACATAAATCATTTTCAACTATATATATATATATATATATATATATATATATATATATATATATATATATATATATATATATATATATATTACTTTTAGAGGTCGTAACGTCTCGCCACATCTGTTTTACATCCTAGGTGTAAAACTCTGTGTGGTAGGGTATTATATCGCTAATCATCTGTTGAAGTCTTTTAGTTGTCCGGTGCTCGTAGATCTTCCTGATCATGACATTATGTTCCATATCTCATATGAATTTTAACTGCACAAAGTGATTCAACAACATTAGTCGAAATAAAATATAGTTAATTCAACAATATTGGGTTCTTACCGTCCACTTCTGAAACTACCCTTCTCTGGTCTCAACAGGGATCTTCATGTAGCTCGGTCATGGGTGGTCGTACATAGACTTAATCACCTCGTAGATCTCCTGTGTACATGCACTGTTGTTTGGTGCAAATTTATCAATAAAAAACTTAAGATTAACAAACACATAGAAACATATAAACCTTAACAAATTCAAAATAGATTACGGATAAAAGACATTAAAATAGTATGTACTCATGCCTGCAAGTCATCAGGCCAAATTCTCGGCCAGATGATGCGCAGTGGTGGAGGGAGAATCCTGCTGGGACGTATTAGAGGAATCACCTACCACGGGCTTTGTCGCTGGATCTGTAGGGGGCATAGTAGAAGAAGGCACATAGTTTGGGTTTGGGACCATGATGAACTGCTGGTCCGCTGGACCTGCCTGTGACGTCACAAGGATTGATAGGGTAGTCAGGGTAGAGGGTGATGACTGAGCAGTCCCTGGAGATTCGATGGAAATATTCTCTCTACCACGACCACGAGACCCACTCGATCTTCCTCTGCTACCTGTCATCATGTGCATAGAGAGAATATATTATTAACACTATTTAGCATATATACTACACAAATCTTTAATATTTAGATTATTTCAAAAAAAAATTGACATAACCTCTCCAAAAATTAGACATATATCCATATTTACGATTTTCTCAAATCCAACCAACCTCAATCCGCAGCATCAGTCAAAACACAATTAAATTCACAATATTTCTAGCAGAATATATTAAAATGTCAAACACAACAATTTATTCAATTCAATTAAAGAGTTTAAATCATTAACAATTGAAAAATTTTAAATAATAAAAATCTAATTAAAAAATTAGGTCAAAATATAAATATTTTCAAACTAGTTAACCTTTAAGAAATAAGCCTATACTTCAAGAGTAAATAGTAGACATCATTATACTATACACATAAAATATGTTTACATAAACCTACCTCAAGAAAAACAAAACTATCTAGTTAGCAAGGTTAATTAGTTCTTATGATTGAATGAGAAGCAAAAAGAGACTCAACTTATAGATTTTACAAGCTTTAGAGTTAACTATTACTACTATTAAACACTGCATATATAGCTAACTATATTATATCAACTTAAGGCTTGTAACAGTTTTTTGGTACATTTTTTACTTCAAAATTCAAGTATCTTGCACTTCTTCATAAATTCTAAATTAACATATAACTAATTCTTAATTCCTAAATTAACTTCATCCTAAATCCTAAATTAACTTTAACCCTAAATCCTAAATTAGCATATAATAATTAAATCCTAAATCCTAAATTAATATATAACTCATTCCTAAATCCTAAATTTACTTCATCCTAAATCCTAAATTAGAATATAATAACCAAATCATAAATCCTAAATTAACTCAACCCTAAATCCTAAATTAGAATATAATATAATCAAATCCTAAATCCTAAATTAACATGTAACTAAATCATAAATTAAACTATAATTAAATCCTAAATTAACTTAAACAAGAAAAAAGAGGGATCATGGAACCTGAAGGGCGAACAGAGAAAAAAGAACAGAGAAAGTAGGAAGTCATGTCGGTGCTGGAAAGAGACAACTTCGATGCTGGACGGCGACAGCGGTTGTGTTGGACAGCGAAGACGACAAATGAACAGAGAGAAAAAGGGAGTCACGGCTGACGAAGGGGAGAAGAAGGATGGGCTGGTTTCAGTGAGGGGGAGAGAAGGCGGCGACAGGAAGGGCATGCAACGATGGGGTTGACAGAGCGGTAAGAAGAAGAGGCAGTTAGAGAGAGAAAGGGAGAAAAGAGGTTAGAGAGAGAGGAAATTTCGAAATGAAGATGGAGAGGGTTCGCACTTTGAATTTTAAGGCTCATTACCGGCGGATAAATCCGACGGTAACTCATTGCGACGAAACACCATAGCACTGAGAATGGCTAGAGGCTGACAAACTGCAACGGAGCACACGTGGATGCTGGACGGCGTGGGGCTTCGACGGACAACAGTAGAGAGGACTGTGATGGAGAGAGGATAATGGAGCCTGAGATTGCATGAGTGAGAGAGGCATTTGTGACTGTGTGCGCTGCGTCAGCGCATGAGAGAGAGAGAGAGAGAGAGAGAGAGAGAGAGAGAGAGAGTGTATGACAATTTAGGGTTTATGAACATTAATACATAATAGGTAGAAAATAGGTACACTTTTAAAAAGTCACCAAAAGAAAAAAATTGTCATGCTTCAAAAGTGTGCTGATTGATACTTGTAGGTCATGCTTTTGAAGTGTGGCAATAAAAAGTCTAGCGATAGAATTTTAAAAATGTTATCATAACGTAACTTTATCGGCACGCCTTAAAAGCGTACCTGTTTCTCTTTAAGGCCACGCATTTGAAGCATGGCAAGAAAAACTATGCCTAAATCTCTAATCAATCGCCACCCTCATAAAAGCATGACCATTGACCCCTTTTGGCACGCTTTTGAAGCATGGCAAGAAAAAACGTGACCAAATCTCTAATTAATCACCATCCTCATAAAAGCATGCCGATAGCCCTTTTTTCTTGTAGTGATAATTTATGTCATTTTTATAAGCAATGATTGCAAAAATAAAAAATAATGTTAGCTCCATTTTTGCAAATATAGAGTGCAACAATGTGAAAGAAAATTCAATCAATTTTCATTAGCAAAAAGAGTGAAAATGAGAATTTTTTTAGTATTGCTTGGGAGAATAAGGTCAAATTCACTTTCACATGTATTAACCTGAAAAATTTGGTTATGTTCCTATATAAGTCCAAAAATGCTAGAAATCCAAAGTTAACCTATAGAGAGTGATAGGCTAATCAGGACCACTTTATTCGACCTAATTCAATTGACTGAATAGGTCCTGTAGGTCAACCGGGTCATTGCACCTGGAATGGCTATGAAATAGGGTTCCATAATACAATATCTAATCCAACTTTTGAGGGGTCCATTATTTTGGTTACTCAACATGCAGATGGATAACAACTTCACTTTGTAGTAACCACCCACACAATCAGAGGATAATTGTCCATCATCAATAGAAGAAATTCTCATGTGTGACTAAGTCATCTACTCCAGATAATTATCATTTTTATTGATAGTCCGCTTAAAATACCTTATTTTGACATTGTAGTCTCTTGCGGTTATCTCTAATTTTCATTCAAAAGTAAAAATAAGAGCAATAAAAAAAATTTGGAGCGTTCGGTTCAGACTTTAGACCTAATTCATCATCATCATTTCAAGTGACACTTCAAAATAGATTAATTTCATAAATCTTCTTATTTTAGGATAAAATAATGAATAAAGTACTTTTTATTTAAATAAAATTCCATTAATATAGTCCTTGCATTTTTTAAGACAATGTTGTGCTTATATATATAGAAAAAAAAGGCTCATTTTTTTATATTGAAACTGAGTGTGTGTTGTGCCTGATTATGGAGTTGCAGGGTGCTATACAGGAGTGTGGGACAGCTTTGTCTGAACATTGGCATGAAAAAATCGGACTGTCTGATTTTTTTGTTATTGAAATCAGGCTTTACAAATCGGACGGTCTGATTTATGTGGAGGAAAAATTTTGAAATTCGGCAATGAAAATCGAACCGTCCGATTTCAATAGCGTTAATTTTTTTTATTTGAAAAAATCAAATCGGACCGTCCGATTTGATTATAGTATGTATGATTTCAACGGACAAACAGAAATCAGTGGGTACGATTTGTGATGTTCATATGTATATATATAGCTGTGTGTTACGAGATTCCAAATCTCATCTTCTACTTCGTGCTCTTCTTCTTCTTTCCTAAGCTCTTCCACACACTTGTATCTCCATTATTTTGTTTGAGCGAAAAAAAATTGACAGTAGAGTTTATATACATGTGAGTGAAAAACATGGATGATAGAGTCTTATTGAAAATATATTATTTTGGTCAGATTTTATTACAAATATCTGAAGGAGTAAAATTTGTTTGTGAAAATCTGTTAGATGTTGTTATTCCATTCACAATCTCATTCAAAGAACTAAAATGTGTGATTTGTGAGAAGATAGATTCTGAAATGTCAAGAAAAATATCATGTATTTTATACAGGTATCCTATACCGGTATTTGACAGATTCATTCAATTTCAAACCAAATATATAACTGATGAAGCGAGCATGCAAGAGATGTTTTCAATGTATATTGAAAGTCGCGCTCGAATGTTGTTCATTGAATAGTATATTGAATTTGAACAATCTAAAGCCGACCAAAATATTGAACAGAAAGATTACAATAGTGACAGTGAAGAAGAGTTTGAGAGAAATTACGAAATTTTTGGTCCAGACGGAGACGAAGAGTAAGGTGACGGTACTATGGGGGCAAATGTGACAAACGTGGCAAATGCATTGGCAAATGAAAATCCGTTTGAGGAGCCATCTTTCATGCGAGCTTTGGATTTAGAAGCCATGCATGCTCCGGAATTTCCTGAATATATGAATACAGGTTAGTTATAGATTTAGTTAAATGGTTAAATGTAAGATAATAATTATTTAGTTAGTTATTGATTTAGTTAAATGTTAGTTGTCCTGATATTAATTAGTATTTATGTATGTGATTATGTTTTCATTCGGTTAAAATTGAGATAATGACTTGATGTAAAAAACTTTTATATTAATATAATGTAGTGAGTATTGATTTTTAATATGGATATTAAAATATAAATTAATATTGTAAATACTTTTTTGACATAAGAATATTTATTTATGTTAGTATTTAATTTTTGGTATGATTGATTTATAAGTTATAGAAAGATTTTACTTTTAATTTCACTTATTAAAGTGGAACGTTTATTAAATATTTATGGTATGGCTGTTGTCATTGTAGAAATTCCTACGGTGCCAGATGGTGAGTTTGCCATGGGAATGAAATTCAGTCCCAAGGAAGTTGTTATTATGGCAATGAAAGATTATACCATCCGAAGAGGTGTACACTACCGGGTGTATGAGTCGGAGCCGTTGATATTTTATGCCAAGTGTACAAAATATAGGTCAGGTTGTGATTGGCTGATTAGGGTTAGCATGATCCGCAGAAAGTACTATTGGGTTATAAGGAGGTATAATGATAGTCACACTTGTACCAGAGCTACCATTTCTCAGGATCGTTCAAAGCTAAATTCGAATATAATTGCAAAAGCAATAAAGCCGTTGGTTGAGGCTGACCCCTCCATGAAGGTGAAATCAATTATTGCAGAAGTGCAGTCGAAGTTTAATTACACCATCAGCTATCGAAAAGCATGGTGGCTAAGCAAAAGTCAGTGAAAAATATTTGGAGGTTGGAAAGCATCATACGAAGCTTTGCCAATATAGTTTGAGGCCATGTGTCATAAGGAGCCATCACCAGTCGTCCATTTTGAGACTATGCCTGCATATCAAGGCGATGACTCGGTAACTGATATCCGGGTATTACATCGCATTTTCTGGAGTTATTATCCATGCGTTAGAGTATTCAGACATTGTAAACCAGTTGTCTAGGTGGATGGGACTCACTTGTATGAAAAGTACAAAGATTGTTTGTTGGTTGCAGTGTCACAGGATGATAACAATAATATCGTCCCAATTGCATTTGTCGTTGTGGAGGGAGAGACTTTTGATGCGTTGCACTTTTTTCTCAATAACCTACGACAACATGTGGTAACTGGAATGGTGTGGAACTGATCTCTGACCGACACGAATCCATCAATGCAGCTGTTGCCGGCAGTAACGGAGCTTGGTCAAACCGATCAGTTGCATGCTACTCAATGCATTCAAATGATACCAATGGCATCGTAGCGCTCCACACGATTGAGTCAATGTATATTTCTGTAGGAATTATATCCGGCTCAATGCGATCAACAACATAGGCCTGCCATAGAAACTGCACACAATAAAAGAAACAAATGATTACAACCCAAATAATAATTATACTAAAATAAATACAAATACTCCTTTAATGAAAATAAATCTGGCCTTCCTGAAGTTCATCAGATGACTTCCTAAAGTGAGCAAGACTAAAATATCTATAGCACCACCTCCACGGTCCCAGTTACGCCACCTAAGGTAATTGATTTCATTAACATAATTGATCCCTAAATATGAATGTACGATGTAAGTCGATAATGTTACCTGTTTGCAAGCAGAAAACTGCAGAATTTCCTAGGAACCGGCGCAAGATGTGGTAGACGGAGCCAAGTCCAAGCTAGCAGAGGTGTAAGTGGACCGTCAATTTCCTTGCAATTAAAACGAGAAGCCCTGCATAACGACCTGTACAGGTGTGCTAGGTATGCCGATCCCCAACTATACTGTCCAATACTGCCAAAATCACGAAGCAAAGGCAGAAACTTCCAGTGGACTGCTGCCCCTGACTTGTCTCTAAACAAGATCGTATCAAATAACAACATAATGTGGCACTTCACGTACCTTTGAATACTGTCTTTGTGAACGCACTATAAATTTTCTTTTAAATTCCAAAGCCACGTCAATTTTATGCAGCTTCCTCTACAGTTTGACTTTCTTGGTGCAATCCCAAACTAGTGCAAACACTCCCACTCTAAGGCTTCGTAACTACTCGTAGTCACTCCTGTCACTGGAAGACCGTTTGTCGGAAGACCAAAAATAATAGCCACATCTTCCAATGTCACGGCACACTCACCAACTGGAAGATAGAACGTATGTATGTCTGGGTGCCATCTCTCGACTAGAGCATTTACCAGTGATTTCTGGCATTGAACTATTTCAATCTGGGAGACATGATAAAAACCAATTAACCGTAAATGCTCTTCCACAGCATAATTGTATTTGTATCGATCCGAAAACAGTAAATAATTACATGTCAAATTCTGCAAATTTTACAAAAACATAACAAATTATTAATAAATTAATAATAATTACTAATTCACTACTAAAAGTTAACAATTCCCTAATAATAATAACTAATTTATTAGACTAACGCTAATTTAATAACTAACATGCATGCATATAAATACAACTAAATATTGATACTAGTAATTTAATTTCAAAATATTAATAATTCAACGGTTTCCTACATAATTATTTATTTATATATTTATATATAGTTTAATGGATAATAATAATAATTCCTATATTATCACAAATAATCATAATATAATTACCAACTAACTTTTAATAATAACTAATAACTAAATAAATCCAACTCTTATTTAACTTAACTAATCATGTTTTACTTATTAAAACCTCAGCTACAACAATATATATTATATTTATATCAATTCAAATATCTAACGATAAATAAATTATTATTACTGGTAAAATATAATATATTATATTTTATAAAACCTAACGATTAACCATAATTTCCAAAATTATTACAAACAATTAACATAACTCTAAATAGATAATTCCAAAAATTATTATAAAAAATTCTAAACATATATTTTTAACTAAACAATCATATTAGTCTAATTCAAATATTATTATCGATTAAAATATTCACTAACTAAATCTATATATATATATATATATATATATATATATATATATATATTAGTCTAATCTATTAATAACTAAATCTAAAAATAATTCATTATAATTTCCTAAATTATAACAAATATTTCTAAACATATTTTTTTAACCAATCTATTATATTAGTCTAATCTAAATAGATTCAATAGCTAATATATTCACTAACTAAATTTAAATATATTTTAAACTACTACACTAACTATCATTAACAATCTTCATTCTTAACATTATTTATAATATTTTAGATATATAAAAAAATTTAAAAATAAACTTACATAATTAAAATAGCAGAGATAATTAATAATATAAAGTTTAGGACGATCAATATCTTTATGTTTTTGCTTCTTTGACATTGTAATTGATTTTTTTCCAAAGGTTGAACAAGATGGTAAAATGGAGAAAAGTAGTTGCTGGATGGATGGGAAACTAAGTGAGGAAAGGGACACAATGAAGAGTGAAGCTTCAAGTGGGGTTTTGTTGGTTTAAAGGAGATTACCATCTCGATTAGTTGCATGGACGACATGTAATAGAGAGGATCAAATTAGATGGTCCGATTTGTGCAATTTAAATCGGACCGTCTGATTACTTACTATCAACGTAGACCGTCCGATTTTTTTCTTACTGACACCACATCCATGTTAAACACGCACCTCTACTCCTCATAACTCCATTCTACTCCAATCCAGCCTCCATATTCAAATTAAAAAATATAAAAAAAAGATGAATGAAAAATAAAAATTGCACATTTATGATAAAAAAATTTAAAATATCATATACAATACACATTTTTCTCAAAAATTAATCACAATTTTTATTTTTTTTTATCAAACATCTCTCTTCAACAAAACAATTCTCATATATATTGAACAATAATATTTAAAAAACAACAAAAAAAATTAATTCAAACCGTTTACAATTATTTTATTTAATATTTATTAATTATTATTAAAATTAATAAATATTAAATAAAATAAATTTAAATTATTTTAATTAATATTTTATTATCTTTCTAACATTATCCTATATTAAATAATGGAATTGAAGGTACATGGTAAGTTTGTAGCTTATTTAATTTAGTCTCACAAAAATGACAAAATTGTTACATGCTTTTAGAATATTCAAATTCCATTACTACAATAATTAATGCTCTGCTTCATAAATATAGAAGCTTGGAAAAAGATGATTAGAGGACGGTGGTGGCATACTGGGATTGGAGACTTTGTTTGACTTTGACCGAACTTATTGGGCATACAGCGATGGAACCATTTTTATTGCCATAATTTTTTATTAAAAAAAATTCCTTTCTTTGGAAACAAGTCTTCCATTTTTCGCAAGACCCGCTTAAAATGATGCTACTGATGCAAGTAAAGCTAAGGTAACAATAATATTTATTTATATCATTTATAGAGGTGTAGCCAACTCTCCATAAAATAGTTGTATTATTTTCTAAGGTAAAAGAATTCTCGACCAATTTGAAAATTTTCATAGTTACTATTTTTATTTTTGTTTCTGTAGAAAGCTAGTCATTTACTCTCTTCAGTTTATATAAATTGTCATTTTAAGGATTTAGTTTTGTTTTGAATTAATTACCATTTTGCAATTCTAATACTAAACATGGACTACTCTACACATTTTAACATACAGAGTGAATTACAGTATAATATATATTTCTTTCTCAATCTGTAACCCGTTAAATTAATCATAAAATTTGTCTATTGTAAAGTACCCAAAAGAGGGAGAACAAATTTTCTCAAATTTTTTTTTTTTGTTTGAGAAGATAGAATGTAATTCTTTATTATTAATTTTATAAGTGAAAATAAAAAAAAATATAAAAAAATATTATAAAATTAAAAATTATACTTTACTCTATCAATTAAAATAAAATATTAAGAGATGATTTATTTCCAAAGAGAGAATCCTTTTATTTATCATGTTCTACTCCATTTAAAAATAGAAATAATTAACAAAGGAGACCAAAAAAATTTAACAAAATTAGTAATTAAGAGCCGTAATATCATTTTCTAAATAATAAAAAATAAAATAAAAATTCGTAAAATGATTAAAAGCCGACGTAAAATTTTACTCTAATTTTAATTTTTACTATCAAATAACTCGCCAACAAATATTTTCACCTAAAAAAATTATAAATTATTAACGGATTTGATGATTCACTCAGTTCTATGCATACACAATAAAGCAATATTCGATATGAAGTTTTTACATGACCTTATCATCATATGTAATGTCATTTATATTTATATATTGATTTTTTCTTGACTTTTTACCTTCTTAAAATCTTCAACATTAATCTGGTCAATGTCGTTGACTTCTGTAAGGCATAATGGCGCTTTGCACCTAATTTTTGTAGGTTGTTTGATATAATAATACTAAAATATATACTTGAATAATAACTAACGTTATAAATTTCTTTTATTAATCTAGAACTAGAAATAGCTAGATAGCTAGGAATGACAAATAAAACTCAACAAACAATCAAAATCCGGATCCTGATCATGTTCTATCGTAAATTAAACCAAACAAAAGTACATATAGGACGAATGAAACCGAACAGTTAGAGGGTGCTCTCATCGTTACCAAAAAATTAGGGATTCTCAGAAAAGAAAAAAAAATAATGCAATCATGTATTAATCAAAGTTTTAGGCCTAACTTTCGAAGCAATGCACACACCTAAAGAAGGGTGGCTTAATGGTCCTTTCCAGCCAATGATTAAGCCTTTCCAAAGCCATATCAATGTTATACATATGACACCATAGAATTGATTCCATAATATGGTCTGTGTCATCAACTTGGGTTCCATATGGTGGCATGTGCCATATGGTGTAATGTGCCATATATATATATATATCTGTGTGTGTGTGTGTGTTGATAATGCCATTGAGTTATTTATTTATTTATTTATTTATTTATTATTATTATTATTATTATTATTATTATTATTATTATGCAACATTAGTGAAAAGACAGCATAATAGGGACAAAAATTTCTTTACGCTTTTGTTGATCATTGGTTATTTCCCTCGCCAGGTATGTTCTCTGTCAATATCAAAGTTGGATTTATTTTTAGGATAATGTGATATGTATTATTTTTATGTATATTTTTTATTTTTGGCATTAAACATAGAATTTAATTTTTATATGCGATCAGTATAAATCAGTTTTAATTTATATGTACATTATTTAATTATTAAAGGATATAATTAAACAAATATATAAAATATTTTAGACTGTTAATATTTTAAAATTAAACTCTTAAAAGTAATTAGTCATAAAAAAAACTCTTAAAAGTAATTGACAAAATAACGAGGGATGAAAAAACTTTCTCTTTTTTATATCACAAAAAAATTATAAGAAATGCAAGTATAATTTCTTTTATTCTTTTTATCATGAGAAGTTATTTGAGTTATGATAATTACTTGTGGGCTGGGGCTGGTTCTAGAATGTGAATACATGCTCTTATCACATTCTTTACCATGTCCGAAAGCAATGCTAATTCCTTTCCCCTTTGAATTTTTTTTTTCTTTCTTTGTTTTAAAGAAAACACAATTCGTTTATACAACATGCCATTATACATTTTAATACTCTAATTTTTAATAACTTTTGATGTGGTACTCATGTTAACGTACTTGTGTTAATAATATACTGAAAAAAATTATCTAAATCTATCCCATTAATTCTATTTATGCATATATATATATATATATATATATAAACATGTTACCTCAACAATTTCATATTATATCTGGATATCTTGCAGAAACAATGAATGTCCCAAACAAGTGAGTTGGACTTCATTAGAATCTAAGTTTTTTTAATAGCAGTAGTACTATTAAATCAATTTATAATGACCAAATGGGAGGGAGTTTTTGGAGTTGTAAAACACGCATTGGGGTTTCTACTTTACCAACAGGAAAATCATAATAACTAATAAGATATACAAAATGGAGAATGTTATATAGATTATTCTTCAGTTGTGTAGCTAATAAGATAAAAGCGTGTTGCGGCCATGTGCACCGTTTTGTCTATTATTATTTATTTGTTTATTATGCACACATTTACCTCACTACGTGGCTTTAATTTCAATGGTCAAAATTAGAGAATGCAACAATGGAATTGAGTAGAAATTAATTAAATTGGAGAATGCGAATATTTTCATGTATGTGGTACTAATTAAAAGTGGTAATATAATTAGTCACTATTTTGTTAAACAAAAGATATATAAAAAATATTCTTATTCTCTATTATTCAAAATTTGCAATTAGACAGCAGTCTTTCTAATCTTAAAATAGTCTGTGTTGTTTTTATCTTGATCTAATGATTTGGTGCCAGTCAGTTATCTAACGTGCGTGGTCATCACGAATAATTTATGATTAAGTTTCGCATCAATTTTCTCATTTTTGCTTAAAATATATTTATAAATATAATATGATATAATTTAGATAAACGCGTTTTGTGGAAACTAAAATCATATAGTAAGTGCATTGAGACCCTGGATTAAATGATTGACAACAATTTTGTTAGATAAACAATAAAAATTGTAAACATTATAAATAATAGGTTGTATTTTTAGTTTATAGAAAGTAAAAAAAATACAGTTCATCACAAATTATTCTTTCAAAAATTTTATTTTTATTTTTTACGTTTTAAGCATCTATTTTTTAACTTTTTTATTGTTGTATATCTCCTCTCTAAATTCTCATTGCGTCATCGGTCTCTCTCTCACCAGTTAGTCTGAGTGCTGTTGAGCTTCTTCTCCATCAAGCCGTCGATTTAAAATAAAAATCACTATCCACATACATAGTAAAATAAACGTCTAGCAAATTTTATTGTATCTACTTAAATTCAATTAAAATTAAATAAATATTCACTTTAGAATGAAAATAACCATTAACATACCTAATAAAATGAACATCCAACAAATTTCATTGTATTTACTTAAATCCACTCTAAATTAAATAAACATTCACTTTAAAATGAAAATAATAATCCGTATACCTAGTTAAATGAACAACAATTCACCTGGTTAAACTAAAGAATTCCACGTCCGCAAAATAAAATTCACATCCGAAAAAAGGAAAGAAGAAGAGGAAGAAGAGGAGGAGAATAACCACGATGGCAGAGAGAGGACGGCAATGAGACAACAACAGTGTTGCCCAAGGATCGCGAGGCAGCAGCAACAACGCCCATGGAATGCGAGACAGCCACAGTGGCGCATGGAGAACGCGCGCAATGACATCACTCGCGCGGGAGCGGCAACCTAGACAACGAGATAAACGAATTGATGGCTCCATCGATGGTTCACTCTCTAACGGTTTTTACCGAGAACTACAGCGCCTCAGACGACAAATCGGCACGACGCAGCAGCAACTCCCGAGAGGGTGACGCGACATCGCAGCAATGCTGCCAAAGAAGAGTGACGCAAAAATAATTACAACGGCACAAGAAAACAACAGTGGTACAATATGGCTTCAACAATCGGTGAGGGCGCACTGCCGTGGGGGGGGGGGGGAGGAAAGGCGCATCCGGCTGAACAGCGGACGGGGAGGAGTGTCGGGCTGAACGGTGGCGTGAGTGACGAAGGAGTAAGAGGGTTGAGATTGAATAGAGACGTGATGTAATAGGGTGTTAAGAAGAAGTTACATTACCTAATTCTAATAATTCAAATTCAAAAACTGGTTATTCTAATTAATTGATCTGATTTATAATTAATTTAAAATTAATTAATTTTTTATGTTGTTGTTTACGTTGTTTAGTTTCTATATTATCTCCCTATATTTTCTTAACGATTAATAGCATTTAAGTATCTTCATAGCGATGAAGATCCTTTATATGAAATTACGTTGGAATATGTTTTTATATTTTTTTCTTTTGAAATGTTATTTCATAATGAATATGTTATGAATTGTATTGAATTATATTGAATTGATTATTTTATAATTATTATATTATGTATTTTTGTGACAATTTTTTAGAAGTTTTTAAAGAATATTCGTATATATCCGAGGAGATCTGCGTTTTCTAAGGGATAATTAAAGAGGGACTTGCAAAGACGGAGTAGGGATAGGAGTATTTTTTTTAAACAGGAGTGAGAGATGGGAAGGGGGTTTGTCACGCTCCCCTGAATACCCATTACCATACCTAACTAGCAATGAAGATTCAATCTGAGTCGATTTGAGAGAGAACATATGGACTACATCTGCATTGGGCTTTTAAGGTAATGAACCTAAGTCAGATTTGATATCTTAGCAATGGACTTGGATTGATCTTACTTGCATTGAGGTCTTACTAGGCCTAAATATACCTTGAATTAATATTTTGAGTTATTGTTATAACAAATTCTATACTATTTAATATTATAATACTTAGTATATATAAAAGTGGGATATATTTACAAGAGATTTTTTAATTCGAATTAAAAAAATTAATTATATATATTTTTTTAATTTTAAATATTATTTATTAATATTACAAAAAAAATAACAATAATCACTCACATAATTAAAAATTTAAAATAGATAATCCTATAATATATACATGACACTACATATATTAAGAATTATTATATATGATAAATAATTATTTATCTTAATATTTAATAAATTTAACATATAAAATATTATTTAATATACAAAATAAGTAACTTAAATAATCATCTAGGACAATAAATATAATAGTGCAAATAATTACGTACTTATTAATAGTAAAAAATATGTAAATATTATAAATTGATATTTTTTAGTATAAAAATAATAATAAAGTTTATTAATTAGGTTAATTATATAATTAAAAAATTATGAATAATTTTTTAAATAGTAATAAAAAATAAGATTACTATGTTCACATATTACAAAGTTTATGAAAAAATTTTGGATAATAAATCAATCTTTAATAGATTATACATTAATCCTATAAAAAAATAAATAATTAATACATTAGATATTATTATTTACATACTAATATAATATTATCGATTATTAAGTTTATAATTAATTTTTAACCCAATTTTTGGTAACTACTTTAAATGATTGAAATTATTAAATGTTGAATATTTTGCACCTAACTAAATTTTATTTTTTAATTTGTTATTGAAATTAAAAAAAGATGAGTTGTTAATCAATTCTAAATTTAATTTTAAATTTGAATGAGAAAAAATTTTAAATTTTATTTCACTAACTAGAATTAATTTTAAGATAAAAAATTACTTTGTACATCATATATATTGTAGCATAGTGTGGTCATTTGCTATTTTTTAATGACAAATATTGTCAAATAAAATAATGTAAGAAATTAGAAGAAAATGTATTACCAGTTAAAAAAATATTAATTTATTTTTCAATAGAGTAAATTATATATTGAATAACAAAAGTTGTTATTAGTTTCTTTTCACACTAACTAATACTTAACAATGGTGTTTCAGTACACCATGTTACCAAGAAATATTAATCAATCTAATAACTTTTGTAATGACAAATTTATAAGTTTGCAAAATTTAAAAAGTCATTTCATAAAATGTGAAGTTTTAACAAGTAACAATGTTGATCATATTATTTTGACTTCAAGAATAAATACGATACCAACAAATAAAATTGTCCCAGGTAAATTTTAACAAAGACAAAAGTTCATAAGTATTGCTATTAATGA
This sequence comes from Arachis stenosperma, assembly GCF_014773155.1. Lineage (NCBI taxonomy): Eukaryota > Viridiplantae > Streptophyta > Magnoliopsida > Fabales > Fabaceae > Arachis > Arachis stenosperma. The sequence continues at coordinate 35,988,069 of NC_080381.1, read as the reverse complement.
AAAATTAATCTATTTTAAAGACAAATGCATTTTTTTTCTAAGAATTTCCTAACTCGACAAGTCGAGGATTAATCCACTACATATTGATGCTCTATTTATTAAGAGTCTGCCGCTAACTAATGGATTGTTATACACACAAGGCAAAATTCGAACTCCAAATACTTGCTTAAGTGGATAAATGAGATGACCATTCAACCAATATAAATTGGTTAAAACAAATACTAATTATTTTTAATATTTTAAAGTTGTAAAATATTTATCATAATAATTACTATATATATTTTTTGTTTAATTTTTTAATAAAAATTTTATATAATTTTATGTATTATCCCGTGCAGAACACGAGAACATACACTAGTTATAAATAATAGGTTGTATTTTTAGTCTATAGAAGGTAAAAAAAATACAGTCCATCACAGATTATTCTCCCAAAATTTTTATTTTTATTTTTTACATTTTAATCATCTATTTTTTAACCCTTTTATTGTTGCATACCCCCTCCCCAAACTCTCATTGCATCATCGGCCCCTCTCTCACCAGTCAGTCTCAGCGCCGCCGAGCTTCTTCTCCATCAAGCCGTCGATTTAAAATAAAAATCACCATCCACATATATAATAAAATGAACATCCATCAAATTTTATTGTATATACTTAAATTCAATTTAAGTTAAATAAACATTCACTTTAGAATGAAAATAACCATTCACATACCTAATAAAATGAACATCCAACAAGTTTCATTGTATCTACTTAAAATCCATTCTAAATTAAATAAATATCCACTTTAGAATGAAAATAATCATTCGCATACCTAGTTAAATGAAAAACAATTCACTTAGTTAAACTAAAGAATTCCACGTCCGCAAAATAAAATTCACATTCGAAAAAAGGAAAGAAGAAGAGGAAGAAGAGAAGGAGAATAACCACGGTGGTGTTGGGTTTTTCTCTCCTTTGTGAGGCCCAAGCCTAACATTTTGGGGGTGTATTCTTGCACCCTAGTGTCACAACCCTAATTCAGATTTTTGAGATCTTTTGAGAGAAAGAGAGTAGCCACCAAAAGAGAGAAAGAAAGGAGAAAACAGAATTTTCATTTTTGCCCAAAGCAGTAAATATCAAATGGCAATTTTTCAGTTGTTCACCGTTGTATCGGCTTGAAATTTAAACTACGTGTTTCTATCATCTTGTTCTTCATTCTGGTCAGTGAAGATGTTGATTAAAGATTTTTCGTGAGAGAAATTGGCTTCGCAAGAGAGAAATTAGGTTTTCCATTTTTACACAGAGTAACAATCTTGAAACGGTAGTTTCTCATTCTTTCACCGTTGGATTGACTTGAAATTTAAACTGTTGATTCTTCACATCTTATTCTTCATGTTGGACGGTGGAGATTTTAGTTGGAGGTCTGCAAAGAGAGAAATTGGCTTCGACATCAGCTCTGTTTTTTGGGTATATTTCATCTTGCTTCTTATTTGTGAGCTTTAGTACTTTGAATTTTTTACTGGTTATATACACATTTTTTGTTCTTTGTTTGAGACTCTCTTGTATCTCATTTGATTATAGTGGAGCTATTTTATTGGTCTGGACGACCTGTGGTTTTTACCTCTCACATTGAGAGAGTTTTCCACGTTAAAATCTCGGTGTGTTCTTTTTATTGCTTTACTTGCTATATTTGCTTGTTATAGTTGCTGCCATATTGTATTCTGAGTGCTTCCATATTGTTCTTGTGTTGGACATTTGTGTCGTTTCCGCTGTTAGGCTCTTTTATACTGGTATCAGAGCTTGTTGGTATTTTTTCTGGGCTTGTGATTCTGTGAACAATGGAAGCTAATACTAATACTAGTGGGATGATCACTCTTAATGGTCCTAATTATGATTTGTGAAAGTCAAAGATGAAAGATTTGCTTTATGTCAAAAATTTTCATCAACCAGTTTTTGGTACAGAGAAGCCTATTGATAAATCTGATGATGATTGGACTTTGTTGCATAGACAAGTCTGTGGATATATTAGGCAGTGGGTTGACGATAATGTGTTGAACCATATTATTGGAGAGACACATGCTCGGACCCTTTGGATTAAGCTTGAACAGTTGTATGCTTAGAAAACTGGGAATAACAAGATGTTTTTGATCAAGCAGTTGTTGACTTTGAAGTATACAGATGGGACATCAATGACAGATCACTTGAATAACTTCCAAGAAATTATGAATCAGTTATCTTCCATGGGTATCAATTTTGATGAAGAGGTTCAAGGATTGTTACTTGATGAGCGGATAATTTATACGCTTTTTGGCATTATTTTCACATAGTTTTTAATATGTTTTAGTTACTTTTTATTATATTTTTATTAATTTTTATGTAAAAATCATATTTCTGAACTTTACTATGAGTTTGTGTGTTTTTTTGTAATTTCAGGTATTTTCTAGCTGAAATTGAGGGACTTGAGCAAAAATCTGATTCAGAGGCTGAGAAATGACTGAAGATGTTGTTGGATTCTGACCTCCCTGCACTCAAAGTGGATTTTCTGGAGCTACAGAAGCCCAATTGGCGCGCTCTCAATTGATTTGGAAATTAGACATCTTGGGCTTTCCAGAAATATATAATAGTTCATACTTTGCCCGAGATTTGATGGCCCAAACTGGCGTTCAAACGCCCACCAGAGATCCTTTTCTGGCGTAAAACGCCAGAACTGGCACCAAAGCTGGAGTTAAATGCCCAAACTGGCATCAAAACTGGTGTTTAAACTCCAAAAAGAGCCTATGCACGTGAAAGCTTCAATGCTCAGCCCAAACACACACCAAGTGGGCCCCGGAAGTAGATTTCTGCACTATCTACACTTAGTTACTCATTTTCTGTAAACCTAGTTTACTAGTTTAGTATAAATAGCACCTTTTACTATTGTATTCATATTTAGATCATTTTTGAGTCTATCTTTGGATCACTTTTGATCTCTTGATCACGTTTTGGGGGCTGGCCATTCGGCTATGCCTGGACCTTCATCACTTATGTATTTTCAACGGTGGAGTTTCTACACCTCACAGATTAAGGTGTGGAGATCTACTATTCCTCATGAATTAATAAAAAGTACTATTGTTCTTCTATTCAATTCACGCTTATTCTTATTCTAAGATATTCACTCATACTTTAACCTGATGGATGTGATGACCTGTGACACTCATAATCATCCTCCCTTATGAATGCGTGCATGACAACCACCTCCAATCTATCTGCAAAAGCTTGAGTGTGTATCTCTTGGCCTCCTGGTTCACGACGCATGGTTGCCTCTCCTGACAACAGAGCCTTCCATTCCGTGAGATTAGAGTCTTCGTGGTATAAGCTAGAATCAATTGGCAGCATTCTTGAGATCCGGAAAGTCTAAACCTTGTCTGTGGTATTCTGAGTAAGATCTGGGATGGGATGACTGTGACGAGCTTCAAACTTGTGACTGTTGGGCACAGTGACAGTGTGCAAAAGGATCGATGGATCTTATTCCGATACAATCGAGAACCGACAGCTGATTAGCCATGCGAGAAACCGTAGCGGACATGTTTCACTGAGAGGACGGATGGTAGCCATTGACAACGGTGATCCACCAACATACAACTTGCCATGGAAGGGAGTACTCGAGATTGAATGAGGACAATGGAAAAGCAGAGACTCAGAGGGAACAAAGCATCTCCATATACTTATCTGAAATTCCCACCAATGAATTGCATAAGTATTTCTATCCTATTTTATGTTTTTTTTCTCTTTTAATTATCAAAACCTCATAACTATTTGAATCCGCCTGACTGAGATTTACAAGATGACCATAGCTTGCTTCAAGCCGACAATCTTCGTGGGATCGACCCTTACTCACGTAAGGTATTATTTGGACGACCTAGTGCACTTGCTGGTTAGTTGTATTAGAGTTGTGTATCACAATTCTGTGCACCAAGTTTTTGGCGCCGTTGCCGGGGATTGTTCGAGTTTGGACAACTGACGGTTCATCTTGTTGCTTAGATTAGGTATTTTTCTCTTTTATTTTCTTCTTCAGAATTTTTAAAAATGAATTCTAGAGTTTCAGATGATGCTTTCATCATCACAAGAGCCTTTTTGATTCCCATCAAGTTGGCTGTTGTATGTAATGCTCTGCTAAAGCTTGGCTAGCCATGTCTAATCTTTTTTATACTGAAGCTTTAGACTAACATTGCATGATTCCTGGAATTCTTATTAAAAATTTTGAGTTTCTTATTTTTTTTCAAAATAATTTTCGAAAAAAATACAAAAAAATTTATAAAATCATAAAATCAAAAATATTTTGTGTTTCTTGCTTGAGTCTAGTGTCAAATTTTAAGTTTGGTGTCAATTGCATGTTTTTATTTTTCTTGCATTTTTCGAAAACTCATGCATATGTTCTTCTTGATCTTCAAGTTGTTCTTGATGATTTTCTTTGTTTAATCTTGTGATTTTCTTGTTTTGTGTCTTTTTCTAATTTTTCATATGTATTTTTTAATTTGTTAGTGTCTAATCATAAAAAAATTTCTAAGTTTGGTGTCTTGCATGTGTTTCTTTTTTAAAAAATTTTTCACAAATAAATTCTTGATGTTCATCATGATCTTCAAAGTGTTCTTGGTGTTCATCTTGACATTCAAAGTGTTCTTGCATGCATCATTGATTTTGATCCAAAATTTTTATGTCTTGAGTCATTTTGTTGTTTTTCTCTTTCATCATTAAAATTCAAAAATAAAAAAATATCTTTTCCTTTTTTTATTCATAAATTTCAAATTTTTGGGTTGACTTAGTCAAAGATTTTTAAAATTTAGTTATTTCTTATGAGTCAAGTCAAATTTTCAATTTAAAAATCCTATCTTTTCAAAACTTTTTCAAAAATCAAATCTTTTTCATTTTTATTTCATGTTTTTCGAAAATTTTAAATTTGATTTTCAAAATCTTTTTCTTAATTTTAAACTCATATTTTCGATTACTTTACTAACAATTAAGGATTTGATTCAAAAAATTTTAAGTTTGTTATTTTCTTGTTAAGAAAGGTTCAATCTTTAAATTCTAGAATCATATCTTTTAGTTTCTTGTTAGTTAAGTCATCAATTTTAATTTTAAAAATCAAATCTTTTTAAAATCTTTTTCAAATCACATCTTTTTCAAATCCTAATTTCAAAATCTTTTTCTAACCTCTTATCTTTTTAAAAAGTTTACTATTTCTTATCTTTTTCAAAACTACCTAACTACTTTTCTCTCTCTAATTTTCAAAAATAATTAACAACTTTTTTTAAAAAAATTTAATTAACTAATTTTTTTAAACTCTAATTTTATTTTATTCATTTCTTAATTTTTGAATACTAACTAATATTTAAAATAAAAACAAAAAGATTTTTCCTTTTCTTTTATTTAATATTCGAATTCCCTCTCTCTCATCTCTTTCTATTTATTTATTTATTTACTAACACTTCTCTCCTTCTTAAAATTCGAACCCTTTATCCCTTTCTGTGTTCGAATTCTCTTTATTTTCTCTCTACCTCATTCTTCTCTTCTTCTCTTCTTCTACTCACATAAAGAAATCTCTATACTGTGACATAGAAGATTCCTCTTCTTTTCTGTTCTCTTCTTTTTCACATGAGCAGGAACAATGATAAGGATATTCTTGTTGAAGTCGATCCTGAACCTGAAAGGACTCTGAAGAGGAAGCTAAGAGAAGCTAAAGCACAACTCTCTGGAGAGGACCTGACAGAAATTTTCGAAAAAGAAGAAGACATGGCAGCCGAAAATAATAACAACAATGCAAGGAAGATGCTTGGTGACTATGCTGTACCAACTTCCAACTTCTATGGAAGAAGCATCTCAATTCCTGCCTTTGGAGCAAACAACTTTGAGCTTAAGCCTCAATTAGTTTCTCTAATGTAGCAGAACTGCAAGTTTCATGGACTTTCATAAGAAGATCTTTATTAGTTCTTATCTGAATTCTTGCAGATCTGTGATACTGTTAAGACCAATGGGGTTGATCCCGAGGTCTACAAACTTATGCTTTTCCCCTTTGCTGTAAGAGACAGAGCTAGGACATGGTTGGACTCACAACCTAGAGAAAGCCTGAACTCTTGGGATAAGCTAGTCAATGCTTTCTTGACCAAATTCTTTCCACCTCAAAAGATGAGTAAGCTCAGAGTGGATGACCAAACCTTCAGACAGAAGAAAGGTGAATCTCTCTATGAAGCTTGGGAAAGATACAAGCAATTAGCCAAAATGTGTCTTTCTGACATATTTCCAGAATGGAGCATCATATGTATATTCTATGATGGTCTGTCTGAGTTATCCAAGATGTCATTGGACCATTCTACTGGTAGATCTCTTCATCTGAAAATGCCTGCAGAAGCCTAGGAACTCATTGAAATGGTTGCAAATAACCAGTTCATGTACACTTCTGAGAGAAATCCTGTGAATAATGGGGTGACTCAGAAGAAAGGAGTTCTTGAGATTGATACTCTGAATGCCATATTGGCTCAGAACAAAATATTGACTCAGCAAGTCAATATGATTTCTCAGAGTCTGAATGGATTGCAAGCTAAAGATGCCTCCTTTGAAAGAGAAGCTTATGACCCTGAGAATCCTGCAATGGAAGAGGTGAATTACATGGGAGAATCCTATGGAAACACCTATAATCCTTCATGGAGGAATCACCCAAATTTCTCATGGAAGAATCAACAGAAGCCTCAACAAGGCTTCAATAACAATAATGGTGAGAGAAACAAGTTTGGCAATAGCAAGCCTTTCCCATCATCTTCTCAGCAACAGACAGAGAATTTTGAGCAGAGCCTCTCTAGCTTAGCAAACATAGTCTCTGATCTATCTAAGACCACCCTCAGTTTCATGACTGAGGCACAGTCCTCCATAAGAAATTTGGAGGCACAAGTGGGTCAGCTGAGTAAAAGAATTACTGAAACTTCTCCTAGCACTCTACCAAGCAATACAGAAGAGAATCCAAAAAGAGAGTGCAAGGCCATTAATACAACCAAAATGGCTGAACCTATAGAAGAGGAGGAGGACGTAATTCACAGTAAGCAAGACCTCATGGGACATCCACTAGACTACAAGGAGTCCCCTATTAAGGAACCACAGGAATCTGAGGCTCATCTAGAGACCATAGAGATTCCACTAAACTTACTATTACCATTCATGAGCTCTGACAAATATTCTTCGTCTGAAGAGGACAAAAATGTTACTGAAGAGCAAGTTGCTCAATATCTAGGAGCAATCATGAAGCTGAATGCCAAATTATTTGGTAATGAGACTTGGGAGGATGAACCTCAATTGCTCATCAATGAACTAAGTGCATTGGTTCAGCTAAAATTACCTCAAAAGAAAGAGGATACCGGAAGGTTCTTGATACCTTGCACCATAGGCACCATGACCTTTGAAAAGACTCTATGTGACCTAGAATCAAGTATCAACCTCATGCCACTCTCTGTAATGGAGAAACTAGGGATCTTTGAGGTATAAGCTGCAAGAATCTCACTAGAGATGGCAGACAAATCAAAGAAACATGCTTATAGACTTGTAGAGGATGTCTTGGTAAAGGTTGAAGGCCTTTACATCCCTGCTGATTTCATAATCCTAGACACTGGGAAGGATGAGGATGAATCCATCATCCTTGGAAGACCCTTCCTAGCCACAGTAAAGGCTATGATTGATGTAGACAGAGGAGAGCTAGTCCTTCAAGTGAATAAGGACTACCTTGTGTTTAAGGCACAAGGATCTTCTTCTGTAAACATAGGGAAGAAGCATGAAAAGCTTCATTCAATTCTCTCCATGCAGAGTCAAGCAAAGCCCCCACATTCAAACTCTAAGTTTGGTGTTGGGTGGCCACAATCATGCTCTGAGCACCTGTGAAACTCTGTAAGAGCTTCCTGTCAAGCTATTGACATTAAAGAAACACTTATTGGGAGGCAACCCAATTTTATTTACCTATATTATTTACTCTTTCATTTTATTTTCCATTATTATTTTATGTTTTCTTTAAGATGATGATCATGTGGAGTCACAAAAATAACTGCAAAAATTAAAGCAAAATAAAAAACAACATAAAAAATAGCACACCCTGGAGGAAGAGCTTACTAGCGTTTAAACGCGAATAAGGATACCAAAATGGGCATTTAAACGCCAGAAATGGGCAGCAGTATGGTGTTTAAATGCAAGAACTGGCAGGCAAACTGGCGTTTAAACGCCAGTAACGGTATAAAAATGGGCGTTTAAACACCTAGTCTAGCACCTTTCTGGGCATTTAAACGCCAGAAAAGGGCATCAGCCCGGCGTTTAAACGCCAAGAATGGCACATAGAGGGCGTTTAATGCCAAAAAAGTACAGGGATGAAAAATCCTTGACACCTCAGGATCTGTGACCCCACAGGATCCCCACCTACCCCACCTCACTCTCTCTCCTCTTCACACTTCTCTATAACACTCACCTATCAAATCTTACCCTCTTCCCCATATTCTCTTCACCACTCACATCCATTCCTTAATTCCCATAAACCCATCATACAACCCACCTACCCCCACCCACTCAAATTCAAACCATTTCCCTCCCAAACCCACCCCTTCTCACACGAACCAACTCCCTCTCTTACCCTATAAATACCCCTCCTTACTCCTTTATTTTCACACATCACATACACTCAAAACCCTCCTTGGCCGAACTCTCTCAAGCCTCCATCTCCCACTTTTCTTCTTCTTCTAGTCTCTTCTTTCTTCTTTTGCTCGAGGACGAGCAAACCTCTTAAGTTTGGTGTGGAAAAAGCCTTGCTTTTTAATTTTCCATAACCATTAATGGCATCTAAGGCTGGAGAAACCTCAAGGAAGAGGAAAGGGAAGGCAATTGCTTCCACTTCTGAGTCATGGGAGATGGAAAGATTCATCTCAAAGGTCCATCAAGACTACTTCTATGAAGTTGTGGCCAAGAAGAAGGTGATCCCCGAGGTCCCCTTCAAGCTCAAAAGGAGCGAATATTCGGAGATCCGACATGAGGTTAGGAGAAGAGGATAGGAAGCTCTCACCAATCCCATTCAACAAGTCAGAATCTTAATGGTTCAAGAGTTCTATGCTAATGCATGGATCACCAAGAACCATGATCAAAGTATGAACCCGAACCCAAAGAATTGGCTCATAATGTTTCGGGGGAAATACTTAGATTTCTGTCCGAAAAATGTAAGATTGGCATTCAACTTGCCAATAATGCAAGGAGAAGCACGCCCCTACACTAGAAGGGTCAACTTTGATCAAAGGTTGGCCCAAGTCCTCACGGACATATGTGTAGAAGAAGCTCAATGGAAGAGAGACTCCAAAGGCAAGCCGATTCAACTAAGAAGGCTTGACCTTAAACCTGTGGCTAGAGGATGGTTGGAGTTTATCCAACGCTCCATCATTCCTACTAGCAACCGATCCGAAGTAACTGTGGATCGGGCTATCATGATCTATAGCATCATGATTGGAGAGAAAGTGGAAGTTCATGAGATCATACCTCTAGAACTATACAAGGTTGCTGACAAACCTTCCACTTTAGCAAGGTTAGCCTTCCCTCATCTCATCTGTCACCTATGTAATTTAGCTGAAATTGTCATAGAGGAATACATCCTCATTGAAGAGGACAAGCCCATCACTAAAAAGAGGATGAAGCCAACAAAAGCCCACTCATGGACCTCAACAAGCACATGAGGAAGTTTCTCATCAAGAAATCCCTGAGATACCTCAAGGGATACATTTTTCTCCACAAAATTATTGGGAGCAACTCAATACCTCCTTAGGAGATTTGAGTTCCAACATGGAGCAACTAAGGATGGAGCACCAAGAGCATTCCATTGTCCTCCATGAAATTAGAGAAGACTAAAGAGCCATGAGGGAAGAACAACAAAGGCAAGGAAGAGACATTGAGGAGCTCAAGCACTCCATAAGATCTTCAAGAGGAAGAACTAGCCACCATCACTAAGGTGGACCCGTTCTTTAATTTCCTTGTTCTTATTTTTCTATTTTTCGATTTTTTTATGCTTTATGTTTGTCTATGTTTGTGTCTTTATTAATGATCATTAGTGTCTAGTGTCTATGCCTTGAAGCTATGAATGTCCCATAAATCTTTCACCTTTCTTAAATGAAAAATGTTCCTAATTACAAAAGAACAAGAAGTACATGGATTTCGACTTTTATCTTGAAATTAGTCTAATTATTTTGATGTGGTGGCAATACTTTTGTTTTCTGAATGAATGCTTGAACAGTGCATATTTTTTATAGTGAAGTTTATGAATGATAAAATTGTTGGCTCTTGAAAGAATGATGAACAAAGAGAAATGTTATTGATAATTTGAAAAATCATAAAATTGATTCTTGAAGCAAGAAAAAGTAGTGAAAAACACAAGCTTGCGAAAAAAAATAAAGAAAAAGAAAAAGCAAGCAGAAAAAGCCAATAGCCCTTTAAACCAAAAAGCAAAGGTAAAAAGGATCCAAGGCTTTGAGCATTTATGGATAGGATGGCCCAAAGGAATAAAATCCTGGCCTAAGCGGCTAAATCAAGTTGTCCCTAACCATGTGCTTGTGTCATGAAGGTCCAAGTGAAAAGCTTGAGACTGATTGGTTAAAGTCGTGATCCAAAGCAAAAGAGTGTGCTTAAGAACTCTGGACAGCTCTAACTGAGGACTCTAGCAAAGCTAAGTCACAATCTGAAAAGGTTCACCCAATTATGTGTCTGTGGCATTTATGTATCCGGTGGTAATACTGGAAAACAAGATGCTTTGGGTCATGGCCAAGACTCATAAAGTAGCTGTGTTCAAGAATCAACATACTGAACTAGGAGAATCAATAACACTATCTAAATTCTGAGTTCCTAATGGATGCCAATCATTCTGAACTTCAAAGGATAAAGTGAGATGCCAAAACTATTCAGAAGCAAAAAGCTACTAGCCCCGCTCATCTAATGGGGACTAAGTTTCATTGATATTGTGAGATTTATTGTATATTCTCTTCTTTTTATCCTATTTTGTTTTCAGTTGCTTGGGGACAAGCAACAATTTAAGTTTGGTGTTGTGATGAGCGAATAATTTATACGCTTTTTGGCATTGTTTTCACATAGTTTTTAATATATTTAAGATACTTTTTAGTATATTTTTATTAATTTTTATGCAAAAATCACATTTCTGGACTTTACTATGAGTTTGTGTGTTTTTCTGTGATTTCAGGTATTTTCTGGCTGAAATTGAGGGACCTAAGCAAAAATCTAATTCAGAGGCTGAGAAAGGACTGGAGATGTTGTTGGATTCTGACCTCGCTATACTCAAAGTGGATTTTCTGGCGCTACAGAAGCCCAATTGGCGCTCTCTCAATTGCGTTGAAAATTAGACATCTTGGGCTTTCCAGAAATGTATAATAGTTCATACTTTGCCCGAGATTTGATGTCCCGAATTGGCGTCCAAACACCTACCAGAGACCCTTTTCTGGTGTAAAACGCCAGAACTGGCACCAAAGCTGGAGTTAAACACCCAAACTGGCACTAAAAATGGCGTTTAAACTCCAAGAAGAGTCTATGCATGTGAAAGCTTCAATGCTCAGCCCAAACACACACCAAGTGGGCTCCGGAAGTGGATTTCTGCACTATCTACACTTAGTTACTCATTTTCTGTAAACCTAGTTTACTAGTTTAGTATAAATAGCACCTTTTACTATTGTATTCATATCTTTAGATCATTTTTGAGACTATCTTTGGATCACTTTTGATCTCTTGATCACGTTTTGGGAGGCTGGCCATTTGGCCATGCTTGGACCTTCATCACTTATGTATTTTCAACGGTGGAGTTTCTACACCTCATAGATTAAGGTGTGGAGCTCTGCTATTCCTCATAAATTAATGCAAAGTACTATTGTTCTTCTATTCAATTCACGCTTATTCTTGTTCTAAGATATTCACTCATACTTCAACCTAATGGATGTGATGATCCGTGACACTCATCATCATCCTCTCTTATGAACGCGTGCCTGACAACCACCTCCGTTCTATCTGCAAGAGCTTGAGTGTGTATCTCTTGGCCTTCTGGTTCACGACACATGGTTGCCTTTCCTGACAACAGAGCCTTCCATTCCGTGAGATCAGAGTCTTCGTGGTATAAGCTTGAATCAATTGGCAGCATTCTTGAGATCCAGAAAGTCTAAACCTTGTCTGTGGTATTCCGAGTAGGATCTGGGATGGGATGACTGTGACGAGCTTCAAACTCGTGACTATTGGGCGCAGTGACAGTGTGCAAAAGGATCGATGGATCTTATTCCGACATGATCGAGAACCGACAACTGATTAGCCATGCGGGAAAACATAGCGGACATGTTTTCACTGAGAGGACGGATGGTAGCCATTGACAACGGTGATCCACCAACATACAACTTGCCATGGAAGGGAGTACACGAGATTGAATGAGGACAATGGGAAAGCAGAGGCTCAGAGGGAATAAAGCATCTCCATACGCTTATCTGAAATTCCCACCAATGAATTGCATAAGTATCTCTATCCTATTTTATGTTTTATTTCTCTTTTAATTATCAAAACCTCATAACTATTTGAATCCGCCTGACTGAGATTTACAAGATGACCATAGCTTGCTTCAAGCCGACAATCTCCATGGGATCGACCCTTACTCACGTAAGGTATTACTTGGACGACCCAGTGCACTTGCTGGTTAGTTGTATCGGAGTTGTGTATCATAATTTCGTGCACCATTACTTCTTGGCTCCTTACTAGACTTGTGAGAAATTTTCAGAATGTCATTGTCTAATTCTTCTCCTGATGGTGTAATCTTTATGGATCTTGCCAAGAATAGTATTTTGAATGAAGAGATGAGAAGAAAGTCACAAGGTACATCAACTACACATTCATATATTATTGTTTCTGAGTCTAGGGGGAGAAATAAAAGTCGAGGTCCTAAAAGTAGAGATGAAAGCAGAAGCAAGTCTCAAGGAGAGTATAAGAATATTGAGTGTCATCATTGTGGTCAAAAGGGATATGTGAAGAAATTTTGTTGGCAGCTAAAGAAGGAGAAAGCCAAGGCAAGTAAAGACAATAGCACAAATAAAGATGATGGTAGCAAGGAAGACAAGGTTAATGTAACTCATGATGATCTTCTTGTTGTTGAGGAGTTTGAATCTGTTAACCTTGTTGATAATAGCACTAGTTGAGTGATTGATAGTGATGCTTCTATTCATGTTACATCTAGGAGGGATTTGTTTACCTCTTATACTCCTAGTGATTTTGGTGATGTGAAAATGACTCATCAAGGTGTTGCAAAATGTGCTGGTGTTGGACAGGTTTGCTTAGAAACCTCCAACGGTAGCAGGTTAACTTTGAAGCGTGTGAAGCATGTTCCAGATATTCAGTTGAACTTACTTTCTGTTGGTAAGTTGTGTGATGAATACTTGGATAGCTCATTTTCTCGTGATAGTTGAAAGCTCACCAAGGGTTCCATGGTTGTTGCTAGAGGTACTCGACACTCTACTCTTTATTTAACTCAAGCAAAGATTGTGAAAGATGTTAATGCTGCTGAGGTTGTTGATGAAATTGATTTATGGCATAAGAGATTATGTCATATGAGTGAGAAGGGCATGAATATGTTATCCAAGAGGAATCTTTTATCTGGTTGTAAGGTCACTTTGCAAAAGTATAACCATTGCTTTGCTGGGAAACAAAACAGGGTTTCTTTCAAAAGCCATCCGCCTTCAAGGAAGTCGGAGATACTTGACTTGGTACTTTCTGATGTATGTGTGCCGATGAAGACAAGAACACTTGGAGGGTCTATCTATTTTGTAACCTTTATTGATGATCATTCTAGGAAATTATGGGTTTACACTTTGAAGACCAAAGATCAAGTTCTGAATGTGTTCAAGCAATTTCAAGCTTCTGTTGAAAGAGAAACTGGGAAGAAGTTAAAATGTATTCGTACTGACAATGGTGGTGAGTACTCAGGTCCATTTGATGCTTATTGTAAAGAGCATGTTATAAGACATCAGAAGACTCCTCCAAAGACTCCTCAGTTGAATGGCCTGGCTGAAAGGATGAACAAAACATTGGTTGAAAGAGTTAGGTGCTTATTGTCACAATCTGGATTGGCAAAATCCTTTTGGGGTGAAGCTTTGAGCACTATTGTTCATGTCTTGAACCAGACACCAGGTGTTTCCTTGCAATTTGAAGTGCCAGAGAAGGTATGGTCAGGTAAAGATGTTTCTTATGATCATTTAAGAGTCTTTGGATGTAATCTTTTGTTCATATTTCCAAAGATGAGAGATCTAAGCTTGATGTAAAGACTAGGCAATGTATTTTTATTAGCTATGGCATGGATGAGTTTGGTTACAGATTTTATGATCCTGTTAGCAAGAAGGTGATTTGGAGTAGAGATGTTATCTTTGTTGAAGACCAAACATTGAAGGATGTTGACAATACGGAGAAGCCAATGGTTCAGCCTAGTGATGATTTTTCTGACTTGGATATTACTCCCTCTATGCCTATGGTAGAAGATGGTAGAGTTGAAGCTCAAAATATTGATCATGATACAAGTGCAGGTGAAGATGGAACAATTGATCCGATACTTGATGAAGTTGGTGATGATGATCAAGATAAAGAACCAGCTTTGGAAATTTCTGCAAATGCACTCCGAAGGTCTACAAGAGAGAGGAAGCCTTCGTCAAGGTATTCTCCACATGAGTTTGTTTTGTTGACTGATGGGGGAGAACCTGAATGCTTTGGAGAAGCTGTTGAAGATGAAAGCAAAGCTCAATGACTTGAAGCTATGCAAGAAGAAATGAAGTCTTTACTTGAGAATGATACCTATGAGTTAGTAAAGCTACCGAAGGGCATGCGAGTTTTGAAGAATAAATGGATATTCAGAATAAAAAATGAAGACACAATTCGAAGCCTCGGTATAAGGCTAGATTGGTTGTTAGAGGCTTTAGCCAGAGAAAAGATATTGATTATGAGGAGATTAACAGTGTCTCTTGATTTGGAGATTGAGCAAATAGATGTGAAGACAGCTTTTCTTCATGGTGATTTAGATAAGGAGATCTACATGGAGCAACCGGAGGGCTTTGTTGTTAAAGAAAAGGAAGATTTTGTATGCAAGCTTAAGAAGAGTCTTTACGGGTTGAAGCAAGCTCCAAGACAGTGGTACAAGAAGTTTGAATCTGTTATGTGAGAGCATGGTTACCGTAAGACAACTTCAGATCATTGTGTATTTGTGCAAAAATTTTCTGATGATGATTTTATCATTCTTTTGCTTTATGTGGATGATATTTTGATTGTGGGCAAGAATGCTTTGAGGATTAATGAGTTAAAGAAATAGTTGAGCAAGTTATTTGCTATAAATGACTTGGGTCATGCCAAACAGATTTTGGGCATGACTATTACTCGTTATAGAGATTCCAAGAAGCTTTATTTGTCATAGGAGAAGTACATAAAGAAGGTGCTTCAAAGGTTTGGCATGAATGATGTCAAATGTGTTGCTAGTTCTTTTGCTCCTCATTTTAAGTTGAGCACCAAGCAGTGTCCAACCACTGATGAGGAGAAACAAGCAATGGATGAAATTCCTTATGCCTCAGCTGTTGGAAGTTTGATGTATGCTATGATGTGTACTAGACCAGACATTGCTCATGCGGTTGGTACTGTGAGTTGTTTTCTCTCTAATCCAGGTAAAGAACATTGGAATGCTGTTAAATGGATTATGAGATATCTCAAAGGTACAACTAACTTGAGTTTGAGTTTTAGTGGTGAGAAACCTTTGCTAGTTGGCTTTACTGATGCAGACATGGCAGGAGATATTGATTCTCGAAAGTCTACTTCAGGTTATTTGGTCAAGTTTGCAGGGGGAGCAATTTCATGGCAGTCAAGGCTACAGAAGTGTGTTGCACTTTCTACCATAGAAGCAGAGTTTATTGCAGCAACTGAAGCATGTATAGAGTTGTTGTGGATGAAGAAGTTTCTTGCAGTACTTGGTTTCAAGCAAGACCGTTATGTGTTATTGTGTGATAGCCAAAGTGCTATTCATCTTGCTAAGAATTCTACTTTTCATCTAAGATCTAAACATATTGATGTTAGATATCACTGGATATGGGATGTGTTAGATTCCAAGTTGTTGGAACTTGAGAAAGTTCACACTGATGACAATGGTGCTGATATGATGACAAAAGCATTGTCAAGAGAAAAGTTTGAAACATGTTGTTTGATCGCCGGAATGGCGAGGGCCTCCACCTAGTCGAGAAGGGGGAGATTTGTTGGGTTTTTCTCTCCTTTGTAAGGCCCAAGCCCAACATTTTGGGGGTGTATTCTTGCACCCTAGTGTCACAACCCTAATTCAGATTTTTGAGGTCTTTTGAGAGAAAGAGAGTAGCCACCAAAAGAGAGAAAGAAGGGAGAAAACATAATTCCCGTTTTTGCCCAAAGTAGTATATTTCAAATGATAGTTTCTCAGATGTTCACTGTTGGATCGGCTTGAAACTTAAACTGCATGTTCCTATCATTTTGTTCTTCATTCTGGTCGGTGGAGATGTTGATTGAAGATTTTCAATGAGAGAAATTGGCTTCGCAAGAGAGAAATTAGGTTTCCCATTTTTACACAGAGCAGCAATCTTGGAACGATAGTTTCTCATGCTTTCACCGTTGGATTGACTTGAAATTTAAACTGTAGATTCTTCACATTTTGTTCTTTATTCTGGACGGTGAAAATTTTAATTGGAGATCTGCAAAGAGAGAAATTGGCTTCGACATCAGCTCTGTTTTTTGGGTATATTTCATCTTCTTGCTTCTTATTTGTGAGCTTTGGCACTTTGAAATGTTTGGCTGGTTATATGCACATTTTTTGTGCTTTGTTTGAGACTCTCTTGTACCTCATTTGATTATAGTAGAGCTATTTTATTGGTCTGGACGACCCGTGATTTTTACCTCTCACATTGAGGGGGTTTTCCACGTTAAAATCTCGGTGTATTCTTGTTATTGCTTTACTTGCTATATTTGCTTGTTATAGTTGCTGCCATATTGTATTGTGAGTACTTTCATATTGTTCTTGTGTTGGACATTTGTGTCATTTTCGCTGCTAGGCTCTTTCAGGTGGCGAAGAGAGGACGGCGATGAGACAACAACAGTGTCGCCCAAAGATCGCGAGGCAGCAGCAACGATGCCTGTGGAATGCGAGACAGCTGCAGTGGCGCATGGAGAACGCGCGCAATGATATCACTCGCGCAGCAGCGGCAACCTATAGGGCGAGATAAACGAATTGATGGCTCCATCAATGGTTCACTCTCCAACGGCTTTTACCGAGAATGACAGCGCCTCAGACGAAAAATCGGCACGATGCAACAGCAACTCCCGAGAGGGTGGCGCGACATTGTAGCAATGCTGCCAAGGAAGAGTGACGCAAAAACAACGACAACGGCACAAGAAAACACTAGCGACGCAATATAGCTTCAACAATCGGTGAGGGCGCACTGCAAGGGGTGGGGGTGGGGGGAGGGAAGGCGCGTCCGATTGAGTAGCAGACGGGGAGGAGTGTCAGGCTGAACGGTGGTGTGGGTGGCGAAGGAATAAGAGGGTTGAGATTGAATAGAGATGTGATGTAACAGTGTGTTAGGAAGAAGTTACATTGCCTAATCCTAATAATTCAAATTCAAAAACTGATTATTCTAATTAATTGATCTGATTTATAATTAATTTAAAATTAATTAATTTTTTATTTTGTTGTTTACGTTGTTTAGTTTCTATATTATCTCCATATATTATCACTAGAAATATTTACTCAGATTGTTATTTTTTAAATTTTAAATTATTTGCAAATTACTCTTTTAAATTATAAATAATTATTTTCTTAAGTTGTTAATTTTTAATTTTAAGTTATTTGCTTAAGTTGTTTTGTTTACGTTGTTATTTTTTAAATTTTAAACTAATAAATTAAAATTTTTGAAAAATTAAGTTCACCTAATAACTACTAAATCCTAAATAAGTTCATGTAATTGATCGTAATTACCTCATATTCCTCTTCACTCTTTTACTTTTGAAAAAACTTTCGTGTTAAATTAGTTAGTTATTAGGGTTTACAATTTAAATTTATTTGTTTTATCTGTAAACTCTAGATATGAGTCAACCATAAAAGTACGAGTTAGAAATGCATAGTACAACATCTCCATTACTTAGTATAGTCAATTACTTTCTTTGCATATTTGACTGATTTAAAATTTTTCTATCTTTTTAAATGGCGGTTCGTGTTCACAAAATTGTTGAGATAATTTATGTGTACATATACAAATGATGATAAAGTTATGGACACTACCAAGTTACGAAAATTCTCCATTGCCATAGTCAATTGAGATGATTTTGACTCGATGAAAACGTGAGTTTTCTACTATTTTTTAAAATAATATTAAAATTATATTATTGATATTTCAAATGTGTTTATTTACCTTATTTTAATTATTTTTTTCATTTTTATCTATCAATTATAAGGAGAAAAAATACATGCCTTAGTTAAGAATTCTCTTATGTATCGATTCGTGAATTCGCTAAGAGAAAGAATGACGTATCAAATCACATATTTTAGTATTGGGAGCAATATGGGTAACTTCAAGACTACACATCATGAATGTGTGGTGAATTAAACCAACGTACCATTGTGCATAGATTTCAGAATCATCAAGTATCCCACAATATAGATTTAGATTTGTGAGTTTTAATACTCTCAAATATTTTTAGATTCAATTACATCTATTTGGTTGGTAATTTTATTATTTTACAAAAAAAAAATTCATTGATCAATTTATTTATTTTATCGATTTTTTCTTAACAAAGTTATTGACAAAAATCATTTTTATCTTAATCTATTTTAGATATTATTGAATATCTTACTGGAATTGAAAGTGACAAGATTCTTAAAAAGGGTCACAAGTCTATCAAATATAATTTTATGAATTGGAAGTCGATAATGGATAATCAAATTTTTTGATTCTTTAGCTATTAATTTAAATTTTTTATTTTCTTAAACATAAAAATAGGAATATAGAATTAAAAACTCATTAAATTAGGAAGATTTGTTCGTTTTTTATATTCAAATCAAACTCAAATTTGTTTTTAAATTCAAATTAGACTTAAACTTTATTTTTACTATCATATCATACTTTATTTTCTCACGTTTTTATTCTTTCTATTCTTATTTTAAATCAATAATTTTTTTTCAGAATATTATTTGTATTATCTTGATTACCATAAATCATATTATGGATACTCCAGACTGGTGGTATGACCAGGCACGGACCCATGCATAGTAGTGAGGGGACACTTGTCCCACTCTCATTTCATATTTTTCAACAATATATATATATATATATATATATATATATATATATATATATATATATATATATGCCCCCATTTTAAATTTTAAATGACCCCATTACAAATAAACAAAGTCCAATTGTTAAAATCTCTAAATCTATTTTATCTTTCTATCATTTTAACTATCAGTTACCCTAATCAAATTTAGTCTTCTTCTATTCTCAAATCTCAGCCGTCACTCATATATTCTTTTAAACCCTCTTTTTAATTTTATAATTTCAACCTTATTTTCTAATCCTTATCTAGTGGACATTTTTTCTTCATCAGAAGATAAATTTTAAATTCTCTATTTTGTTTTATATAGCTCTCTATGACTTTATTTATTTTTCAATTTCATTATTTCTCTTTTTGATATTTTCAATTGCAAATTTTAACTCAAACAATTATAATTTAGGTGTTAATCTATTTTTTTATTCTCTTCATGAATTTATATATTTTATTTTATTCTCAATTTAGTGATCCTTATTATTTATTTGTTTATCTTTCGTTCTATTCTATTATATGTAATTATGTTGCATATAAATTTTTAAAGTGAATTGATCAATTTACTAATTTAAAATATATATTTTTTATTTTTAGAAATAATAATGAAAAAATATTTCAAAAGAACCACTAGAATTTGAAGTCACTCTATTAGTCTCTTCTAATAAAAAGAAATTCTTAGAATTGAAGCGAAAAAAGTTAGCGGTTAATGTAATTTTTGGTTTTTTTTGTATTCAAATAATTAATGTGCATTTTTATATTTTTAAATTTAAATTAATATATCTTTTGATAGTAATGTGCATTATTTTTGTCCCCTCAACATAAATTTTCTGAGTCCGTCACTGAGTATGGCCAATTTGAATATAATAGTACTCTTACAAAAATTTTTAAATATTCAAGTTGTGACTATTTTCTTTTATCCATAACTCCAAAATTATTTATTTATTTTTTTTAAATTAAAGTCTACTAACAATGAATTAAATATTGAATAGGTTTATATTTAATTTTTTATGCTAATTTTTTTATTAAGCAGGAATCGAATCAAGTTTGATATTATTGATGATTATGACTGTGTGTGTTTTATAGTCTTTGATAAAGAGGCAGAACATGTATTAAAAAAGAGTTGTGTAGAGATACTTGATTCACTTTTATTGGTAAGTTCTAACTAGTATACATTTATTTCTAGAAACATTAATGGAGATATTTTTATTTTTTAATGACAATTTTTTTTCATTATTAATATGTTAAATGATACCTTGCATAAAAGGAGATTTATTGGATACACCTATACTTTTGTTCAACCTAATTGACAAGACCTTTCTCTTTATCGTTGAAGTCCAAATACCTGATAATCCACTTTTATAAAATTAGAAAGATGTGATAACGTAGATCTCATAAATAAATTCAGAGAGGTTCACCCTATTCAAATTGTAGGTGTAGTTACAATTATAATTTTTTATTAAAAATTAATCAACTTTTTGATTCTTTGGCCATTGATAATATCTAATTTATATATAATAATTAATTATAATTTCAGAATGTTGACTATACCAATGATTTGTTTTTAATCTCAAAGATATCCTTATTCATTAAAGGAAAGGAAATAGAAAATGTAAAGGTAGCTATTCAAAAAATATTATTAAGTTAAAATAAAATATGAGGAGAATGTCTTTAATTTAACAAGTATTTTGTACATAATTTATTGCTTGAATTTTTTAATAAAGTTACAGATAATGGTGAATGCGAGGTGTTGGAAAATGCTATTATGCCATCCAAGCGATTATTCTCAGAGTCCGAAAATTCGAGGGTGAAAGGAGATACCAAAACTTGCACGATGATCAATATTGAGAATAAAAATTGAAAATTTGAATGCACATGTTTTAGAATCTCTTTTTAAAATCTATCTAATGTTAAAAAAATTTTTAATTCAAATTTCTATATTCTTAAGTGAACAATGAACATTTAATATTTAATATTTTAATTCTAATTTTTATTTGTTAATTAAAAAATTCTATTTAAAATTTTAATACTAATTTTTAGTTAAGTAACTTCTTTTAACTATTTGATTTTTAAATTTAAACTTTTTTATGTTAAAAAAAATTCTAATTCAAATTTCTATATTTCTAAGTGAACAACGAACATTTAATATTTAATATTATAATTCTAATTTCTATTTACTAATTAAAAAATTCTATTTAAAATTTGAAAGAAACTTAAAAGTTAAAGACCGACCGAATATATCATGTAAAGTTTTTAAAATTAAGCTTGACATGATAATCTCGAATCTTAAATAAGGAATTTTATTTAGAGTGCTAGATACATGTATTGTTCATCATCTAACCTTATTTCTAGAGAAATTATCCTTTAAATTATAATAAAATAAATGACAAAATAATTTTTTATTTTTAATATATTATTGATTTTTTTATCACGCTTAATTTATCAAAGCACATATATAAAATAGATAGTTTATTTATAATATATTATTTTTTTGTCTTCTTTGTTATAAGGGATGTACATGGTGAAATTCTAAAAAAGAGGTTTGTCACATGCTCTCATTCTTTTATGGTTGAGTGGAGACAAGATAACAACGACAACTCAAATAGACTGGTTAATATCGTCAGAATTGTTTGATCCTATTTGGTACCTAAAATTGTTTAGAGCTGTGTTTACTTATATTATTCATGGACCATGTGCATGGTAGAGCTTTCTCAAAATCTCCCTGCATGAAATATGGGTATTGCACCAAATATTATCATAAAATATTCAATAGCACCATAGTTACGATGATAGTGAATACCTATCATATAGAAGACGAGATACAGGAGTAGTTATTGAGAAGAAGGAAATCCATATAGATAATAGGAATATGATTCCATACAATGCATATCTACTAATGTCTTATCAAGTGCATGTTAATGTAGAGTATCGCAACAAGTCAAATGCTATCAAATATTTTTTCAAGTACGTGAATAAAGGTCCAGGGTAGCAGTTGGAATTTTAAAAGAAGCTTGCAATGGAGAGGATTCTTAGGTTATTGATGAGATCAAATAATTTTATGATTGGAGATATTTTTCTGCATGTGAGGCTGTATGGAGAACTTTGACTTATAATATTCATTAGAGGCAGCCTTCAGTGATGAGATTAACCTTTCGTTTGTCTGGAGAGTAAAATATCATCTTTAAAGATTATGACGATCTTGAGAAAATCGTGAAAAAAGATGAAGGAAAATGTATGATGTTCTTAACATGGATGGAGGCCAACAAAGAATTTGAAACATGACAAGCTTTGACGTAGGCTGAGTTATAATCAATTTATTTATGATAGAGAAACAAGAAAATGACATCCACGCAAAAGAGAATATTCTATTGGGAGGTTAAATTATGTTCCACCGGGTACAAGTGATATCTACTATATGAGAAATTTATTAACTATTCAAAGAGGTTGTACAACATATGAGTCTATTAAGACAGTTAATGGGATTACATATACTAATTTTCAATATGTTTGCTATTTCATAGGACTATTGTGTGACGATAGGGACTTTATTGCAACTATTAATGAGGTAGTTGAACTTTTATCTGGTCATAAATTGAGAAAACTATTTGTGATGCTACTGATATCTAATAGCGTTAGCAAATCAGATCGTATTTGGAATGTAACTTGGATATTATTAGCTGACGTGATACTATATGAGAAAAGAAAAACATTGAAAAACTAAGGTATTTTAGTATGTTTTTTTTATCAGTATTCTCTTTTTACTTTATTTTTATTAATAATAATGATTTTTATTTTGGAATTACTTATTAAATATTTCACAAAACCATTGATAAACCACTATTTTATGGTTTATATTGTGTTTAATTATGTGGTTTTATCATGATCCTTACCCACTTATTCATTAATTTAGCATGCATTTATATTTCCTTCCCGAAATTATTACATGGTTGAAAACTGCTTCCTAGAGACTTTTTTATTATGCATTTTAGTTCTCCTTTATCCCATTCGATGCCGTGATCTGTGTGTTAAGTGTTTCAGGCTTTATAGGGCATGGATGAGTTGGAGACTGGAAAGGAAGCTAGCAAAAATGGAAGGAACACAAGAAATTGAGGAGATAACCAGCGAGAAGTGACGCGGCCGCATGGCTCATGCGTTCGCGCGGAAGAGGAGAAATCGCAGTGACGCGGTCGCATGACTCACGTGACCGCGCGGAATGCAAAAGCACAAGTAACGGGGAGGCATGGACGACGCGAACGCGTGGCATGGAAAAACGCGAACGACGCGTCCGCATGGACGACGCGATCGCGTGACGTGCGCGATCTGCAGAATCTGCAGATTTCGCTGGGGGCAATTTTGGGCCCTATTTTGACCCAGTTCTCGGCCCAGAACAGCAGACTAGAGCCAGAGAACATGCAGAAACCAGGGACAACATTCATTCTACACAGTTTTAGTTTTAGATCTAGTTTTTTACTCCTCCTCTAGGTTTTTCTCTCTACACATTGATAGTTTTTAGGATTTTATTTTTCTCTCACTTTTTGCATTGGGATACTGAGAAGAGTTATTACCTCATCAAGACTTCGTCATTCTAGTTCGTTTTCTTTACTTGGCTTTACTCTTCCATGTCCTTTGCTTTGTTAATTTTACCATTGAAATATTATTAGGATTTATTTAATACAAGGATTACTTTTATTTTATTTGATTATTTTGATTTTATTTACAATGTCTTTCTTTAATTCCTTTTCATATGTTATGAATTTTACATTCACAATGAGCGAGTAGTTCCCCAACTTGATGAGGAGTTGATTGAAAGGAACCAATTGAGTTGGAAGGCTTGAAAGAAAGATTGTAATTGGGTTATTGTTGGCTTGCCCTCTAGTCACTAACACCAATCCCTTTTAATTAAGTGGATTGCTACTTGTGAATGGGCATAGCATCCCAATTTGTTTAACTTTCCCTTACCTAGTAAGAGATAACTAAACAGGATAACCTTTAATTATCAATTAATCTAGAGAGTAATCCAACAATAGTGGGACTTCCAAGTAATCAACTCCCAATCAAGGCTTTTATTTACATTATTCAAATTCTCCAATTTTATTTCCTGTTTACTCAACTCAAACCTTTTTGAAAACATCTGATTAATAAAATAGCACACTTTTCTGCAACTCGTTGGGAGACAACCTAGGATTCATACTCCCAGTATTTAAAATTTAAATTTCTGTGACACCTTTCTAAATTGATAGGTGGATTTTTGGTGAGTTAAGAACTATACTTGCAACGTACACATTTTAATAATTTTTAATTTACCAATTTCCGCCGCATCAATGTTTGGCGCCGTTGCCGGGGAGTTGCAACAGTGTGTTAATTTATTGATTGGTATTTATTTTTATTGCAATTTTTTTCTTTTCATTCTATCACTATGAACTGTATGTTTCTTTCGTTAAATGACGCGTTCGCTTCCTGATCCAAGCTTGCCAGCATTTGACCCTGAAATTGAAAGAACTCTTTCACATATAAGGCGAGCTAGGCATAGGCGACTCCTTTTTGAGGACGAACCTGAACCGTCATTTAAGGAAGAAACAAACCCCCTTTCTATTGATCCAGTTCATTTACGTGCAGGTGACATGGCAGCGCCTAGAAAAGTCACCATCCAGGAGGAAGGAGCCCCTGATTTTACGCTCCAACCATTCCAGGCACACCACCCAGCAGTAGCTGTAGATTTTGAAATAAAGTCTTCCCTACTCAACTTGATGCCCAAATTTCATGGCTTACCTGCTCAAGAGCCTATCAAGCATCTTAGGGATTTCCAGACCGCTTGTTCTACTGTTAAGCGTGATGGCGCTGATGAAATCTCTATTCTATTGAAAGCCTTCTCGTTTTCTCTGGAGGAAAAGGCAAGAGAGTAGTACTACACTCAACCCAGAGAAACTGTTTCCAACTGGGATACACTTAGGAGAGAATTTCTGGATAAATTCTTTCCAGCTGAAGTTGCCGATAAGCTGAGGAAGGACATGTCTATGATCGTTCAGGATGAATCTGAGACCCTCTATGAATACTTGGAACGCTTCAATACACTTCGAGATGCATGTCCCTATCATATGATTGACAAGATAGTTTTGCTCGGTTACTTTACACAGGGTTTGAGATCTCAAGATAGGACCACACTGGAAGGTGCTTGCAATGGTTCTATGAAAAAGTACAAGACTACGGACGAAGCATGGAAATTGATCAAAGACTTAGCTGACTCTACTAGGAATCATAGGCAGAGACAAAGTCGGTCAAGAGCTGTTGCAGAGGTATCCACTAATACAGAGACTACTGCTATAGCCCAGAGTCTATGTGAAATGACTAACTTGCTGAAGCAGATGCAACTGAATCAACAACAACTTTAGCAAGTTCAGCCTTCTCCACCACAGCACAGCTAGCAGTTAGTTCCACAAAGAGTGTGCGAAATCTGTGCAGATTACAGTCACTATATCGATGAGTGTCCGCAGTTCCAACCAGAAGACAACACTGTAGCAGCCACTCACAACTTTCATGACCGCCCCAATCAAGGGTACAATCAAGGTGGCAACTATAACCAAGGATGGCAGGATAACTCTAACCAAGGCTAGAGAGATAATTCTAACCTGTGTTTGAGGGATAATTCTAATAGAGGAGACAGAGATAACAATGGAAATCAGAGGTGGAATAACAATAACAATTTCAGGCAGCAGAATCAGACTCAATCCTACAGAGCACCTCATTTAAGACAACCTCAAGCCTCTCAGCAAATTTCTCAGACCACTGGAATCTCTTCATCTCCTAATGATGAATTACTACAAGCCATTGATCAGAGACAACAGGCTATGGAGAATAGTATTAAAGCAACTATGAATGTTTTGACTTCTACTTTACAAACTCTTGTCTCACAGATTGGATCAATGAACAACTCCAACAACCAGTCCTCAAGCTCTGGTGGACTCCCCTCTCAACCATTACCCAACTCAAAGGGTGGTATTAATGCCATCACCCTAAGGTCTGAAACCACACTGTAGGAGAGAAATCAGGAGGAGCCAAGCCCACCAGAACACGCCTCAGCTGAAGAGGTAGTAGAATTAGAAGATGTTGAAGAGGACATACAGGACATAGTTGAGAAAGAAGAAGCTCAACCACAGGAGGAAGCACCAAAAGGTGCAGACACTGCAAAAAACACCACTCCCATTCCATTTCCACAACTTGCAAGGAAGCCCAGGAAGCAGTTAAAACCTGATCCCAAAATGGTAGAAATCTTGTTGAGGTAACTGTTCCCCTTTTTGATGTCATTCAACATGTACCTAAATATACAAAGTTTCTAAAAGATTTATGCATACATAAAGACAAAATTAATGAATTAGAAACTATTCCTTTAGGAAGCTCTATATCTGCTTTAATGGGAAATTTACCTGAAAAATGTAGTGACCCAGGTCCTTGTATAGTTAGTTGTACTATTGGAGGTGTAGTAATTTATGATTGCATGTGTGATTTGGGAGCATGTGTTAGTATCATGCCTTTATCTGTATATGATGTTTTAAGGCTCCCTCCCTTAAAAAGGTCGGCAGCTCGTTTTGTGTTGGCAGATAAAAGCATTATTACAGTAGCTAGAGTTGCTGAAGATGTCTTGGTGAACATTAAAGGGCTCACATTTCCCACTGATTTCTATATCTTGGAGATGCCCAATAATGACTCAGATAAGCCATCATCAATCCTACTTGGCAGACCATTCCTGAAGACATCAAGATTCAAATTAGATGCTTTTTCAGGAACATATTCTTTTGAAATAAATGGCCGAAAAGTAATCTTCAATTTGAATGGAGTCACGAATAACCCTCAAGAAGATCATTCTATCTTCCAGTGTGATATCTGGTGCACGAAATTGTGATCATCAATGGCTCCATCAACATGGTACGCTCAATTGCAATCTCAACTCTTTATCACAACTTCACACAACTAACCAGCAAGTGCACTGGGTCGTCCAAGTAATAAACCTTACGCGAGTAAGGGTCGATCCCATGGAGATTGTTGGTATGAAGCAAGCTATGGTCATCTTGTAAATCTCAGTCAGGTGGATTCAAATGGTTATGGAGGATTAATGATTAAAAGATAAATAAAACATAAAATAAAGATAGAGATACTTATGTAATTCATTGGTGAGAATTTCAGATAAGCGTATGGAGATGCTTTGTCCCTTCCGTCTCTCTGCTTTCCTACTGTCTTCATCCAATCCTTCTTACTCCTTTCCATGGCAAGCTGTATGTTGGGCATCACCGTTGTCAACGGCTACAGTCCCGTCCTCTCAGTGAAAATGTTCAATGCGCTCTGTCACAGCACGGCTATTCATCTGTCGGTTCTCGATCATGTTGGAATAGAATCCAGTGATTCTTTTGCGTCTGTCACTAACGCCCCACAATCGCGAGTTTGAAGCTCGTCACAATCATTCAATCCTTGAATCCTACTCAGAATACCACAGAAAAGGTTTAGACCTTCCGGATTCTCAAGAATGCCGCCATCAATTCTAGCTTATACCACGAAGATTCTGATTAAGGAATCCAAGAGATAAACACTCAAGCCTTGTTTGCTTGTAGAACGGAAGTGGTTGTCAGGCACGCGTTCATAAGTGAGAATGATGATGAGCGTCACATAATCATCACATTCATCAAGTTATTGGGTGCGAATGAATATCTTAGAACAAGAATAAGCTGAATTGGATAGAAGAACAATAGTAATTGCATTAATACTCGAGGTACAGCAGAGCTCCACACCTTAATCTATGGTGTGTAGAAACTCCACCGTTGAAAATACATAAGAACAAGGTCTAGGCATGGCCATGAGGCCAGCCCCATGATCTAAGAACTAGACATCCAAAGATAGATAATACAATAGCCAAAGGTCCTATTTATAGAGAACTAGTAGCTTAAGGTTTACAACAATGAGTAAATGACATAAAAATCCACTTCCGGGCTCACTTGGTGTGTGCTTGGGCTGAGCATTAAAGCATTTTCGTGTAGAGACTTTTCTTGGAGTTAAACGCCAGCTTTTGTGCCAGTTTGGGCGTTTAACTCCCATTCTTGTGCCAGTTCCGGCGTTAAACGCCAGAATTCTTGAGCTGACTTAGAACGCCTGTTTGGGCCATCAAATCTCGGGAAAAGTATGGACTATTATACATTGCTGGAAAGCCCAGGATGTCTAATTTTCAACGCAATTGAGAGCGCACCAATTGGGCTTCTGTAGCTCTAGAAAATTCACTTTGAGTGCAGGAAGGTCAGAATCCAACAGCGTCTGCAGTCCTTTTCAGCCTCTGAATCAAATTTTTGCTCAGGTCCCTCAATTTCAGCCAGAAAATACCTGAAATCACAGAAAAACACACTCATAGTAAAGTCTAAAAAAGTGAATTTTAACTAAAAACTAATAAAAATATAATAAAAACTAACTAAAACATACTAAAAACATACTAAAAACAATGCCAAAAAGCGTATAAATTATCCGCTCATCACAACACCAAACTTAAATTGTTGCTTGTCTCCAAGCAACTGAAAATCAAATAGGATAAAAAGAAGAGAATATACAATGAATTCCAAAAACATCTATGAAGATCGGTATTAATTAGATGAGCGGGGCTTTTAGCTTTTTGTCTCTGAACAGTTTTGGCATCTCACTCTATCCTTTGAAATTTAGAATGATTGGCTTCTATAGGAACTCAGAATCCAGATAATGTTATTGATTCTCCTTGTTAAGTATGATGATTCTTGAACATAGCTACTTTATGAGTCTTGGCCGTGGCCCAAAGCACTCTGTCTTCCAGTATTACCACCGGATACATACATGCCACAAACACATAATTGAGTGAACCTTTTCAGATTGTGACTCAGCTTTGCTAGAGTCCCCAATTAGAGGTGTCCAGGGTTCTTAAGCACACTCTTTTTTTTTTGCCTTGGATCACGACTTTATTTTTACCCTTGCCTTTTGGTTTAAAGGGCTGTTGGCTTTTTCTGCTTGCTTTCTCTCTCTCTTTTTTTTTCTTCGCACATAATCTCTCTCTCTCTCTCTCTCTCTTTTTTTTGTATTCACTGCTTTTTCTTGCTTCAAGAATCATTTTTATAATTTTTCAGATCCTCAGTAACATTTCTCCTTTTTTCATCATTCTTTCAAGAGCCAACATTCATGAACAACAAATTCAAAAGACATATGTACTGTTCAAGCATACATTCAGAAGTCAAAGTATTGCCACCACATCAAAATAATTAATCTGTTATAAAATTCAAAATTCATGCAATTCTTCTCTTTTTCAATTAAGAACATTTTTTATTTAAGAAAGGTGATGGATTCATAGGACATTCATAACTTTAAGGCATAGACACTAAGACACTAATGATCATGTAATAAGACACAAACATAGATAAACATAAGCATAAAAATTCGAAAAAAAACAGAAAAATAAAGAACAAGGAGATTAAAGAACGGGTCCACCTTAGTGATGGCGGCTTGTTCTTCCTCTTGAAGATCTTATGGAGTGCTTGAGCTCCTCAATGTCTCTTCCTTGCCTTTGTTGCTCCTCTCTCATGATTCTTTGATCTTCTCTAATTTCATGGAGGAGGATGGAATGTTTTTGGTGCTCCACCCTTAGTTGTCCCATGTTGGAACTCAATTCTCCTAGGGAGGTGTTGATTTGCTCCCAATAGTTTTATGGAGGAAAGTGCATCCCTTGAGGCATCTCAGGGATTTCATGATGAGGAATTTCCTCATGTCCATGAGTGGGATCTCTTGTTTGCTCCATCCTCTTCTTAGTGATGGGCTTGTCCTCATCAATGAGGATGTCTCCCTCTATGTTAATTCCAACTGAATTACAGAGGTGACAAATGAGATGAGGGAAGGCTAACCTTGCCAAGGTAGAGGACTTGTCCGCCACCTTATAAAGTTCTTGGGATATAACCTCATGAACTTCTACTTCCTCTCCAATCATGATGCTATGAATTATGATATCCCGGTCTATAGTAACTTCGGACCGGTTGCTAGTGAGAATGATTGAGCATTGGATAAACTCCAACCATCCCCTAGCCACGGGCTTGAGGTCATGTCTTCTCAGTTGAACCGGCTTCCCTCTTGAATCTCTCTTCCATTGAGCGCCCTCTTCACAAATGTCTATGAGGACTTGGTCCAACCTTTGATCAAAGTTGACCCTTCTAGTGTAAGGGTGTTCATCTCCTTGCATCATAGGCAAGTTGAATGCCAACCTTACATTTTCCGGACTAAAATCTAAGCATTTCCCCCGAACCATTGTAAGCCAATTCTTTGGGTCCGGGTTCACACTTTGATCATGGTTCTTGGTGATCCATGCATTGGTATAGAACTCTTGAACCATTAAGATTCCGACTTGTTGAATGGGGTTAGTAAGAACTTCCCAACCTCTTCTTTGGATCTCATGTCGGATCTCCGGATATTCACTCTTTTTGAGTTTGAAAGGGACCTCGGGGATCACCTTCTTCATGGCCACAACTTCATAGAAGTGGTCTTGATGCACCCTTGAGATGAATTTCTCCATCTCCCATGACTCGGACGTGGAAGCTTTTGCCTTCCCTTTCCTCTTTCTAGAGGTTTCTCCGGCCTTAGATGCCATAAATGGTTATGGAAAAACAAAAAGCAATGCTTTTACCACACCAAACTTAGAAGGTTTGCTCGTCCTCGAGCAAAAGAAGAAAGAAGAGAGTAGAAGAAGAAGAAATAGAGGAGATGGAGGTGGCTTTATTTTTCGGCCAAGGGGGAGAAGTAGTGTGTATGTTATGTGAAAATGAAGGAGTGAAGATGGGTTTATATAGGGGTGGAGAGAGGGGTAAGGTTCGGCCATTATGGGTGGGTTTGGGAGGGAAAGTGGTTTGAATTTGAATGGTGAGGTAGGTGGGGTTTTTGGGGAAGAGGTATTGAGGTGATTGGTGAATGGGTGAAGAAGAGAGAGAGTGGTGGGGT
The DNA here is from genome assembly GCF_014773155.1 of Arachis stenosperma. Taxonomy (NCBI): domain Eukaryota; kingdom Viridiplantae; phylum Streptophyta; class Magnoliopsida; order Fabales; family Fabaceae; genus Arachis; species Arachis stenosperma. The sequence continues at coordinate 35,956,738 of NC_080381.1, read as the reverse complement.
AGGTGGGGATCCTGTGGGGTCCACAGATCCTGAGGTGTCAAGGATAGCTCATCCCTGCACCAAGTGGCGTGCAAAAATGCCCTTTCTACCAATCCTGGCGTTAAACATCGGATTGCTGCCCCTTTCTGGCATTTAACGCCAGCTTCTTGCCCATTCTTGGCGTTAAACGCCAGTCTGGTGCCCCTTTCGGTGTTAAACGCTCAGAATGGTGCCAGACTGGGCGTTAAACGCCCATTTTGCTATCTTCACTGGCGTTTAAACGCCAGCAAATTTTCCTCCAGGGTGTGCTGTTTTTCTTTCTGTTTTTCATGCTGTTTTTGCTTTTTCAATTGATTTTGTGACTTCCCATGATCATCAACCTATAAAAGACATAAAATAACAAAGGGAAATAGATAAATATAACATTGGGTTGCCTCCCAACAAGCGCTTCTTTAATGTCAGTAGCTTGACAGTGGGCTCTCATGGAGCCTCACAGATGTTCAGAGCAATGTTGGAACCTCCCAACACCAAACTTAGAGTTTGAATGTGGTGGTTCAACACCGAACTTAGAAGTTGGTTGTGGCCTCCCAATACCAAACTTAGAGTTTGACTGTGGGGGCTCTGTTTGACTTTGTTTTGAGAGAAGCTCTTCATGCTTCCTCTCTATGGTTACAGAGGGATATCCTTGAGCCTTAAACACAAGGGATTTTTCATTCACTTGAATGATCAATTCTCCTCTGTCAACATCAATCACAGCCTTTGCTGTGGCTAGGAAGGGTCTGCCAAGGATGATGGATTCATCCATGCACTTCCCAGTCTCTAGGACTATGAAATCAGCAGGGATGTAATGGTCTTCAATCTTTACCAGAACATCCTCTACAAGTCCATAAGCTTGTTTTCTCGAATTATCTGCCATCTCTAATGAGATTCTTGCAGCTTGCACCTCAAAGATCCCTAGCTTCTCCATTACAGAGAGAGGCATGAGGTTTATGCTTGACCCTAGGTCACACAGAGCCTTCTCAAAGGTCATGGTGCCTATGGTACAAGGTATTGAGAACTTCCCAGGGTCCTGTCTCTTTTGAGGTAATCTCTGCCTAGTCAAGTCATCCAGTTCTTTGGTGAGCAAAGGGGGTTCATCCTCCCAAGTCTCATTACCAAATAACTTGTCATTTAGCTTCATGATTGCTCCAAGGTACTTAGCAACTTGCTCTTCAGTGACATCTTCGTCCTCTTCAGAGGAAGAATACTCATCAGAGCTCATGAATGGCAGAAGTAAATCCAATGGAATCTCTATGGTCTCAATGTGAGCCTCAGATTCCCATGGTTCCTCATTAGGGAACTCATTGGAGGCCAGTGGACGTCCATTGAGGTCTTCCTCAGTGGCGCTCACTGCCTCTTTCTCCTCTCCAAATTCGGCCATGTTGATGGCCTTACACTCTCCTTTTGGATTCTCTTCTGTATTGCTTGGAAGAGTACTAGGAGGGAGTTTAGTAACTTTCTTACTCAGCTGACCCACTTGTGCCTCCAAGTTTCTAATGGAGGACCTTGTTTCAGTAATGAAACTTTGAGTGGTTTTGATTAGATCAGAGACCATGGTTGCTAAGTCAGAATGGCTCTGCTTAGAATTCTCTGTCTGTTGTTGAGAAGATGATGGAAAAGGCTTGACATTGCCAAACCTATTTCTTCCACCATTACTGTTGTTGAGGTCTCTGTTGATCCTTCCATGAGAGATTTGGATGATTTCTCCATGAAGGATTATAGGTATTTCCATAGGGTTCTCCCATGTAATTCGCCTCTTCCATTGAAGGGTTCTCAGGATCATAAGCTTCTTCTTCAGATGAAGCGTCCTTAGTACTGCCTGGTGCAGCTTGCATTCCAGACAGACTTTGAGAAATCATATTGACTTGCTAAGTCAATATTTTGTTCTGAGCCAATATGGCATTCAGAGTATCAATCTCAAGAACTCCTTTCTTCTGATTCGTCCCATTATTCACAGGATTCCTTTTCAGAAGTGTACATGAATTGGTTATTTGCAACCATCTCAATGAGTTCTTGAGCTTCTGCAGGCGTCTTCTTCAGATGAAGAGATCCTCCAGCAGAGCTGTCCAATGACATCTTGGACAGTTCAGACAGACCATCATAGAAGATACCTATGATGCTCCATTCAGAAAGCATGTCAGAGGGACACTTTCTGATCAATTGTTTGTATCTTTCCCAAGCTTCATAGAGGGATTCACCTTCCTTATGTCTGAAGGTTTGGACTTCCACTCTAAGCTTACTCAATTTTTGAGGTGGAAAGAACTTTGCCAAGAAGGCGTTGACTAGCTTTTCCCAAGAGTTCAGGCTTTTCTTAGGTTATGAATCCAACCATATCCTAGATCTGTCTCTTACAGCAAAAGGGAATAGCATAAGTCTGTAGACCTCAAGGTCAACCCCATTGGTCTTGACAGTGTCACAGATTTGCAAGAATTTAGCTAAAAACTGATGAGGATCTTCCAATGGAAGTCCATGGAACTTGCAATTCTGTTGCATTAGAGAAACTAATTGAGGCTTAAGCTCAAAGTTGTTTGCTCCAATGGCAGGGATAGAGATGCTCCTCCCATAGAAGTCGGGAGTAGGTGCAGTAAAGTCACCCAGCAACTTCCTTGTATTGTTGGCATTGTTGTTATTTTCGGCTGCCATGTCTTCTTCTTGTTTGAAGATTTCTGTTAGGTCCTCTACAGAGAGTAGTGCTTTAGCTTCTCTTAGCTTTCGCTTCAAGGTCCTTTCAGGTTCAGGGTCAGCCTCAACAAGAATGCTTTTGTCTTTGCTCCTGCTCATAAGAAAGAGAAGAGAACAAGAAAATATGGAATCCTCTATGTCACAGTATAGAGATTCCTTGAGGTGTCAAAGGAAAAGAAGAATAGAAGGAGGAGGTAGAATAATTCGAACTTATCAAGAGAGATAGAGTTCGAATTGTGCATTGAGGAGGAGTGTTAGTCCATAAATAGAAGGATGTGAGAAGAGGGGAAGAAATTTTCAAAAATTAAAGTGAATTAATTAAAAGAAATTTTAAGAAATGGTAAATGATTTTCAAAAAATAAGATTGGGAAAGAAATAAAGTGAAATTGAAAAAGATTTTGAAATTAGAAATAAAAAAGATTTGATTGAAAAATTAATTTTAAAAAAATGTGATAAAAAGATATGATTGAAAAGATATAGTTTTAAAAAGATATGATTGAGAAGATATGATTTGAAAAACAATTTAAAAAGATTTGATTTTTAAAATTAATGACTTGGCTAACAAGAAATTTAAAAGATAGGATTCATACATTAAACCTTTCTCAACAGAAAAGGCAACATACTTGAAATGTTGAATCAAATCATTAATTGTTAGCAAGTATTTTTGAAAATGGAAAGAAATTGATTTTGAAAATATATGATTGAAAAGATATGATTTGAAAAAGATTTGATTTTGAAAAATTATGGAGATTTGAAAAAAAATTTGAATTAAAAACAAAATCTTCCCTCTTGTGCCATCCTGGCGTTAAACGCCCAGAATGGTATCCATTCTGGCGTTTAACGCCCAAAACTCTACCCTTCTGGGCGTTAAACGCCCAGCGAGGCACCCTGGCCGGCATTTAAACGCCAGTTTTCCTTCCTCACAGGGCGTTTTGAACGCCCAGCTTTTTCTATGTAATTCCTCTGCTGTATGTTCTGAATCTTCAATTCTCTGTATTATTGACTTGAAAAGACACAAATTAAAATTTTTTTTTGAATTTTTAATGATGAGGAATAATCAAAATGCAACTAAAATCAAATAAACAATGCATGCAAGACACCAAACTTAGAAGTTTGTATACTATTGACACTAACAATTTGAGAATGCATATGAGAGACAACAAAACACTCAAGACAAGAGAATTTAAAGATCAGAGCAAGGAAATCATCAAGTACAACTTGAAGATCAATGAAGAACATAATGCATGTAATTTTTGAAAATTAAAAGACTAAAAACATGCAATGGACACCAAACTTAAAATTAGACACTAGACTCAAACAAGAAACATAAAAATATTTTTGATTTTAAGATTTTATGATTTTTTTTATTTTTTTGAAAATTGAGTGGAAAAGAAAATAGAGAGATTCAAAATTTTTAATAAGAATTCCAGGAATCATGCAATGTTAGTCTAAAGCTTTAGTCTAAAGAAATTAGACATGGCTAGCCAAGCTTCAGCAGGACATTACATTCAAGAGCTAAATTGATGAGAATCAATCAGCTTTGGTGATGATGAAAACATCACCTTGAAACTCTAGAATTCTTTCTTAAAAATTATGAAGAAAAATACCTAATCTAAGCAACAAGATGAACCGTCAGTTGTCCAAACTCAAACAATCCCCGACAACGGCGCCAAAAACTTGGTGTTGTTGCCAGATCAAAACTTGGCACTGTTATTGCAGGGAACAAATACGAAATTGTAGTTAGGACATTTAATTCCCCGGCAACGGCGCCAAAAACTTGGTGCACGAAATTATGATCATCAATGGTGCCATCAACATGGTATGCTCAATTGCAATTTCAACTCTTTATCACAACTTCGCACAACTAACCAGCAAGTGCACTGGGTCGTCCAAGTAATAAATCTTACGCAAGTAAGGGTTGATCCCACGGAGATTGTTGGTATGAAGCAAGCTATGGTCATCTTGTAAATCTCAGTCAGGTGGATTCAAATGGTTATGGAGGATTAATGATTAAAGATAAATAAAACATAAAATAAAGATAGAGATACTTATGCAATTTATTGGTGAGAATTTCAGAAAAGCGTATGGAGATGCTTTGTCCCTTCCGTCTCTCTGCTTTCCTACTGTCTTCATCCAATCCTTCTTACTCCTTTCCATGGCAAGCTGTATGTTGGGCATCACCATTGTCAATGGCTACAGTCCCGTCCTCTCAGTGAAAATGTTCAACGCGCTCTGTCACAGCATGGCTATTCATCTGTCGGTTCTCGATCATGTCGGAATAGAATCCAGTGATTCATTTGCGTCTGTTACTAATGCCCCACAATCGCGAGTTTGAAGCTCGTCATAGTCATTCAATCCTTGAATCCTACTCAGAATACCACAGACAAGGTTTATACCTTCCGGATTCTCAAGAATGCCGCCATCAATTCTAGCTTATACCACGAAGATTCTGATTAAGGAATCCAAGAGATAAACACTCAAGCCTTGTTTGCTTGTAGAACAGAAGTGGTTGCCAGGAACGCGTTCATAAGTGAGAATGATGATGAGCGTCATATAATCATCACACTCATCAAGTTCTTGGGTGCGAATGAATATCTTAGAACAAGAATAAGCTGAATTGAATAGAAGAACAATAGCAATTGCATTAATACTCGAGGTACAGCAGAGCTCCACACCTTAATCTATGGTGTGTAGAAACTCCACCGTTGAAAATACATAAGAACAAAGTCTAGGCATGGCCGTGAGGCCAGCCCCATGATCTAAGAACTAGACGTCCAAAGATAGATAATACAATAGCCAAAGGTCCTATTTATAGAGAACTAGTAGCTTAAGGTTTACAACAATGAGTAAATGACATAAAAATCTACTTCCGGGCCCACTTGGTGTGTTCTTGGGCTAAGCATTGAAGCATTTTCGTGTAGAGACTTTTCTTGGAGTTAAACGCCAGATTTTGTGCCAGTTTGGGCGTTTAACTCCCATTCTTGTGCCAGTTCTGGCGTTAAACGCCCAGAATTCTTGAGCTGACTTGGAACGCCTGTTTGGGCCATCAAATCCTGAGCAAAGTATGGACTATTATACATTTCTGGAAATCCCAGGATATCTACTTTCCAACGCAATTGAGAGCGCGCCAATTGGGCTTCTATAGCTCTAGAAAATCCACTTCGAGTGCAGGGAGGTCAGAATCCAACAGCATCTGCAGTCCTTTTCAGCCTCTGAATCAGATTTTTGCTCAGGTCCCTCAATTTCAGCCAGAAAATACCTGAAATCACAGAAAAACACACAAACTCATAGTAAAGTCTAGAAAAGTGAATTTTAACTAAAAACTAATAAAAATATAATAAAAACTAACTAAAACATACTAAAAACATACTAAAAACAATGCCAAAAAGCGTATAAATTATCCGCTCATCAATATCATAGATGAAACTGTAGCTGAAATTCACCAGGAAGAGCTGGAAGAAAAGTACACAGAACAAATTCCAAGTGTGGGGACTCTATTAACTGACAATAAGGATACTTCGGCATTTTCACAAGCTCCAGACAATCCAGAGCCTGCCCATGACCAGAAGATAGAGTTGAAACCTCTCCCTCCACATCTCAAATACGCTTATCTTGAAGATGAGCAGAAGTTTCTAGTTATTATTGCACAGGACCTCACTCCTGAACAGGAAGAGCAGTTACTCAAATGCTGGATCACCTGTCAGGTAAATCACATTATTGCTTTTTAGATGGTTACACAGGTTATTTCCAGATTCATATAGCTCCTGAGGATCAGGAAAAGACTACTTTTACATGTCCTTTTGGGACTTATGCTTACAAGAGAATGCCCTTTGGCTTGTGCAATGCACCAGCTACTTTCCAGAGGTGCATGATGAGTCTTTTCTCTGATCTTATTGAGGACTGTATGGAGGTTTTTATGGATGATTTTAGCGTTTATGGTGATTCTTTTAGCCTTTGCTTAGATGGATTATCTAGAGTATTAGATAGATGTGTCAATACAAACCTTGTATTAAATTTTGAAAAATGTCACTTTATGGTAAAACAAGGGATTGTACTGGGACATGTTGTATCTAATACTGGCATTTCTGTAGACCCAGCAAAGGTGAATGTTATTTCTAGTTTACCTTACCCTTCCTCTGTAAGAAAAGTCCGTTTATTCCTTGGCCATGCAGGTTTTTACAGGAGATTTATTAAGGACTTCAGTAAGGTAGCACTCCTTTATCCAGATTACTACAGAAGGATATTGAGTTCGAGTTCAGTGAGGATTGTAAGCAAGCGTTTGATAAGCTGAAGACCAACCTGACTCAAGCTCCAATTGTGAGAGGACCAGACTAGAGCCAGCCGTTTGAAATCATGTGCGATGCTTCCAACCATGCAGTAGGAGCAGCGATGGCTCAGCGTGAAGGTAAGGATCCTTTTGTTATTGCTTATGTGTCTAAGACTTTAGACATTGCCCAGTCCAATTATACTACTACTGAGAAAGAGCTTCTTGCTATTATTTTTACTCTGGATAAATTCCGAGCTTATTTACTTGGTACTAGAGTAGTAGTGTATTCGGACCATGCAGCTTTAAAGTATCTATTAGCTAAAAAGGAGTCCAAACCAAGGCTCATACGTTGGATACTGCTATTACAAGAATTTGATTTAGAAATAAAGGATAGGAGTGGTAACCAGAATCTAGTGGCAGACCACTTGAGTCGCCTTGAGCACATTAAGGATGATTCTACTCCTATAGATGATAATTTCCCACTGGATAACCTGCAAGCAGTATCTGAATTAGCCCCTTGGTACGCACCTGTAGCTAATTATCTAGTTAGCCGCACATTCCCTCCACACTTTTCGAAGCATCAAAGGGACAAGCTGAAAAGCGAGTCTAAATATTATATATGGGATGACCCATATTTGTGGAGATGCGGCGCTGATCAGGTAATTAGACGTTGTGTGCCTCAATCAGAATTCCAGTCCATTTTAGAGGTCTGTCACTTGTCTGAGAGTGGAGGACATTTTGGCCCTCAAAGAACAGCTAGAAAGATCTTAGACTGTGAATTCTGGTGGCCTACTCTTTTTAGAGACGCTGCTGAGTTTTGTAAATCTTGTCTTCCATGCCAAAAATTTGGTAATATATCCAGGAGGGATGAGATGCCTCAACAAATTATGCTTTTCTGTGAAATTTTTGATGTTTGGGGCATTGACTTCATGGGACCGTTCCCAAATTCTAATGGTCATTTTTATATATTGTTAGCTGTGGATTATATTTCCAAATGGGTGGAAGCAATTCCTACCCGCACTGATGATGCTAACACTGTTGTTTTCTTTGTGAGAAACCATATTATTTGCCGCTTTGGATCACCACGAGCAATCGTGAGCGATCAAGGCACCCATTTTTGTAACAGGAGACTAACAGGATTGATGAAAAAGCATGGGATAATTCATAAGGTTGCAACAACATACCATCCTCAAACCAATGGGCAAGTCGAGGTGTCAAACAGAGAGATAAAGCGTATCTTGCAGAAGATAGTCAAACCTCATAGAAAAGACTGGAGCACCAGGCTACAAGATGCACTATGGGCATACAGGACAGCATATAAAACACCCATTGGGATGAGTCCTTTCCGCTTAGTTTATGGAAAAGATTGTCATCTCCCAGTTGAAGTAGAGCACAGAGCCTTTTGGACAGTCAAGGAGTGCAACATGGGAATTGAGCATGTTGTAGCTGAAAGGAAGTTGCAACTGCAAGAACTGGAGAGCCTTCGCCTAGAAGCTTATGAGAACTCAAGAATATACAAGGAGAAGATGAAGGCTGTACATGATCAGCACATCAAGAGAAAAGAGTTCCAACCTGAGGATTTAGTCCTCCTTTACAAATCTCAACTGAGGCTCATGCCAGGCAAGTTGAGATCAAGATGGGAAGGTCCATACAGAGTAGAGAAGGCCGAACCATACGGAGTTTATCACCTAAGCCACCCTTCAAACTCTGAACTTATCACAGTTAATGGACAACGTCTGAAGCTGCACCATGGAGAGAAGATGCAGAAAAACAAAGAGCTTGAGATCTTCCTCTTGGAAGATCCCCACATGGCAGAAGATTGAGCTAGTGGAGCGTCCAACTTACGGACGTTAAAGCAAAGTGCTAGGTGGGAGACAACCCACCATGGTATGATCGTTCTTTTCTTTCTATCTTTAGTTTTTCCTAGTCAATAACTCTTCTCTTTATCAGTACCTTCATGCATCTGCATTTGCATACTTTTATAAAAAAAAGGGGGCCGCGCGACGCGATCGCATCAGCGACGCGTCCGCGTCGCAAGGAGAGGTGAGAAAATAAAAAAACGAACAGAGAGTTTCGCTGGTGCGTGGCTGGAGGCATGCCAATGGCACAAATTGTCCCACGCGACCGCGTCGCTGACGCGTCCGCGTCACATGGGATTCCTGGCCTCCCACGCGACCGCGTGCCCTGATTTCCAACGTCAAAAGGGGTGCACAACGAAATATTGTGCGAGAGTGGTGTTGGATTGGTGCTGGACGCACCATCCCTATCATGCGACCGCATCGCTGACGCGTCCGCGTCATCCCTTCTGAAGCCCACTCAAGCGATCGCATGCCCCACACGATCGCGTCACCCCAATTTTGGCAAATATATCAATTTAAACAGAGAGTTGTGCAGGCACGAGGCTGCCCTCGCGCCAGAAGCACAATATGGGTCACGCGATCGCGTGGCCGACGCGACCGCGTCAACTGAACTAAAGCGCAATCACGCGAACGCGTGCCCTGCGCGGCCGCGTCGCTTGCGCCGCACAGCTCAACCACAACTGCCAAAATATCTTATCTTTCTCTCCTCCAAATCCTAATTTTTCTTTTCCCTCCTTATTTCTTCCTTCTCCTTTCTCCCTTCTATCTCACCTTTCACTCTCTCTTTCTCTCATCTCCATTAACAAAGTTTTATTTTCTTCTTCCCTCATTTCTTTTCTATCATTCTTCTTATTTTATATGTTATTTTCTTTTCTTTTCTTTTTCTATTCTTTATCCATATTTTCCTTCTTCTTATTTCTTTTTTACATGGTGCTGGAAATTTATTTGAGTCATTAATCCTCCATATATGCTTGTGGATTGATTGCAAATTATTTGGCAATTATATATTATTTTCTTTAAAGGGTTGCTTACATGTTTACTTTAATACTTTCTATACATTATTTACCATGAATGCTATGTATTTGTGAAAAGGCCCATATGGCATTATGCACTTCTCTTTTATACTTCCTACTATTCAAAGCATGTTTTTTCACAAATTTCCTTTACTATTTTATTAATTCAATTTAATTGCCAATACAAACATGTTAGTTTGTTACGAAGTGATGCTTGATCTATGCTACTCATGCCCTTGCCGGCATGCCAATAATCATCTTGCATCTACTTACCTTTTTATGCACCTATCCTATTTCCTTTAATGATCTTTTCACATGTTGTCATGACCATGTGTTTATTTCATTCATCTTTATCGTGCACTGTTTATTACTCACTCCATCTCCTTTCTTGCCTTGATTCTTTGGATCTAACTTACTTTCTCTTCCCTTTTTTCATAATGGCCACCAAGAAAGGCAAAGAGAAAGCTACCCCTAAACCCACAACAAGGAAAGGTACGAAGAGAGCATTAGTGGCAGAACCTTCTTCAACTGCAGTCAAGCCCTCAACAAAGAGAATTAAAAGGATTATCAAGGTTGATGAAAAGGAACGAGCCTTCCCAGCCAAGGACACTACACGATTCCCAAATCGCTACTGTGAGCAGATGTTCCCCATTCTGGCAGCTCGAAATTACAACAATGAACACCTTCTTATCCTTCCGCCTCGTATCGCTGAATTTGTTGAGCCACAAATTGCACAAAGACATTGGGGATTTTTACAGAGACAGCCACGACAGGTTAATCTTTCTTGGGTTGTTGAGTTCTACTCCAACTTCCACCTGCCAACTCTGCAGTTCGTCTATTTACGCTAGAAGCAAGTCCCCATTATAGAAGAGGCCATCCAGCAAGCCTTAGATCTCCCACCTGCTCCAGAAGGGTTGGACACTTTTCAGAAAGCCGCAACCAAGCGCCAGGCATACACTTTTGACTGGGACGCTGTTCTCAGAGTTATTGCTCGCCCTGGCAGTAAATGGATCTTCGGATACCATCGTTCCCGTCCTAAGGAAATTTCGACTTCCGCACTTACCTTAGAGGCTCACGTATGGGCACAGATTATGTCCCATTACGTCTTCCCAAGCACTCATGAGTCTTCCTTCACCGCGGACATGGCCGTTCTACTATGGTGCATTCTCACAGACCAGCCTCTCAATTTACCACGGCATATTCAGAATGCTATGGAACATGTGCAGATCGCGGGCAACCTACCTTTCCTCGCATTGGTCTCTGATCTTATCTCAGCAGCCGGAGTATCCTACAGAGCTGAAGACACCAAAGCCATTCTTCCACGGGATGATCAGTATGTCCCTAACGGGAGATATCTTAGGCCACAACTTGCCACTACCAGCCAATCCACAGAGGCTGCTGCAGCTCCTCCAACATCTACTAGTCAACTGCTACATCAAATACTGAAGCGGTTGGACCAACATGAAAAGAAAGTAAAGCTCCGAGAACGCCGCAATCAACGCCGATTCAAACACTTCAGGGAGCTGCTTAGAGGAGATTGCAGAGACTCAGACACCCCGAACTCCACTTCTTTCACCAGCACAGGGAGCCATGACGGCCCTGACAGTGGAGACACTACCACCAGCCCACCCTTGTTCCTGACAGACGGCACCGAGGACGGCGCAAAGCCTTAAGTGTGGGGAGGTCGGTCAGTACCTAACTTCCGGAGGTAATTTCTCTTCCCTAGCACCAATAAATTAGGATATTTTAGTTAGATTTTCTTTCTTTTATAGAATAGAATAAATTGCATAGTAATAGGTTGGTTGCATGCATGTTCTACTTGATTGAAAAGACAATAAGTTTCTTCTAAAAAGATATCTTTGGAACAAAATTTCACTAATTTTAATAAAAAATTTTATGATAAATTTGCTTGAAGCTGTATTTGGAACATGATTTTTGAGCTAAAGAACACACAACCTGTGAAAATTTGAGCCTTTATGCATGGTTACATTATTTAGCCATAATTATTTTATTCTTGTGTGTTTACTTCTCTATAATTGTAATCTATATTTTGTTTCATCCTATATGTCCAATATTTATTATGTTTATATGCTTGCATGTGATTGAGGCCATTATTTGTTTAAACTCACTTATCCAAATTAAGCCTACCCTTTTTAATTACCTTTGTTAACCACTTTGAGCCTTTAAATCCCATTTGTTCTATATTTTACCACATTACTAACCTTAAGCGGAAAAACAATTGTATATCCCAAATTGAATCTTTGGTTAGCTTAAGATAGAATTGTGTATGCTAGTTAAGTATGGGAATTTGTGGGAACAAAAGTTATTAAGGGAATATGTCATGATAATACAATGGGAATTTGGATACTTACTCATGTGAAGCTATAAGAATTAAAAATCTATGTGCATTGATAAACATAGCGTTTATTTTTATTTAGGATATGAAAATTACTTTTATTTTTATAAAAAAATAAAAAAAATCAATAAATAAATAAGGGGACAAAATCACCCCAAAGCTGAATAAAAAAACTTCAAAGATCAACACACATATGATAAAATTGATACATGAGTATGGAATGTAAAAGGGAATTCTGGGTAGCTAGGTATAAATTCTAAAGTTATATAAAATATATAGGTTGGGTTAAAGTTGGGTTAATTAAAGATTCAATTTATAAGCTTACTTAACCATATATGTATCCCTACCCTTACCTTGGCCCCATTACAACCTTAAAAAGACCTCATGATGTCTGCATTGGCATATTAACTGTTGTTGATTGGTTAGGAGAAAACAAAAGTTAGAGAGCATGATTAGAGAAGGATAGAGTGATTACCCTATACACTAGAGAGATTAGAGCGTACATACATCATCAGTGAGGGTTCAATGCTTGAATTTCCACGTTCCATGCTTTCATGAGCTATCTTCTTGCACTTTTATCTGTCTTACTGTATAATGATAGAATTAGTGGAATTTGATTTGTAATTGTTTTGAAGAGCTTATTTACTTTTGATCAAGTGGGCAAGAATCATATAGTTGCATTCATATATATAGGTTGCATTGCATTGCATGAGTTTCTACATGTTCATACTTATTTATCTTATCTCTTTCAATTAAGCATGAGGACATGCTAATGTCTAAGTGTGGGGAGGTTGATAAACCACTATTTTATGGTTTATATTGTGTTTAATTATGTGGTTTTATCATGATCCTTACCCACTTATTCATTAATTTAGCATGCATTTATATTTCCTTTCCGAAATTATTACATGGTTGAAAACTGCTTCCTAGAGACTTTTTTATTATGCATTTTAGTTCTCCTTTATCCCATTCGATGCCGTGATCTGTGTGTTAAGTGTTTCAGGCTTTATAGGGCATGGATGAGTTAGAGATTGGAAAGGAAGCTAGCAAAAATGGAAGGAACACAAGAAATTGAGGAGATAACCAGCGAGAAGTGACGCGACCACATGGCTCACGCGTTCGCACAGAAGAGGAGAAATCGCAATGACGCGGCCGCATGGCTCAGGCGACCGCGTGGAATACAAAAGCACAAGTGACGCGGAGGCATGGACGACGCGAACGCGTGGCATGGAAAAATGCGAATGACGCGTCCGCATGGACGACGCGATCGCGTGACGTGCACGATCTGCAGAATCTGCAGATTCCGCTGGGGGCGATTTTGGGCCCTATTTTGACCCAGTTCTCGGCCCAGAATAGCAGACTAGAGCCAGAGAACATGCAGAAACTAGGGACAACATTCATTCTACACAGTTTTAGTTTTAGATCTAGTTTTTTACTCCTCCTCTAGGTTTTTCTCTCTACACATTGATAGTTTTTAGGATTTTATTTTTCTCTCACTTTTTGCATTGGGATACTGAGAAGATTTATTACCTCATCAATACTTCATCATTCTAGTTCGTTTTCTTTACTTGACTTTACTCTTCCATGTCCTTTGCTTTGTTAATTTTACCATTGGAATATTATTAGGATTTATTTAATACAAGGATTACTTTTATTTTATTTGATTATTTTGATTTTATTTACAATGTCTTTCTTTAATTCCTTTTCATATATTATGAATTTTACATTCACAATGAGCGAGTAGTTCCCCAACTTGATGGAGAGTTGATTGAAAGGAACCAATTGAGTTGGAAGGCTTGAAAGAAAGATTGTAATTGGGTTATTGTTGGCTTGCCCTCTAGTCACTAACACCAATCCCTTTTAATTAAGTGGATTGCTACTTGTGAATGGGCATAGCATCCCAATTTGTTTTACTTTCTCTTACCTAGTAAGAGATAACTAAACAGGATAACCTTTAATTATCAATTAATCTAGAGAGTAATCCAACAATAGCGGGACTTCCAACTAATCAACTCCCAATCAAGGCTTTTATTTACATTATTCAAATTCTCCAATTTTATTTCCTGTTTACTCAACTCAAAACTTTTTGAAAACATCTGATTAATAAAATAGCACACTTTTCTGCAACTCGTTGGGAGACGACCTGGGATTCATACTCCCAGTATTTAAAATTTAAATTTCTGTGACACCTTTCTAAATTGATAGGTGAATTTCTGGTGAGTTAAGAACTATACTTGCAACGTACACATTTTAATAATTTTTAACTCACCAATTTCCGCCGCATCAACCATCATGTGCTTTTGTTAGGACTAAATATGACTGATGATAAATTTAAAAACCTCTGCCTTATTACGATTGAGAAGATACTCAACTACAATGCAAGATCTTTAAGAGACTATCGATTAATATCATATCTTGAGCTATCTCATGTTTGCCTTTTTTAAAATAAGCTAATAGAGGAAGAAGTTTACTCTACAATAAAGATTTGCACTCTTTCAGACTTGAAATAAAATGTGTAACAGAGAACACAACATCATATGCCAATTGCTTTTCTAATGAGGTTAGTAAAATACTAGGTTATCGATAAATTTTCATTAGCCTTTTGATATAACGTTTAGTGTAAAATTGACATGCTACTATTACAGTTATATATATTTTTATTTTTTTAGGTCTCTTTCTTTATGGTTCAAGAATATTATAGACTTCAAATTATTTCATTTGGATTTTACTTTGAATAAAGATAAAACAGCAAATTCAACACGTTTATTATATAATGACAATGATAATTAGTTTAATTCCATTTTAATTGAAAACTGATTAAAATAGTAAAAATTAAAATTAAATGGAATTTCATTATTTCTAATAAATCGTGTATGTGAAATCAAATTTCACATTTAGTTTTTAAAATTGATTTAATTCGATATAAATATTATATATAAATAGATTATTATTATTATTATTGTCGTCATCGTCGTCGTTAAAATTGTCGTTAATATTATTATTACTGTTGTCGTCATCGTTGTCGTCAAGAAATAAAGTTAAAATCGACAGCCAAATCGACGGCTAAGCCATCGATAATATTAAAATTCGACGGCGAAATGGACGGCAGAGATGTTCACTATTAAGCTTGTCGATTTTTTAAAATTCTATTAAAATCGACGGATTGGCTAGCTGTCGATAATAACTTAATAAAATCGATGGTGTGTCTGTCTATAATATGAGTTTAAGAATTCTACATTGTTACTAAAATCAACAACATAGCCGTCAATATTATTATATAAAATCAACAAAATTTTTGTCGATATTTGATTCAATAAAATCGACAAAAGGGCCGTCGATTTAATTATTTAGATACTGACATATGCTTAATAAAATCGACAACATAGCCATCGATATTATTATATAAAATCGACACCACTTTTGTCGATATTTGATTTAATAAAATCGACAAAAGAGCCGTCGATTTAATTACTTAGATACCAACAAATTCTGTGTCTGTATTTTGTTCTTTTGGTCTATTTTAAATTTAAAAAGTGACAATATTACCATCGATTTTAATAGCTATAATTTTTTAATTATTTTTCTATTTGAAAATTAGTAGACAATTAATACAAATAAACTTTTAAATATAGAAATAAAATTTATACACAATATTAGATAAATAAACTTCTAAATATAAAAATAATGAGTTTACAAACTTACCAAAATAATAAATAATCCTCTAACATAAAGACTCTAGACAAGATAAATAACTAAACTTAGACTTATATTCATTTAAATTGTAATCTACTAATAATAAAAAATTTTCAAAGAAAAGTAAATAACCCTACTCATACTCATCTAAATAATCATCCGAGTCATCAAGATCATCAGAATCATCGTCCCTTTGAGAACTCTGTGGTTGTTCTGGTCGCTGAGAATAGGTTGGAGTTTTCTATCTGTGGTTGTGCTCTTCTGGAAGCTTGGAAAAGTAAAAGGAGAAGGTGGGGTAACACGTGATCCAGAACTACTAGGACCCATGGCCCTCACATACTCAGTCAAGCTGCTCAATTGATGACTAAACTGATCCATCTGTGAGTTACTAGTGTTGAGATCCTCACGCAAGGATTCAGTAGTCTGTTGCCACTCTCTTTTCTCCCTTTGGTAGCAGTCTTCAAGCTCTCTATATTTAGCGGCATGTTGTTCAACTTTCCTATTGAGTATTGCGATTTGTTCTTTAAGATCCAAAACATCAGTGCTGGTGGTTGTGGTTGGCCCATCAACTCAATGTCGCACTATGGAAGAATCTCTTACTTCACCCATGCCATATACCCTACCTCTTCGCTTTCTACCCACTGTCTTAATCGATATGCTTTCCTCAGAGATAGGCGGTGGATCAGTTACATCAGCCTCTATAGCAGCCTGCCGCTCTTGCTCAGCCTGAAATATACGCTCTTGAAATATATCCTACAATGAGGAGCAATGATTGATAAATTACTATAAGTATCAATAATACAAAAATTAAGGAGATATGTGAAAAAAATAAGTCCAACATTACAATGAAAGTAAGTTACCTTTGTCTTTCGGGAGTGTTCATCAACCTATTGAGTTCTATCCTCTTTGTGAGTATGAGTGTGCTCAAAAAATTCATCCATACGTGATGGTCTTCCAAGTGAATGATTCTACATAATGTAACCAAATTATCAACAAATATGGGTGTACAATTGATGATGTAATGAACTAAGCCACTACACTTAGAACAGCTTACAAAGTACAAAGAGAAAAATTACATTTGAGAACAGGCCGACATTTAAAATAGTAACATTTCTAAATTTTTAAGGAATGCAACAAGTGACATGTTAAAGGTGATATTAAACCAATTAGAGAGATTAATAAGAACCATTCCCAGGCCTTAATTATCATCTGGCTACCAACATATAAGCAAAGTTTCATTGACCATTTTCAACAATTATCATCTTAATCCTTGTTATCATGTTTGTCTTAATTGGTAGAGAAACCTTTGGTGAACTCATTCATTACGGGATATCTTCCAAATTCATCCATAATCTGCAATTGAATGTGTGTGCACCCCACTTAGAGCTCATTCAATGGTAAAGAATGGATGAGTCAATGCATTGTCCCATGAGAAATGACTTCACTAGCATAACTCTAATTATAGTTATCTTCACAAGATTCTGAACTATGCTTATTACATGCTTAGCTTAAGCATGGAGCGCACATGAGAAATTATTAAGAAGATATAGTTTTCCTCTCCTAGTAGAATAGGATTATAGACTCAGCCACCATCTGCATGTTTGGCAGCATTTTTTGGTCTGTCAAGCAAAGCAGTGACAACAGACATAAACCTTCAAGAAGCAGATTTTACTCTCAATTTCTTTTCTTATATATAATAAACCTTCATGTGACATATTTTGATGATGGAAAGTAGCCACAGGAGACAGATACTCATGCAATTTGAAGTAGAGAGACATGGAGACTAGCGCAGGTTTAGTAACAAAATCTCATCAATGTTATGACTATTTACCAGACACTTCTAAAGCCTGAATTGTTAAGAGAGCAAGACTTGAATGTCTTAACATGTTTTGAAATAGCATAGCAGCATATATAGCTCAATGAATAGGTAAATTTTGATAGTATAAATTATGATGGAAACTGATAGTATAAAGTAAAAAAGAGGGTTCTATAAGCAACTTACCAAGTGTAACCTCGCTTCTGGAAAGGTAGTGCCTCCTGCAGTGTGAAGGGAGGTACCTCGAGTTGATTTTCTGGCAACTATATTTCTCGCTTGTAATTGTCTATAGGCATCAGTGTCCCAATGTCTCATCAATTCACCAAAAACTTCTGGTGGGATCCAATATGGACGGGCACATTTTTTGTAAATGGCATGGAGCATACCTTGCAAGCGCTTGGTAGCCCTAAACCTCCAAGCTTGATAGATATCATCTCGTTCCATGTCAAGAATGTCAAAGCATTTCTATTTTAATAAAAAGAAATTTTATTAAAATTCTGTTCAATAGATTACATAATATAAATGACATTATTTTTGGGAAAAAAAAACATGGAAGTAGAACCCAACACCCAGGTAGTTTAAACTAAATCCCCGTGCAATCCACCTCTCTTTTCTTTGACTAATTACATCAACTATGTTAGCTAATTTTTAAGTGCAATGATTTGGTTAAAAATGATGATGAGGACTAAACAAAAAATTATATATAAATCTCTCATACATGTTAACTAAAACAGCTAGCAAGTGTATATATATATTATATATATATATATATATATATATATATATATATATATATATATATATATATAATATGGCATTGAAATTCTAAACAACAAGATCTGAGGCAAAAATGTATCAACAACAAATTAGCCCTGCATCATGTCTAAATCAAACAAATTATGACATATACTTTAGTAATTAATTAATGAGATTAGCATGTGCAGTGAAAACATGCAGGTCCTTAAAAACTCAGCCATATAATTTTATTGAGTTAATTACTATAATATAGTAATTAAAATTTACCCTCCATTATGTCCACCATATTTTTCGAGTATCATCATCTGCCTCATCAAAATTCAGTCAAGGATTGTTGTAGTTTTTCTTAAAAACTTGAGAAATACACTTCAAGCCAGGCTTAGGTGGGTGCCAACTACATCAAAAACAAAAAAAGGATAAAGACATATTACTTAGTAAAAATGAGACATGCTATTCATAAAATTTAAATCAATAACAAACCATTTGGCACCATCATATCTAAGCTTGGGAGCACTTGTGCTAGGGTGACCAGTAGTAGCGGAAGTTCCTTGACCCTTAGTATCTTGGGTACCATTAGATGTGGTTTGTCTTTCTCCGCAAGATCCTGCTCGACTGGGAGCTACAATAGCTGGATTATTCTGCACATCATGGTAGGCAGTGTTGGAAGGTTTGTTGGCTTGTTGAGTGCATGATCTTGGCACACCCTGAGTAGGAATCATGTGTATCTGAGGCTCTTGACAAGCAGGAGTAGTAGTAGCAATAGGTGGCGGTCTCTCATTGGTCGGAGTAGTCGTACCTGATAATGACCCAACAAGAGTGTATGGATCCGCATGCAAGTTTTTGACCGGTAGAAAGCCTAGGCCTCCCCTTTCGGCCTCGATCTTGGCCTCGGCCACGGCCGCGGCCGCGATCTCCGTCTCTACAAACCATATTTATTCCAACTTTTTAAATTTTTTGATGAACTTGTATATACAGAAAAGAAAAGGCTCAATCAGATGCAGAAAAGAAAAAGATAAAAGAATGTGGACAATTTATGTTCAGATACATACGTTAACTAAACTTGTATTTAATAGTTTAAAAGAAAGTATAAAAATACAGCCTTTTTTACTTTTTTTTAATTGTTTTTTATTTAAGAGAAAGTATAAAAATAGAAGCAAATATAAGCAAGAAAAGGACAGACTTACTATAGCTATGTTCTTCACTCCGAATCCAGATAAAGAGATTGGACCAATTGAGCAGCTAGTGAACGAGTTAAGGCCAAAATCATACACACCAATAAAAAATTATACCGATATCTTCTTCCAGTATTACCAAAAAGGAAAAAGAGCAATTGAAGCTTTCAAGATTCAACTATGTGAAGCTTAATAGTTTTCCTAATTTAAGTCTTATATATAAAGAACAATGAAACACACAAATTTTCTACCTTTATGGATTTGCAAATTCAAGGTATGTAAAGTTTGATATTCTGGGGTTTGCTTGGAAAGAGTTTTGAGGATGAATGATTTGAATAATGGCTGGATACTTCCTTAGTAAATCTCTATATTAAAACAAAATATCATGCATAGTCTAATGTGTTAGATTCACTTACATCCATCCACGGTGATTATTACATATATGTACACATCTAAAATATTATGATTCATTCATATTAGAACTAATTAACACAGCGTGAGAAGCATCTTCCACTATAATGATATTTTAAGATGAATAAGTTGAAAAATTAAAACGAAACAAGAAATTAAACAAAGACAGTTCTGCCTACAAAATCAAAATAACATCTTATACTAAGGTCAAATAATGTAATTGAGGAAGATTAAAAATTAAACTGTCAGATAAATTACATGCAAAATGTAAAAGCTATTCACTCCTGTATCAAACATCCTAAGTGAACTCCATAGAAATCTCACTTGCATGCTTACCAAATAATGAAGAAATCAGTGACACAATGCGCTCCTCCAATTCCTCTTGGTACCTTTTTTTCTTGTTCTTTTTATTGACAGGAATCTGAACAACAAAGCACACAAGCTGAATTATATTATTAAAAAGCATTTTTATTATTGAAAAGGGTTGGTGACATCCACAAACCGTTCACAAGCATTTTTATTATTAAGTATTGTTAATAATAATTAAAATACGCAGAATATAATTGAAAGAGAAGATGAAAGCATAACCAAGAAGCACCAAACAAACTCACCAACGACAATGGTTGCTAAGCAACCCTGCCAAGAACAATGAGATTGGTAAGATGGAATTGTTGTGGACTTGGGAACCCATGGGCAGTAAGAGATCTTAACAAGATCTTGAGACAAAAATATTCCAACCTTGTTTTCTTAATGGAAACAAGAAAGAAGGTTGATGAGATTGGTAGATTGAGAAGAAGAGGAGGACTAGACAATATTATTGGTGTAAATTACAGAGGAGAGAGGAGAAGTAGAGCTAGAGGCTTGGGCGGTGAAGAACGAAACTCTCGCGCGATCTAGAATTTTCACAAATAAATTTTCCGTTGTAAGTATAGCTTCTAGACCAACAAGAATTCCTTTCTTACAAAAGTTTTGTTTGTCACTTAAGCAAATCCAATAAAAATAAATAACCGAAGTATTCAAATCTCGGGTTGTCTTCTCAAGGAATTGCAGGGAAGTATGATTTATTATTGGTTATGAGTTTTCTGAAAAATTTGGAATTTGGGCAATGGGCACAAGCATATGATTGTAAATTAAAGCAATGAAAATTAAAAGAGATTTTACGTAATTAAATTAAAAAGCCTTGACCGGGAGTATGATTAATTAGAAGTTCTATTCTTGTTGGAATTTTCTCAAGAGCAATTAATAATTAGTCATTGTTTACATTTAGTTAATCCTCAACGAATGAAGGAAAGTCAAATTAAAAGTCAACTTCTATTCACAAGTCCTAACCCTCTCCCTTGGGAAGGATTAGAGTTAGTGATTAACAAGTCGACCAACAATAAACCAATTATAATTAAACTCTTGAGTATTCCAACTCAAGGTTCTCCTTTTAATCAACTCCCAATCAAGTTGGGAATCTACTCTATCAACATGCATACCATCTTCATTGTTGGGAGAAGGGAGTAGAAAGGAGACATGATAATAAAATTGAAAGCAATTAAATAAATAATAAAATTAAATAAAAAAGTACTCTTTGCATTAATAATTTAAATGAACATTGAACCTGTGATGAAGAAGTAGAAATTCTAATCCTAAAACTAAGAGAATCCTAAATCCTAAACTTAAGAGAGAGGAGAGAGCCTCTCTCTCTAAAAACTACATCTAAATTATGAAAAGTGAAATATGAGTCTGATCTGAGGTATCCCCTTCATTCTTCCACTTTGCAGCCTTTAATATGTGTTTTCTGGGCATGAAACTGGGCCGGAAATAGCCTAGGATTCGCTGGTTGCGAAATCTGCCATGCTGATTTTCGTCACTGCGAGGCGTCCGCGTGGAGCACGCGTTTGCATTGCCTAGCTGTATGGCCACTATAGCAAATTATATATAAAATCGAAGCCCCGGACGTTAGCTTTCCAACGCAACTGGAACCCCATCTTTTGGACCTTTGTAGCTCAAGTTATGATCGTTTGAATGCGAAGAGGTCAGGCTGGATAGCTTAGCAATTTCTTCAACTTCTTGTATTCCTTCCACTTTTGCATGCTTCCTTTCTATCCTTTAAGCCATTCTGCCCTACAATCCCTGAAATCACTTAACACACATATCAAAGCATCGAATGGTAATAAGAGAGGATTAAATATAGCAAATTTAAAGCCCAAAGAAGCATGCTTTCAATCATAGCACAAAATCCAGAAGGAAAAAGTAAAACATGCGAATAGTATGAATAAGTGTGCAAAGGCTTCATAAAAACCACTCAATTAAACACAATATAAACCATAAAATAGTAGTTTATCAAACTCTCCACACTTAAACATTAGCATATCCTCATGCTAAGATCAAGAGAACTAAAAGAGTGAAGAGGAATGATAGAGAGTATGCAGTGCAACCTATCTATGTGAATGTAACTACATGCAAAATGTTTCTACCTACTTGGTTAAAAGTAAATAAGTTCTCCAAGACAAAATTAATTCAAATTCCACTAATTCAAATCATATAGTGAAAACAAGTGAACTTGTAAAAAGATAGCTCATGAAAGCAGGGAACATAGCATCAAGCACTGAATCCTCACTAGTAGTGTATACCACTCTAGTCTCTCAAGTGTATAGGGAAATTCACTCTACTTTTCTCTAATCATTTTTTTAAACTTTTTTCTTCATCTAACCAATCAACAAATATTTAATGTACCAATGCACACATCATGAGGTCTTTTCAAGGTTGTAATAGGGTCAAGGCAAGGGTGAGGATGTATATATAAGGTTAAGTGAGCTAACAAAGTGAATCCTTGATTAGTCTAAGATCTCACCTAACATATACATACTTTATATAATTTAAAATGCTTTACCTAGTTGCCAATTTTTTTTTCACTTTTGTATTACATACTCATGTATCAAACTTATTTTGAATTTTATCCCATGTGCATTGATTCTTTTTATTTTGCATTTGGGGTAATATTTTTTTATTTTTTGTTTTGTTTTTTTTGTATCCCCTCATTTAATTACTTAATTAATTTTTTTTATTATCAATGCACATGGAAATTTAATTATTTTGATTTCACATGAGTATGCTTCCCAAATTTTCAAATAACTTATTCAATTTAATTCCCTACTTTTTTTTCTATCATCCTATGTGGCAATTTAATTATTTTGATTTCACATGAGTATGCTTCCCAAATTTTCAAATAACTTATTCAATTTAATTCCCTACTTTTTTTTATTTCACATGAGTATGCTTCCCAAATTTTCAAATAACTTATTCAATTTAATTCCCTACTTTTTTTTTCTATCATCCCATGTGGCAATTTAATTATTTTGATTTCACATGAGTATGCTTCCCAAATTTTCAAATAACTTATTCAATTTAATTCCCTACTTTTTTTTCTATCATCCCATGTTCCCATAAAATTGTCCACACTTAAATTATACACAATATTTATCTTAAGCTAACCAAGGATTCAACTTGGGATTTTTATTTTATTTTTCTGCTTAAGGCTAGAAATGTGGTTATGAAATAGAAGGGGGTTAAAAAGGCTCAAGGGGGCTAACAAAGATGGCATAAAAGGTAGGTTTATTTGGGATAAGTGAGCAAAAATATAAATAATGGCCTCAATCATATGCAAGCATGTAAATATACTAAACAATGGACATATAGACTGGAACAAAATCTAGATTGCAGTTATAGAGAAGAGAACACACAAAAATAAAATTTTATGGTTAAATAATGTAACCATGTAAATAAGCTCAAAATCTCACAGGTTGTGTGTTCTTTAGTTCAAAAACCATGTTCCAAATACAACTTCCAAACAAGTTTAACACAAAATTTTCAATTTAAATTAGTGAAATACTATAAAATTTTCTTGAAAAAGAAAATATTACTTCAACCAAGTAGTAACTAAATGCAATCTATTATGCAATGCAACAATGAATAAACAAAGAAAATAGAATATTGGTGTTAAGAAGAGAATAACTAACCCATGGAGATCGGTATCGACCTCCCCACACTTAAAGATTGCACTGTCCTCGGTGCATGCTAAGATGTACAAGTGGACAGGCTGCTCCAACTGATGCCTTTCTCTATAGATTGTGCAGATTGACTTGCCTGTCTCCCCAGTTAGAAGCTTTCCCTTTTACTTCTCGGTGGCCATCCTGAAAGAAGAGAAAAAGAAGGGAAGTAACCCAGAAATAAAGATAAGAACATAAAGAAAATATGGGTGCCAAATAATAAAGGTTTTAATTACATGGTAGCTACAACATGCAAGTAAAAAAACAGTGAAAGCAAATGGCATATCAATAGTGCAAAAAATGCAACAATAGGGAAAGAGAGTATGGGTAATGCAAGATAGAGTAAGTGCATATCAATGCAAAAGGAATATCAGTATTATAAAAATTAGCATTGACTTATGAATAATAATACCCAATTAGAATAAAACAAGTCATGAAGCACCAGCATAATTCAAGAAAAGATGCAATAGTTGAAAAAGAGGATTTTAACACCAATGGAAAAGAAAAAGAAAGTAAGAAAGGAGGAAGAAAGAAATAAGAAGGGAAAGAAGAATTAGGATTTGGAGAAGAAAAGATAGGATATTTGGCTGCTCTGGATAAGCTGTGCGCCGCTTATGACGCGGACGCGTGAGTGACGCATTCGCGCGGATAGTGCTTCTATGAAATGATGCGAACGCGTGTGGCACGCGGACGCGTGACTCGATTTATGCTAGTGGCGCGAGTGTAGCCTCGCGTTCGCACAACTCTCTATTTAAATGCATTTTGCCAAAAATCTGGGTGACACGGTCGCGTAGGGGACGCGATCGCGTGGTTGGCCTTTTTCTGAAAAACGATGCGGACGCGTGGGGCACGCGTTTGCGTGGGGCACGCGTTTGCGTGGGGCACGCGTTTGCGTGGGGCACATGTTTGTGTGGGGCACGCGTTCGCGTGGTAGGGCTTGTGCTTCTAGCACGAGTCTAGCCACGTTCCAGCTCAACATTCGGCCATACACCCTTTTTACGTCGATTTACAGGGCCACGCGGTCGCGGGTGACGCGGACGCGTGGGGAGGCCATTTCACTAATGACGCGATTGCGCATCCACGCGGTCGCGTGGGTCAAATTGTGCCAGAGGCACGCCTCCAGCCACACTTTTGCGTAACTCTCTGTAAAGTCTCTTTTCTTCCTAGGGCACAGGGGACGCGGACGCGTCGGCGACGATGTCGCGTCGCGTGCCCTTTTCTTCTCTTTTTTATTTTTTTATTTTTTTTATTTTTTTATTTTTAATGCAGTATGCAGAATGCAATGCTTAATATGAATGCTATGCATGATTCCAGGTTCAATAAAAATTCAAAAACAGACTAAAATGGAAGAGGAGCGATCATACCATGGTGGGTTGTCTCCCACCTAGCACTTTTAGTTAAAGTCCTTAAGTTGGACATTCTGGTGAGCTTCTTGTTATGGCGGCTTGTGCTTGTATTCATCCAAGAATCTCCACCAGTGTTTAGAATTCCCCCAGCCTCCGAGATCCGAAACTAGGCGCAGAAAGCCTTCAAGCAAGCTAAAGCAAGTGACAAGGCCCCAAGAGTATTGATTTCTAGATTGAATTTCGGGGTTCCAAACCTTGCTTTTGCACCCATTTTCTTGTTGATCATTAGTGTCCCAACCGGGTGGCAGGCAATCTGAATTCTCACTAAAGCGGCCAAACAGCTTCTTAGACCCATTCAGTTGAGCTTTACACCAAACTTTGCATGTCAACTTGGAGCATACAACCATGTTGAACCTTGCTTGACAACTCCAACCACTAACCATCTTCTTCTTGCTCTTAATACCACAAAGAGCTCTAAGTTGACCATTCGTCTCCAGTAGCGCATATTCAAGTGGAATTAGAAAGCAAAGGGATATGAATTTACCCACTTGAATGTTGTGAAGGATGATGGTAACTTAGGGGGAGGTGTTTCTAATGAACGTGCAAGCTCCACTCCCTTGTACTCTTCTTTGACATCTTCCACCTCTTTGCAAGCTTCTTCAATTTCAATCTCTTCCTCTTGGTAGCTTTCTTCTGATTCAGTTTCTTCTTTATTGTTCACTAAGGGCATGGGAGGTTGTGCTTCTTCTTCTTTAATCTCCAGGTTAAGTCCAATGGGAGAGGATTCAAATGTAGATAAGAATTCATTAATGATTGAATCCATCTCTTGATCGTCCCCTTCAAAGTCTTCAACCATGATATGCCTTGGAGGTTGTACACCCTCCTCAACATCATATTCAAACATCTTTGAAGGAGGCTCGGTGACTTGAGTTTCCCATGGAGGTTCCGCATCTACTAAGTCTTCAAACACTTCTTCCTCTTCAATGGTAGGCGTAGCTTCTTCCAATTGTTCCAATACCAAATCGTGCTGCTCACTGTCTACCGGAGTGTCTAACTTCTCCTTCCTGCCACGTTCTTCAGTAGATTCTCCATATGAAGCCATGGGGATTCCTTGAATGTCCGAACGTCGAAAAGGTAATCGATTTATCGCTTGATCCAGGTGTTTAAGTATGAAATCGTATTCCTCCTTGATGGCTTCTTTTCTATGATAACTCCCTTCAACTACTCCTTCATCTACAAAGGTCTCTTCTACCTTCACCTTTAGTGCCTCCTCTAGCTCTTTATGAAGTATCGATTCGCGAAGATGATCCCTTCTCTCTTGTTCCATGTCAATAGCATCATTGGGATCATGTTGCTCTTGGATTGATGGATGTGGGTGCTCTTCCATGGATGGTGGTGATGGGATGGAGAGATCATTCTGTGATTGAGATGGAAGTGCACTGGAGCTTGAGGCTTGAACAATGGAGGTGAAGGGTTAGTCCATACGGGATATAAGATTTTAGAGTGTAGATGTGAGACTAGTGAGAGAAGTAAGTGTGTTCTCCATAGAGGTTTGGGGTGGATAGGAAGGTTCATTATTTTGGGAAACAGATTCATAATACGAAGGTGGTTCTTTTTTATAAGGATATGGAGATGGTGAATATTGAGGTGGTGGTTCTGGGTATGGTGCATATGGTGGTTGGTGTGGTGGATAAGGATTAGGGTCATATGGGGTGAATGGCGGAAAGGGGCTTGTGAGTATGGTGGTCCAAAGTTATGTTGAGGAGGGGGTTCATAGGCATATGGTGGTGGTTGTTGATAATCAAAAGAGTGTTCACCATAGCCATTGCCTTGATATGCATCACAGAATGGTTGTTGATAGTCCATTGGAGGTCGTTGTCGCCATGAGGGTTGATCAAATCCTTGTGGCTCCTCCCATCTTTGATTCTTCCAACCTTGATGCATGTTCTCATTATAGTTCTCATTCCTAACAACAACATTGGAATCAAACTTGAAGCCAGAGGGGTGAGAGTTCATAGTAGTAGAAGAAAATAAAAACAAAAACTAACAAAAAGAAAATATTTAAAAAAAAAGATATGATTTTTGAAAAAAAAAGATAAGATAAGATTTTGAAAAAAAAAAGATAAGATAAGATTTTGAAAAAAAAATATGATTTTTGAAAAAGGATAAGATAAGATTTTGAAAAAGATATAATTTTTTTGAAAAAGGATTTGAATTTTGAAAAATAAGATAAGATAAGATAAAAATTTTAAAATAAAAATTTAAATTTTTTTTTTGAAAAATATTTACAATAACCAATAATAAGGCACACGTTTGCAATTCTCCGGCAACGGCGCCATTTTGAAGAACGAAACTCTCGCGCGATTTAGAATTTTCTCAAATAAATTCCCCGTTGTAAGTATAGCTTCTAGACCGACAAGAATTCTTTTCTTACAAAAGTTTTGTTTGTCACTTAAGCAAACCCAATAAAAATAAATAACCGAAGTATTCAAACCTCGGGTCGTCTTTTCAAGGAATTGCAGGGAAGTATGATTTATTATTGGTTATGAGTTTTCTGGAAAATTTGGAATTTGGACAATGGGCACAAGCATATGATTGTAAATTAAAGCAATGAAAATTAAAAGAGATTTTACGTAATTAAATTAAAAAGCCTTGACCGGGAGTATGATTAATTGGAAGTTCTATCCTTGTTGGAATTTTCTCAAGAGCAATTAATAATTAGTCATTGTTTACATTTAGTTAACCCTCAATGAATGAAGGAAAGTCAAATTAAAAGTCAACTTCTATTCACAAGTCCTAACCCTCTCCCTTGGGAAGGATTAGAGTTAGTGATTAACAAGTCGACCAACAATGAACCAATTATAATTGAACTCTTGAGTATTCCAACTCAAGGTTTTCCTTTTAATTAACTCCCAATCAAGTTGGGAATATACTCTATCAACATGCATACCATCTTCATTGTTGGGAGAAGGGAGTAGAAAGGAGACATGATAATAAAATTGAAAGCAATTAAATAAATAATAAAATTAAATGAAAAAGTACTCTTTGCATTAAAATTTAAATGAACATTGAACCTGTGATGAAGAAGTAGAAATCCTAATCCTAAAACTAAGAGAATCCTAAATCCTAATCCTAAGAGAGAGGAGAGAGCCTCTCTCTCTCTAAAAACTACATCTAAATTATGAAAAGTGAAATATGAGTCTGATCTGAGGTGTCCCCTTCATTCTTTCACTTTGCAGCCTTTAATCTATGTTTTCTGAGCTTGAAACTGGGCCGGAAATAGCCCAGGATTCGCTGGTTGCGAAATCTGCCATGCTGATTTTCATCACTGCGATGCGTCTGCGTGGAGCACGCATTTGTGTTGCCTATCTGTATGGCCACTATGACAAATTTTATATCAAATCGTAGCCCTGGATATTAGCTTTCCAACGCAACTAGAACTCCATCATTTGGATCTCTGTAGCTCAAGTTATGACCATTTGAATGCGAAGAGGTTAGGTTGGACAGCTTAGCAATTTCTTCAACTTCTTGTATTCCTTCCACTTTTGCATGCTTCCTTTCCATCCTCTAGGCCATTCTGCCCTGTAATCCCTGAAATCACTTAACACACATATCAAGTCATCGAATGGTAATAAGAGAGGATTAAATATAGCAAATTTAAAGCCCAAAGAAGCATGTTTTCAATCATAGCACAAAATCTGGAAGAAAAAATAAAACATGCGAATAGTATGAATAAGTGTGCAAAGGATTGATAAAAACCACTCAATTAAACACAATATAAACCATAAAATAGTGGTTTATCAGGCGGTCTTGTGGAAAAATAATTTTATAGTGAAAATATCTTCAATGTCAGAAAACCACATTGATATGGTGATTAGTAAAGAAGGGGACATTAACTCATGGAGCGCTATCGGGTTTTATGGATATCCGGATGTGTCAAACAAAAATAAGTCCTAGAAGATTCTTAAATCTCTCAGACAGTCAAGGAATATGCCGTGGATAGTTTTCGGGAACTTCAATCAAGTTTTGTAGCAGAAGGATAAACAAGGAGGGATGCTGGTGACTTTTTCACAAACAAGAGAATTCAAAGAGGTGCTACGAACTAGAAAATTATTAGATCTAGGTTTCGTAGGTCATGCCTTCACATGGTCTAACAACCCAAAAAGGACAGCAAAATATTTAGAAGAGATTGGATAGAGTCTTGGAAATATAAGCTGGAAAGAAGCATTTCCTAGAGTAGTGGTACAACACCTTCAAAGGTATAGATCAGACCCTAGTATAATCCTTATAGACATGCTGGGAGAAATAGAAAGAAAGAAGAATAGATCATACAGGTTTAGATTTGAGGAGGTTTAGTTGGAAAAAGAGGAGTGTGAGGAGATAGTTAAGAAGACATAGATACCAAGCAATATAGGAATTATAAGAAAACTCCGAAATTGCAGCAGCATTTTAAAAGATTGGGGACAGGTACATTTCGGACAGATTTTTAAGGCAATAAAAGAAAAACAAAAAAAAAACCTTGAAGAAGTGCAGGCAGGCCTACAATCGGAGGAGAACATAGCTAAAAGCAAAGTTTTGCCAGGAGAATTTGACGAACTCCTCAAACAAGAGGAGATTTGGTGGGCGCAAAGATCAAGAGCTTCATGGCTAAAAGTGGGTTCCGAAATACTAAGTCCTTTCACCAAAAATCACGCAAAGGAGGAAAAGGAATAAAGTTCTA
This sequence comes from Arachis stenosperma, assembly GCF_014773155.1. Classification (NCBI taxonomy): domain Eukaryota; kingdom Viridiplantae; phylum Streptophyta; class Magnoliopsida; order Fabales; family Fabaceae; genus Arachis; species Arachis stenosperma. Next base: position 35,926,595 of record NC_080381.1, on the reverse strand, counting down.
AAGATCACCGATGAAGGGGAGATAGTCTATGAGGAAGAAGGGAAAGTAGAAGAGGTGATTACTAATTTTTTTTGAAAATCTGTTTGCTGGTGAAAAAACTGAAAATGTGGAGGAAGTCACAGAAGTGGTTAGAGGCAGAATAATGCTAGAAAGACTAAATATTTTACAAGAGAATTTCACAAGAGAAGTCAAATCTGCTCTTATCCAAATGAATAAAACCTACATCTGCCTAATACGAAAAACCAGAAACCCTACTCATACAAAAAGCTACAGGCCAATATCACTTTGTAACGTGATTTTCAAGTTAGTAACCAAAGCCATGGCAAATAGAATGAAGCTGATCCTACTGGACATAGTTGGTGATTTTCAAAGTGCTTTTATTCCAGGAAGACTTATAACGGATAACGGGCTAGTGGCATTCAAAATTTTCATTGTATGAAAAAAGAGAAAGATGGAAACAAGGGCTACATAGGACTGAAATTGGATATGGAGAAGGCATATGATAGGGTCAAATGGGCTTTTATGGAGGTATTGAAATCTATGGGATTTTTGCGAAAATGGATCGACCTCATTTGGAAATGCATCAGCTCAGTTTCATTCTCAATCATTCTAAATGGCTGCCCAACATAAGAATTTAAGCCTGAGAGAGGAATTAGGCAGGGAAACTCACTTTTTCCTTACCTTTTTATTCTGTGTGCTGAAGTTTTCTCTGGTCTTCTGACAAGAGCTCAAGAAAGAAAAGCCAAGGGATTAAGATAGCAAGGATAGCTCCTGAGGTTACACACCTTTTCTTTGTTGATGACAGCATCCTATTCTTGAGATCATCAGACCAAACTATCCTATCGATGATAGAGATTCTTAAAAACTATCAATTAGCTTCTGGACAGAGAATCAATTTGGACAAGTAAGAGATTTTCTTTTGTCGAAACGTATCTCCTACAAGACAGATCCTTATCCAAGATTGTTTTAACATAAAGGCGATGAAAAATCACTCAAAATACTTGGGAATCCCAACTTTGGTTAGAAGATCCAAGAAAAAGATTTTTGAGTTTGTCCAAGAAAGAACCTGGAAGAAGTTAAAAGGTTGGAAAGAGAAGTCGCAATCCAATGTAGGGAAGGAGGTTTTAATTAAGTTAGTGGAACAATCTATTTCATCGTATATTATGGGGTGTTTCCGAATTCCTAAAAGTCTTTGCAACAATATAGAGGGGATTATTAGCAATTTTTGCTAGGGGAGTGGTGGACGAAATTGTGATCATCAACAATGGCTCCAAAGACTTGGTGCTCTCAAACGTGAATCACACTTTGTCACAACTCCGCACAACTAACCAGTAAGTGTACTGGGTCATCCAAGTAATACCTTACGTGAGTAAGGGTCGATCCTACAGAGACTGTTGGTATGAAGCAAGCTATGGTCATCTTGTAAATCCCTGTCAGGCGGATTCGACTATATTAAGAGATTATTGGATTTTCGAATAATAATAATAAATTTAAACAGAAAATAAAGATAGAGTTACTCATGTAATTCAATGATGGGAATTTCAATGATGCATAAATTCACTTCTGGGGCCCACTTGGTGTGTGCTTGGGTTGAGCTTGATCTATCCACGAGCTGAGGCTTCTCTTGAAGTTGAACGCCAAGTTGTAACGTATTTTGGGCGTTCAACTCTGGTTCGTGACGTGTTTCTGGCGTTTGACTCCAGGATGCAGCATGGAACTGGCGTTGAGCGCCAGTTTACGTCGTCTAACTACGAATAAAGTATGGACTATTAATATTTCTGGAAAGCTCTGGATGTCTACTTTCCAACGCTGTTGAGAGCGCGCCATTTGGAGTTCTGTAGCTCCAGAAAATCCATTTTGAGTGCAGAGAGGTCAGAATCCAACAGCATCAGCAGTCCTTTGTCAGCCTTCTTAACAGAGTTTTGCTCAGGTCCCTCAATTTCAGCAGAAAATACATGAAATCACAGAAAAACACAAACTCATAGTAAAGTCCAGAAATGTGAATTTAGCATAAAAACTAATGAAAACATCCCTAAAAGTAACTAGATCATACTAAAAACTACTTTAAAACAATGCCAAAAAGCGTATACATTATCCGCTCATCACAACACCAAACTTAAATTATTGCTTGTCCCCAAGCAACTGAAGATCAATTAGGATAAAAAGAAGAGAATATACTATAAATCCCAAAATATCAATGAATATTAATTCTAATTAGATGAGCGGGACTTGTAGCTTTTTGCTTCTGAACAGTTTTGGCATCTCACTTTTTTCTTTGAAGTTTAGAATGATTGGCTTCTATAGGAACTTAGAATTTCAGATAATGTTATTGATTCTCCTAGTTAAGTTTGTTGATTCTTGAACACAGCTACTTTTATGAGTCTTGGCCGTGGCCCTAAGCATTTTGTTTTCCAGTATTACCACCGGATACATAAATGCCACAGACACATGACTGGGTGAACCTTTTCAGATTGTGACTCAGCTTTGCTAGAGTCCCAGTTAGAGGTGTCCAGAGCTCTTAAGCACACTCTTTTTGCTTTGGATCATGACTTTAACCACTCAGTCTCAAGCTTTTCACTTGGACCTGCATGCCACAAGCACATGGTTAGGGACAGTTTAATTTAGCCGCTTAGGCCTGGATTTTATTCCTTGGGCCCTCCTATCCATTGATGCTCAAAGTCTTGGATCCTTTTTACCCTTGCTTTTTGGTTTAAAGGGCTATTGGCTTTTCCTGCTTGCTTTTTCTTTTTCTTTCTAATTTTTTTTTGTTCGCAAGCCTTTGCTTTTTCACTGCTTTTTCTTGCTTCAAGAATCAATTTCATGATTTTTCAAATTATCAATAACATTTCTCTTTGTTCATCATTCTTTCAAGAGCCAACAATTTTAACATTTATAAACAACAAGATAAAAAATATGCATTGTTCAAGCATTCATTCAGAAAACAAAAAGTATTGTCACCACATCAATATAATTAAACTAAATTCAAGGATGAATTTGAAACTCATGTACTTCTTGTTCTTTTGAATTAAAAATATTTTTCATTTAAAAAAGGTGAATGATTAATGGAATTATTCACAGCCTTAAGACATAGTTACCAAATACTAATGATCATGAAGTAAAGATACAAAACGTAAATGAACATATAGCATAAAAATCGGAAAACAGATAAATAAGAACAAGGAAGTTAAGGAATGAGTCCACCTTAGTGAGGGTGGCGTCCTTCTCTTGCAGAACCAATGGTGCTCTTTGAGCTCCTCTATGTCTCTTCCTTAGCTCTGTTGCTTGATCCCTAGTAATTTTGGTGCTCCTATCCTTAGTTGCTCCCAATAGTTGTGTGGAGGACAATTTATCCCCTGAGGTATCTCAGGGATCTCTTGATTTGCAGTCAAATATTCTACCACTGAGCTATAGACCCTTGAGATGAATCTCTCCATCTCCTATGACTTGGAGGTGGAAGCAATTGCCTTTCCTTTCCTCTTTCTAGAGGTTTCTCTGGCCTTAGGTGCCATCAATGGTTATGAAAAAATAAAAAGCTGTGCTTTTACCATACCAAACTTAAAATGTTGCTCGTCCTCGAGCAAAAGAAGAAAGAATAGAAGAAGAAGAAGATATGGAGGAGATGAAGGGATGTGTGTATTCGGCTATATGGGTGGGATTGGGTGGGAAAGAGATTTTGAATTTTGAAGGTAGGTGGGGTGTATGGGGAAGAGTGGATGGATGTGAGTGGTGAATGGAAAACAGAAGGGATGACCGTGAATAGAGAGAGAGGGTGAGGTAGGTGGGGATCCTGTGGGGTCCACAGATCCTGAGGTGATCCTGTGGGGTCCACAGATCCTGAGGTGTCAAGGATTTACATCCCTGCACCAATTAGGCATGTAAAATGCCTTTGCATGCAATTCTGGCGTTCAAACGCCGATGTGATGCATGTTTTGGGCGTTCAACGCTCATGTGCAGCATGTTTCTGGCGTTGAACGCCAGTTCCATGCTTGTTTTAGCGTTCAGCACCAGCTCTCCTCAGGGTGCATTCCTGGCGTTTGAACGCCAGGGTGTTGCTTGTTTCTAGCGTTCAACGCCAGATCCATGCTCTGTTCTGGCGTTGAACGCCAGCCAGATGCTCCTTACTGGCGTTTAAACGCCAGTAAGTCCTTCCTCCAAGGTGTGATTTTTCTTCTGTTGTTTTTTATTCTGTTTTTAATTTTAATAATTTTTTCGTGACTCCACATGATTATGAACCTAATAAAACATAAAAGAACAATGAAAATAAAAAAAATTAGATAAATAAAAATTGGGTTGCCTCCCAATAAGCGATTTTTTTAATGTCAATAGCTTGACAGTGGGCTCTCATGGAGCCTCACAGGTGATCAGGTCAATGTTGTAGACTCCCAACACCAAACTTAGAATTTGGATGTGGAGATTCAACACCAAACTTACAGTTTGGCTGTGGCCTCTCAACACCAAACTTAGAGTTTGATTGTGGGGGCTTTGTTTGACTTTGTACTGAGAGAAGCTTTTCATGCTTCCTCTCCACTGTTAAAGAAGAAGATCATTGAGCCTTAAACACAAGGTAGTCCCCATTCAATTGAAGGACTAATTCTCCTCTGTCAACATCTATCACAGCTCCTGCTGTGGCTAGGAAAGGTCTTCCAAGGATGATGCATTCATCCTCCTCCTTCCTAGTGTCTAAGATTATGAAATCAGCAGGGATGTAAAGGCCTTCAACCTTTACCAACACGTCCTCTACCAATCCATAAGCTTGTCTTACTGACTTGTCTGCCATTTGTAATGAGAATAAGGCAGGCTGTACCTCAATGATCTCCAGCTTCTCCATTACAGAGAGTGGAATAAGATTTATGCTTGACCCCAGGTCACACAGAGCCTTTTCAAAGGTTATGGTGCCTATGGTACATGGTATTAAGAATTTGCCAGGATCTTGTTTCTTTTGAGGTAAAGTTTGCTGAACCCATGTATCTAGTTCACCAATGAGAAAGGGAGGTTTACTTTTCCAAGTCTCATTACCAAACAATTTGGCATTCAGCTTCATGATAGCTCCTAGATATTGAGCAATTTGCTCTCCAGTTACATTTTCATCCTCTTCAGAGGAAGAATAGTCTTCAGAGCTCATGAATGGCAGAAGGAGGTTTAATGGAATCTCTATGGTCTCTATATGAGCCTCAGATTCCTTTGGGTCCTCAATAGGGGACTCCTTCTTGCCTGAGAGACGTCCCATGAGGTCTTCTTCATTGGGATTCATGTCCTCTCCTTCCTCCTTGCATTCGGCCATATTGACTATATCAATGGCCTTGCACTCTCTCTTTGGATTCTCTTCTGTATTGTTTGGGAGAGTACTAGGAGGAGTTTCAGTGATTTTCTTACTCAGCTGGCCCACTTGTGCCTCCACATTTCTGATGGAGGACCTTGTTTCATTCATGAAACTTAAAGTGGCTTTAGACAGATCAGAGACTAAATTTGCTAAGTTAGAGGTATTCTGTTCAGAATTTTCTGTCTATTGCTGAGGAGATGATAGATAAGGCTTGATATTGCTGAGCCTATTTCTTCCACCATTATTAAAGCCTTGTTGAGGCTTTTGTTGATCCTTCCATGAGAAATTTGGATGTTTCTCCATGATGAATTATAGGTGTTTCCATAAGGTTCACCCATATAATTTACCTCTGCTATTGCAAGGTTCTCAGGACCATAAGCTTCTTCTTCAGAAGATGCCTCTTTAGTACTGTTGGATGCATTTTGCCATCCATTCAGACTTTAAGAAATCATGTTGACTTGTTGAGTCAACACTTTGTTCTGAGCCAATATGGCATTCAGAGCATCAATTTCAAGAACTCCCTTCCTCTGAGGCGTCCCATTATTCACAGAATTCCTCTCATAAGTATACATGAATTGGTTATTTGCAACCATGTCAATAAGTTCTTGAACTTCTGCAGGCGTTTTCTTTAGGTGAATAGATCCACCTGCAGAATGGTCCAATGACATCTTAGAGAACTCAGATAGACCATAATAGAATATATCTATCATGGTCCATTCTGAAAACATGTCAGAAGGACATCTTTTGGTCATCTGTTTATATCTTTCCCAAGCTTCATAGAGGGATTCACCATCTTTTTGTTTGAAGGTCTGAACTTCCACTCTAAGCTTGCTCAGCTTTTGAGGAGGAAAGAACTTAGCCAAGAAGGCCGTGACCAGCTTATCCCAGGAGTCCAGGCTATCTTTAGGTTGAGAGTCCAACTATGCTCTAGCTTTGTCTCTTACAGCAAAAGGGAAAAGCATGAGCCTGTAGACTTTAGGATCTACTCCATTAGTCTTAACAGTCTCACAGATCTGCAAGAACTCAGTTAAAAACTGGTAGGGATCTTCTGATGGAAGTCCATGAAACTTACAGTTCCGTTGCATTAGAGCAACTAATTGAGGTTTCAGCTCAAAATTGTTTGCTCCAATGGCAGGAATTGAGATGCTTCTTCCATCAAACTTGGAAGTAGGTGTAGAATAATCACCAAGCATCCTTCTTGCATTATTGTTGTTGGGTTCGGCTGCCATCTCCTTTTCTTGTTCGAAAATTTCAGCAAGGTTGTCTCTGGATTGTTGTAATTTAGCTTCTCTTAGTTTCCTCTTCAGAGTCCTTTTAGGTTCTGGATCAGCTTCAACAAGAATGCCTTTTTCCTTGGTCCTGCTCATATGAAAGAGAAGAGAACAGAAAAAGAAGAGGGATCCTCTATGTCACAGTAAAGAGGTTTCTTATTATTATTAGAAGAAGAAAGGGGATAAAGAAAGGAGAATCCAAACACAAGGGTGAGGATAAGGGCAGTGATTTGAGATGAAGAGAAGTGTTAGTAAATGAATGAATAAATAGAATAATATGAGAGATGGAGAAAATTTCGAAAATAAATTTTAAAAAGGAGTTAAATGATTTTCGAAAAATAAAGATAAGAAATAAAATTAAAATTAAAATTTAAAATTTAAAACAATTAATTAATTAAAGAAAGAATTTTTGAAAAAGAGGGAGGTATTTTCGAAAATTAGAGAGAGAAAAGTTGTTAGGTGGTTTTGAAAAAGATAAGAAATAAACAAAAAGTCAAATAGTTAGTTGAAAAAGATTTGAAAATCAAATTTGAAAAGATAAGAAGATAAGAAGTTAGAAGAGATATTTTAAAATCAAATTTTTTAAAAAGATAAAATTTTGAAAAAGATATGATATAAAAGATAGGATAAGATAGATTTAATTTTTAAAATTAAAATTAATTACTTAACTAACAAGAAACTAAAAGATAAGATTCTAGAATTTAAAGATTGAACCTTTCTTAACAAGAAAGTAACAACTTCAAATTTTTGAATCAATCACATTAATTGTTAGCATAATTTTCGAAAATAAAGATAAAACTAAGAAAAAGATTTTTGAAAAATATTTTTAAAAAATTACATTTTCGAAAATTAAATAAAATAAAAAAAGAAAAAGATTTGATTTTTTGAAAAAGTTTTAATAAGATAAGATTTTTTTTTAAATTTGAAAATTTGACTTGACTTACAAGAAACAACTAATTTTAAAAATTTTTGACTAAGTCAACCCAAATTTTCAAAATTTTGAGAGAAAAAAGGAAAAGATATTTTTTTTATTTTTGAATTTTTAATTATGAGAGAGAAAAACATAAAAATTGACTCACAACATGAAAATTATGAATCAAAACACATTATGCATGCAAGAACACTATGAATGTCAAGATGAACATCAAGAACACTTTGAAGATCATGATGAACATCAAGAACATATTTTTGAAAAATTTTTTATGCAAAGAAAACATGCAAGACATCAAACTTAGAAATCTTTAATGCTTGGACAATATGAATGTAAGAATGCACATGAAAAATAATAAAAGACACAAAACAAGAAAACACCAAGATCAAACAAGAAGACTTACCAAGAACAACTTGAAGATCATGAAGAACACTATGAATGCACGAATTTTCAAAAAATGCAAGAAAAAAATTTTTAAAGCATGCAATTGACACCAAACTTATAAATTGACTCAAGACTCAAACAAGAAACACCAAATATTTTTTATTTTTATGATTTTATGATTTTTTTGGATTTTCTTTTATATTTTTCGAAAAACATATAGGAAAAAGAAAGTAATGAATCCAAAGTCCTCAATCAAAATCCTGTGAATTAGCCATGGCTTAATAGCCAGCCAAGCTAAAACATGTTATATGAAACTCTAAGATTCATTCTTGAAAACTCTAAAAATTTTCGAAAACAGGTGAGAAATTTTGAAAAATATTTTTGAAACTTTTTGAAAAGAAAATAAAAAAGAAAATTACCTAATCTGAGCAACAAGATGAACCGTCAGTTGTCCATACTCGAACAATCCCCGGCAACGGCGCCAAAAACTTGGTGGACGAAATTGTGATCATCAACAATGGCTCCAAAGACTTGGTGCTCTTAAACGTGAATCACACTTTGTCACAACTCCGCACAACTAACCAGCAAGCGTATTGGGTCGTCCAAGTAATACCTTACGTGAGTAAGGGTCGATCCCACAGAGATTGTTGGTATGAAGCAAGCTATGGTCATCTTATAAATCCCAGTTAGGCGGATTTGACTATATTAAGAGATTATTGGATTTTCGAATAATAATAATAAATTTAAACAGAAAATAAAGATAGAGTTACTCATGTAATTCAATGATGGGAATTTCAGATAAGTGTATGGAGGTGATGTGTTCCTTCCGAATCTCTGCTTTCCTACTACTTTTATCCAATCTTTGTCACTCCTTTCTATGGCAAGCTGTATGTAGGGCATCACCGTTGTCAATGGCTACATCCCATCCTCTCAGTGAAAATGGTCCAAATACTCTGTCACAGCACGGCTAATCATTTTTTGGTTCTCGATCATGTTGGAATAGAATCCCTTGATTCTTTTGCGTTTGTCATCATGCCCAGCAATTGCGAGTTTGAAGCTCGTCACAGTCATTCAATCCCGGAATCCTACTCGGAATACCACAGACAAGGTTAGACTTTTCGGATTCCCATGAATGCCGCCATCAATTCTAGCTTATACCACGAAGATTCTTGTTAACGAATCCAAGAGATATGCACCCAGTCTAAGGTAGAACGGAAGTGGTTGTCAGTCACGCGTTCATAGGTGAGAATGATGATGAGTGTCACGGATCATCACATTCATCATGTTGAAGTGCAACGAATATCTTAGAATAAGAATAAGTCGAATTGAATAGAAAATAGTAGTAATTGTATTAAAACTCGAGGTACAGCAGAGCTCCACACCTTAATCTATGGTGTGTAGAAACTCCGCCGTTGAAAATACATAAATGATGAAGGTCCAGGCATGGCCGAATGGCCAGCCTCCATGAAAGACCGAATGGTCAAAAGAACTAGATAGTCCAAGACATCTAATAAACTAGTAAAAAGTTCTATTTATACTAAACTAGCTACTAGGGTTTACAAAAGTAAGTAATTGATGCATAAATTCACTTCCGGAGCCCATTTGGTGTGTGCTTGGACTGAGCTTGATCTATCCACGAGCTGAGGCTTCTCTTGGAGTTGAACGCCAAGTTGTAACGTGTTTTGGGCGTTCAACTCTTGTTCGTGACGTGTTTCTGGCGTTTGACTCCAGAATGCAGCATGGAACTGGCGTTGAGCGCCAGTTTACGTTGTCTAATTAAGAAAAAAGTATGGACTATTATATATTGCTGGAAAGCTCTGGATGTCTACTTTCCAACGCCTTTAAGAGCGCACCATTTGGAGTTCTGTAGCTCCAGAAAATCTATTTTGAGTGCAGAGAGGTCAGAATCCAACAGCATCAGCAGTCCTTTGTCAGCCTTCTTAACAGAGTTTTGCTCAGGTCCCTCAATTTTAGCCAGAAAATATCTAAAATCATAAAAAAACACAAAAACTCATAGTAAAATCCAGAAATGTGAATTTAGCATAAAAACTAATGAAAACATCCCTAAAAGTAACTAGATCATACTAAAAACTACCTAAAAACAATGCTAAAAAGCGTATAAATTATCCGCTCATCAGGGAGCAAGGAACTGGAGAGAAAGATACACTAGGTAGCTTAGGACAAGATGTGTAAGTCAAAAGAGAATGGATGGCTGGGTTTCTGAAGCTTCGAGGCTTTTAACCAAGAGCTTTTTGCTAAATAAGGATGGCGCTTAATCAAAAATTCAGAATCACTCATGGCCAGAATGCTTAAAGCTAAATATTATGTTAGGAAAAAGTTCACTGACTCAGACAGGGGATATAATCCTAGTTATACATGGAGAAGCATATGGGAAACAAAGTGGGTGCTAGAGCTGGGTGGACTATGAAAAATTAGCTCAGAAAGGAATACAAAGATTTGGAGAAATCTGTCGCTTCCTAACGAAAACGGGTTCAAAGTGTGGATCACAAAAACATGCTTTGATAAGGAAACCACAGTGGATAGCCTTATTAACCAAGAAGATAAAACATGGAACCAGGAGATAATCAATAATACTTTCCTACCTTTTGGAGAAGAGAAAATTCTAGAGCTACCTATAGATATTCATGCACAAAAAGATAGTTACTATTGGAAGTACAATAGAAAAGGAGATTATGAGGTAAAGAGAGCTTACCACCTCATCAGAAGCCACAACCAGACCGCAGTTCGTACCATCACCCCAATCCAAGCAGAGCAACAATTTTGGAAAATATTTTGGAAGATGAGAATTCTCTTGAGAGCCTAGAACTTCATCTGGAGACTGATGAACCGATCTCTACCTACAAAGTCAAATTTACAGAAGAGAGACATGAGAGGAACTGCAGTGTGCCCTAGGTGCTAGGAAAAGGAAGAGACATATTCTCACCTGTTCATGGATCCAATTGGGCGAGGCATTTCTGGTTTATCTCCCCATTTATGATCAAAAAAGAAACAACGACCAACACCTCCCTACAACAATGGATTCAATCGATGCTCAATCATTTTGGGGATGAAAGGGGTGGGCTCTTCCTTTGCTGTCTTCATGCAATTTGGATCGATAAGAACAAACTAATCTTCAATCAAGAAGACTCTCTACCAGAGGCTCTGCTGAAGAAAGCGTGCTAAGCCTTCACAGAAGTAACTAGGCCCTACCTGTATGTCCTTTTGTCAGGAAGAACACCTTCAAAAAGTCAGAGTGCGAGCGAATAGAGGGCTCCAGAGTAAGGAAGATACAAAGTTAATGTAGATGCTGTCATCATTAATGAAAGGAGATGAGGAGTTGGTGTTGTTATTAAATTCTGGAAAGGGATGGTTGTGCTTGCTGCCACACTGGAGGTTGCTGCATTATTTTCAGTTACAGAGGCAGAAGTGTGGGCTATCTTTATGCGATTGAGCTTGGTGGCACTAGGGTTGTTTTTTGGAAGTAGAAGTGGAAGGGGATAATGTTGAAGTAATACAAGCTCTGAAAGCCACACAAGCCTTTACGGGTCCCTTCGGCACTATCATGGCAAACTATAAAGCCCTTTTTAATAGTTTTAGGTTTTGCAACTTTACACATGTAAAAAGAAGTGGAAATTCAGTAGCACACATACTTGCCAATTTAATTTTTACCAAGCCAAATTTACTGTGGATGAAAGAAACCCATATAATTATTTGTATCTTAGTTCACCTTGATATTATGGGCCTCTCTTCTTAATATAAACCTTTCTTTCAAAAAAAAAAGAAAATAACTTAAGAAAAATTGTAGCCTAAGCTAAGAAAGAGCATGATTCTAGCCTTCTTCGGTGACAGATTGAGAATTTACAACCTCTTGTGCTGGGATATAAAAGGATTTCTGGCATTCCAAACACATATTATGTAGGAAGTTTACTCTTTTTTTATTGGATATTATGTGAAAATTTTCTAATAAAATTTTTTTTATAAGGAATTTTTTGATAAAATAGATTTTGTTTTCTCTAAAAGGTTGGTGAAACATTTATTAAAGAGTAATTGTTTCTATTATTCTTCTTTTGTAGAGCGTTCTTCTTAGCTTACAATTAGTTAAATTATTATTTTAGTTCTTCATATTTAAGTTTACTTTTAAGTTTTTTAAATATTTAAAATATTTTATTTTAAATAAACATGTTTCTGTCACTGATAATTAAATATGTTTTTCTTAATTCGATACTATTAAACAAAGTGAAATAAAAGTGTAATAGATTTGAACCTCAATATGAACCAAATGTCAAATTTATCTAAATGTCCTCAATTAATTTTAATTGAGGTGCCAATAACCTTGTTAGAAGTAGGGGAGGCAAACAAAGAAGTTCGTCCTGTTCCGCCAAAAGTCCGCTATCTACCGGGTTGGTCTGTTCCGTCCTACCAAAAGCCCATCATCTAGTAGGTTGGCCCGTTTTGCTCTGTCTAGTGAGGAGGTCCTGAATTTTTCTCTCGTTTTGGCTAATGGCGGGATGGTGGATTCGTGGGCAAAACCCGCCAAATCTATCCTTTTTTATAAATTATTAAATATTAAACAATATATATAATTTCACAACCATTTCAATAAATTTATAATTTCTAAAGATATAAAAAAATTATAAATTTTAAATTCATAAATATTTAAGTCTTTATAATTATAAATATGTAATAAACATAATTATAAACCAAATTTTTTGAAACAAAATACTAAAACCAACATTGTTCAAAGCAAAACAAACATTGTCCAAAACATATAATTAAACACCTTCAAGTTTATAATCAATAAAAAATAAAACATAATCTAAAATATAACTTAGAACATCTTCAATTATCATCTTCATCCTCTTGTAGATCAATAACATCATTGAAATTTGTAAAAAAAACGGCCCTCACAAAAAAATGCCTGATTCGCTGAAGAAGCCTGTCCCGTTCTGCCAAAGCCTGCCAAAGCCCACAGATTAGGCGGTGCAAGTTAGGCGGGCTTTTAAGTTCGATAGTTTTAAATTTCCAGCCCAGCCCCCCTTTTTTGGCGGGTTACATGGGTTGGTTCGGCGGGTTTCGGCCTATTTGTCACCCCTAGTTAGAAGAGTCTTGTTTTATGCATTCAAAAAATAGAGCTTAAAATATATTGAGACTAAAATTGGGAGACTAGTTAGGACTTAATATTATATTTAGTGGATAGATACTAAAGCTAAAATTTCAATTTCGAAACTTAAAATTTTAGTGCCTTCAATACCCCCAGCAAGTGGGGACATAGGAGATTGAAATTTTTAGGGAGATGAATTAAAACATTAATAATATTTTTTCTAAAAATACCTTTATTTAACTTCTCAAAATTTAAATCTACCTTATAGTCTCCATATTTATCTTAAATCAAACATAATATTGAGATATAATTTAGTCTTGTATATTTTACACTAAATACAATACAGAGACTCTAAGTCTCTGTCTTCCAGTCTTAGTGTCTCAGTCATTAACTATCCAAAAACATCCTAATGTTGTAGAATTCGTTATGAATTTTAAAAGTTGAGATGTTAAATAGTGATTTTTTAGGGAATCCAACAATAGAGGGATCCCCACGTACACGATAAGTTTCATGTACGTGACACTGAATAAGATTGGGATCACCATGTATAGAATAGAGTTTCATGTATGAGATTCCTTGCTTACGCAAAAGGTGTTCGCATAAGCAAAAGGAGTTGAATGTAGAGATAAGATAGCAAGTGAAAATTTGTGCACGTGAAAGGGGACTATGTACAGGATAGTTGGGAATACTGAAAAAAGTCCTAGGTATATAAGAAATCAAATTGCCATCTACGTGGCATTGCCCTGACTGCTCAGCACCCTATATATACGGGATATGGATGCTTTGGCAAAAATGAGACGGTTTGAATCCTTCACCTTAATTGAGTCTAAAAGGTTGTATTAGAGAACTTAGACTCACAAGTTTTATACAATAGTCAAAGCCAAACCCCTACATATGATTATTGTGGTGAAATGTGAGAAACTCTAGAGATTGAGTATGAGATGGAGTTGTAACAAGGTCTGAGGTGTCACTATGATGATAAACCGGATGATATCAATAAATATGGTCAATGAGATGACAAAAGTTAACATTGAGATTGATATTATCAATGATAAGACTGAAATGATTATATTAGCATATGATATATAATATACTTTGCCAAATGTGACTTCTTTTTGTTTTTAAGCATAGTCTGACGTGTAATTTTTGAATAATTTTTTTCTAAAAGAAGGTAATAGAACATTCTCCCTCAAAAGGCTTTTAAGCTTTTGAAAAAGTTCTATGTTCCTTTTATTGAATAGATGATAAAGAGACTATATCTAGTAAAAATTATCAGATGTTATTGGGTCTAGCATATAACCATCACATAAATTTATGGTCAACAAGGCAGACATTCGTCAGATACATTTAGTGTTGTTTTTGTTTAGGTGTAGTGATAAATTGTTTGTACTTACTAATTATGTCTATATTTGAATTGATATTCCGCTGAATTGAATGTGCCTGTTGGTTAGATAGAGGTAGTGGAGATAACAGTGTTATTAGTCCATAAGATCTAAATGATTACAACTTAGCAAAAAAATGGTTATTGGATAAGGTACATCTTGGGTGAATGGATCATAGGTTGAAAATTACAGAATATCTATAAATTTATATTGCCTTATTAAGCAGTTATCTTTTTATTACTTTACTAGGAAGCTTTGTAGTTTCTTACCTTGTTGTTATCAAATAATACCTCATAGATGGGATTGTAACAATCGAGCATAGTTGACGATGGAGTCAAAATCGGTGATGAAGGAAGGATCTTAGCACGAGGATAAAAGAATCATAATAATTCAGTTTGAACTTTTTTTTCATAATGAATTTGATCTTGAATTAGAGTTGGTATTATGACATGTAATCTCTCTAATATTGGAGTCTTTGGAGTTATGTGGTATGAGATTAAAAATTGTGTTTTATTTATCTAAGAGAGAGCTTTTGTGCTTCAAAGATTCAAATTCATCGGAAGAGGATTTGAATCTATTAGAATTCTATGATAACCTTGGCCTAGGAGTCATAGCAATTCAGTTTGAAGCTCTCTTCTCACAATGAGTTTGATTTTAATTCAAAGTTGATACGTGACATATAATCACTTTGAAATTGGGGTCTTATGGGTGTGTGGCTTTGGATTGGGAATTAAGCTTCACCTCTTTTCATGGCATTGGATCAAGGAATTGGCATTGATCATGACTAGAGAAGTTGAGTAACCATGACCTTGGAACTCAACTACTTATGATCCGCCATAGATCTAAACATTGCATGAACAAGAGGAAGAAGAGGTTCATTGATTCAAGAGAGATCAACATTTCAAATTTCTAATGTCTTCTATCTTTAATTTCTAGCACTTTATATTTTCTGAACTTTACATTTTCAGTACTTTACTTTCTTGTACTTTACATTTATGTCATTTACTTTCCTGCACTTTATTGCTTTCCTTTTACTTTCTAGTCATTTACATTTTCTGATTCCTTATCATTCAACTATGATTGTCTAACTAGAATAATCAATTAACTATTGATTGCTTAATTCTTTAATTCTCGTGGAATCGACCTCACTCTTGTGAGTTTTATTACTTGATACAACCCGGTGCACTTGCCAGTAGTTATACGAATTAATATTTCTGTATCACTCCCATATAATTTTCAACTTTCAGAAAAAAAAACTTATACACAAAAGATTACCTTAATTTTAATTTGGTTTAATTACTCTGTTGGTCCCTATAGTTTCGTGAAATTTTTAATTAGGTCCCTATACTTTTTTCTTTTTAATTGAGTCCCTGCACTAAATTTTTTTTTCAATTAAGTCCTTCTTAGTAGTAATTGCCTTAATTTTATAGGGACCCAACTAAAAAAAAGAATTGGTATAAGGACCTAAATAAAGGAAAAAAAAGTGTAGGGACCTAATTAAAAAAATTGGTGCAAGGACTCAATTAAAAGGAAAAAAAGTATAGGGACCTAATTGAAAATTTTGCGAAACTATAGGGACCAACATAGTAATTAAACCTATTAATTTCACTCTCACTCACCACACAAAACCACAAATCATAATCCCTCTTTCCCAACAATCAACGATGTGCCTCCCTCTCCTTAACATCCCATGCTACCACAGTTTCATCGTGGTGCCTCCATCGTGCTGCTGTGGCACTAACCAGAGTTTGCACACCCTTTGTTGCCGTTGTAGCCTCCATTCATGCTGCATGCCTCTTGATGCAAGTCAACAGGCTACATCGCCTCCTCTTTATCGTTGCACCACCGCTTTATCATCCCGCCATCCAGGGATCACTGGCTCCTCCTCCATCACGAAAAACGTACTCGCCACCCCACCGTGTGAAATCCGGTCAAATCATAATTAAATAAGTAATTAAATTGGGCAAAAAGGATTGAAAAATTTAGAAATCATAATTTTAAAATTTAACGATGATATTTGAATTTGAAGGATTTTTTCGAGTAGAAAAACATAGTTTTCGGCATAAAAACGTGTACTAAAAATTTGATCGGCAGTACCGGCTTAAGTATGTCTGGTACTGTGGCTGGAAAAATTAATTGTGAGTGAAGAGAGCAAGAAGTTAAAAATTTAATTTGGAAAAGTAAAAATATTCAAAACGTAGATTAAAACACTAATTTTAAAGGTTTTAACCCAAGTTGGACCCAAGTCCAACATATATATAGCCTTTGTTAAGGCCATTTCAGTAACCACAACCCCTTTGACTTGTGTTTTGTACTGAAATGGAGAAGAGAAAACGAAGAGAGCAAAACCCTAACTCTTTAATTCTTCAATCCATCATAACTTTTTCTCCAAAGCTCCGATCGTCGCACCATTTGTGGCCACGCGAAGCCTTTCTCTTTCTCTTCAATTCTATCTAAAAAATTTGGTAAGTGGTGCGCGAAATTGTGAACTATACTTTTTCACAACTCTCATAATCCCTGGTAATGGCTCCAAAAACGTGGTAGCCCAATACCATGGCATTACACAACTTCGCACAACTAACCAGCAAGTGCACTGGGTCGTCCAAGTAATAAACCTTACGTGAGTAAGGGTCGATCCCACGGAGATTGTTAGTA
The DNA here is from genome assembly GCF_014773155.1 of Arachis stenosperma. Taxonomy (NCBI): domain Eukaryota; kingdom Viridiplantae; phylum Streptophyta; class Magnoliopsida; order Fabales; family Fabaceae; genus Arachis; species Arachis stenosperma. The sequence goes on along the minus strand of NC_080381.1, from coordinate 35,909,551 downwards.
TTGAAGCAAGCTATGGTCATCTTGTAAATCTTAGTCAGGCAAACTCAGATATATATGGTGATGAACGAAAATAACATAAAAGATAAAGATAGTGATACTTATGTAATTCATTGGTAGGAACTTCAGATAAGCGCATGAAGATGCCTTCCCTTCCGTCTCTCTGCTTTCCTACTGTCTTCATCCAACCCTTCTTACTCCTTTCCATGGCAAGCTCGTATAGGGTCTCACTGTTGTCAGCAGCTACCTCCCATCCTCGCAGTGAAAGCTAATGCACACACTCTGTCACAGTGCTGCCAATCACCGGTGTGGTTCCCTCCCCTACCGGAATAGAATAACTCTTTTGCGTCTGTCACTAACGCCCAGTAGGTTACAGGTTTGAAGCACGTCACAGTCATTCAATCATTGAATCCTACTCAGAATACCACAGACAAGGTTAGACCTTCCGGATTCTCTTGAATGCTGCCATCAGTTCTTGCCTATACCACGAAGACTCTGATCTCACGGAATGGTTGGCTCGTTTGTCAGGCGAGCACTCGGTTGTCAGGCGATTAACCATGCATCGTGCAATCAGGAATCCAAGAGATATTCACCAAGCCTCAAATGCTTGTAGAACAAGAGTGGTTGTCAGTCACTTTGTTCATGAGTGAGAATGGTGATGGGCGTCAATCATCACCTTCATCATGTTGAAGAACAAGTGATATCTTGGATAAAGAACAAGCGGAATTTGAATGAAAGAACAATAGTAATTGCATTAATACTCGAGGTACAGCAGAGCTTCACACCTTAATCTATGGTGTGTAGAAACTCCACCGTTGAAAATACATAAGCATAAGGTCTAGGCATGGCCGAATGGCCAGCCTCCCAATGATCTAAGAACTAAAATGTCCAAAGATGATCTAGAGATCTAAAAGTGATCAAAAGATTTCTATACAATAGTAAAAGGTCCTACTTATAAGAAACTAGTAGCCTAGGGTGTACAGAAATGGGTAAATGACATAAAAATCCTCTTCCGGGCCCACTTGGTGTGTGCTTGGGCTGAGCAATGAAGCAATTTCGTGTAGAGACTCTTCTTGGAGTTAAACGCCAGCTTTGGTGCCAGTTTGGGCGTTTAACTCCCATTTGGGTGCCAGTTCCAGCGTTTAACGCTGGGATTCCTTGAGGTGACTTTGAACGCCGGTTTGGGCCATCAAATCTTGGGCAAAGTATGAACTATTATATATTGCTGGAAAGCCTAGGATGTCTACTTTCCAACGCCGTTGAGAGCGCGCCAATTGGGCTTCTGTAGCTCCAGAAAATCCGCTTCGAATGCAGGGAGGTCAGAATCCAACAGCATCTGCAGTCCTTTTTTGGTCTCAGGATCAGATTTTTGCTCAGGTCCCTCAATTTCAGCCAGAAAATACCTGAAATCACAGAAAAACACACAAACTCATAGTAAAGTCCAGAAAAGTGAATTTTAATTAAAAACTAATAAAAATATACTAAAAACTAACTATATCATATCAAAAACATACTAAAAACAATGCCAAAAAGTATACAAATTATCCGCTCATCAGTAAGCTTCCCCTTCACCCAACTGCAGTTTCATTTTTTTCTATAAATTCAAAATTTAGCTTTGACTATTGAGAAATCTTGAAGTTTTGGTTGTTTAGGGTGCTCTAGTATGAGCTATATATGGGTTTCATCAACAATTTTCATGGGCTAAGGTAAAAAATCACCACACCCTTAGAATTCATCAAATTTCATGAATCCTAGGTTGATATATGTGTAAAACTGGTTATGTTAGAGTTTTAGGTGATTTTTGGTGTACTTTGGGAACTTAAATTTGCTTGTGAAGCTTTTGGGCGAGCCTTGGAGTGGGGTTCAATCTTAGATGTCATTGAGGTGAAAATTCAAGTGTTGGGTGTAAACTGCCGTCATTAAGATACGGTTTAAGTTTTATTTAAGTACCGTGTGGTGTGATATGAATTTGTAGGTTAGATGCTCCTAGAATTAAGCTTGAATGGTATGATTAAATGAAATTATATGTAATGGATATATGGATAAGATGTTGGTATGGATGATATTGATTTTGGATAATGATTATGTGATTATAAGTTATGTATTAAATTGATAAATGTTAGGTCGAGGCCTTGGAATTAGGCCGGAGGCTGTGAAAGGTAAGCCCAATAAGTTATTGAATTGTTATGCTTGGAATTGAGTTATGTATTTGATGGATTAGAGTTGAAATGTGTAAATCGATTAGATTTGGATATAATTAATTGTGAATGAGTGATTTGGGTTGGTTAGAGGTCATTATATTGACTTGAGATTGATGAGGCTTGTGAATCTTTGAAAAATTCGTAAATTCTGGTTTTTGGTGAAAACTGATTTTGACCAACTTCGATGGATTATAACTCGGTCCTCGAAATTAAAAATTTTACAAAACTATATTTTTATGAAAATTTATTTATTGATCTTTCCAACGGTTCAAGAATGGTTGAAAAATGAATTTTGTAAAAAGAATATGAAAGTTTAAAAATTGGGTTAAAAACTGATTTCTGCACATATAAGCTTTTTACAATTCTAATATGTGATACGTACGCAGAGGTGCCATGAAACACGGATATTGTTCTTTGCCTAGTATTCCTGCAGATGCAAAGAAAGGCACGCGTACACGCCAGTGTCAAGATTTCAAACTCACGTACATGGACATGACACATGACGCGAGGAAACACTTCTGTATTCACACTCTCATATACGCGGACAGGGAGTCACGTATGCGATATGCCCAATTTGCACCTCGTGCGTATGCACACCATGCATGTGTACACACAAATTTCTAGTTTTGCAAAAGTTTTTTTTAAACCTTTTAACCCCCTTTTTTAGCCTTCTAAACCTCTATAAACCCCGATAAAAAGTCTAGAGTCAATGTAATTAATGATAGAGAAGCTAGGGAGTAGACCTAAAGAGTTGTGTCAGTGAATTGATGGACAAGGGACTAAGTGCAATTTGAATTATGTTGAGGATGACTACAATGATGAATGATGATTGATCTTGAGTGGAATAAGATGATGATTATGATTATGGGAGGAAATAGAATTGAGAAGTGAAGGAAATAATGAAATTTACTTTGAATAAAATATACATGTTTTGAAATGTTGTGGAGTGATTCCACTTGCTGCAGTTGGTGCAGAATTTAGGATTTCCACAAACTTAACCGGCAAGTACACTGGGTCTTCCAAGTAATACCTCAGGTGAGTGAGGATCGATCCTACAAGGATTGTCGGATTGAACAAGCAATGGTTATCAGGTTGAACTTAGTTAGGCGAATCAAAAAGGGGTTTGGTGAGTTGTAATTCGGATAAACAATAAACAAGAAAATAAAGAAAGCAAATAAACAGTTTGGTGTGAAAGCAGTGTGAGAAAATAGTTAAGGTCTTAGAGATGTTTACTTTTTTGGATTAAAATATCTTCTATTTTAAAAATGAATTATTCATTCTATGACAAACTTTAAATGTCTAAACCCTAATCTCTTTGTGATTTAGTCTCCTCTAACCTTCATTAACCACCACTCTCGTGGTCACTTAATTCCGATTAGAGGGTGAAGTTCAGCAAACTAGTTTAGCGCCACGAAAGCCCTAATTACCCAAGATTAACAGGATTATATGTCACATATCTAAATTAGTTCATGCAGTTAGCGATTTAAGTTGAATTTGTTTTTAAGATGTAGTTCAAGTAAGATAACTCTATCGAGAATAAAAAGAACTCATGTAGAAAAAGGTCATACTCTTGTTCCACCAAGTTCATAAGATTAAGAACAAAAATAATCCTTACAATTGAATCAAACATAAATTAAAATAGAAGAATAATAGTTCTAATCCATAGAAATAAATAGATCTCCTAACCTTAACCAAGGAGGTTTAGTTGCTCATGACTTACAGAGAAACTAGGGTTCTGAAAATGTGTGGAAGGAAGAATATCCTAAACAACAGTGATCTTTTCCTTTAAATACTAAGCTAATAATAAATGCTAGACCTAAAAGATAATATTTGTAAATAAAAATTATAAAAAGAAAATAAAATAAAACAAAGAAGTGCTAAGTCTAATTGGAGGCCCAAATAAGTGTGATTCAGACTGCTTGCTGGCGTTTAATGCCAGAGATGTGCGTTAAACACCCTAGGGGGAGTGGCACGCTTCTAATTCTGATCCTATGCTGGCGCTAAATGCCAGCTGGCCGTTTAGCGCCTAGCGAGGGTGTTGCTAGCATTTTCTCTTTTTTCTCCAAACTCTACCAAATTGTTCCGAATTGCACCTGAAATCATAAAAATACCAAGACAACTCAAAGTAGCGTCCAAAGAGAATTTTTTCATTACAATCAAGTAAAAGTAAATAAAATCTAACTAAAAATAACTACAAAATGCTAGTAAAAAGGGTATAAGATGTTCACGCATCAACAGTAGAATGGTTCTACTTGTTTCGCAAAGCATTTGAGTGATTCCACTTGGCATAGTTGAGTGATTCCACTTAGCCGGATAGTATTGCACTGCAACTTGAGAATACATCATAGGTTCTAAGAGAGTATCTAGGCTAATTGGGATATGTGACATAAAATCTCGTTAGTCATGGGTAATTGAGGTCTCTGTGGCATTAAGGCTAGAATATTGAGCATCATTCTCCGATCTGGAAGATCTGACCTTATCTGTGGTGTTTTGAATAGGATCACTAGGGATTACATTGCGTGAGTTTCACCCTTATTCAGATTGAATGACCATTAGCACTGGCGTTTGATCTGGATCAGAGGAGATTAATAATGACCAATAGCCCCGGCTTTAATCACTTACAGCCTTGCCATTGAATCAATCACTCATTGTTAAAGTAGACAGTAAGAAGTATCAATCCAGAAGGATAGACATCTCTGAGGCCTTAACCGATTCCTCATCATTGTTTCCACGTATTTTCTTTATTGATTGTTTATTTCATACACTTACAACAACCACTACCTTTCTATTTGCCTGACTAAGATCTACAGGATAAACACAGCTTGCTCAATCCTACAATCCTCGTGGATTGACCCTCACTCACCTGCAAAATCGATAATTTAGGTTAGGTCAAGAGAGACCGTAGCTTTTGCATCTTCTGAAGTATTGAGTCCTTTACGATTGAGCCTGAAGAAAGGAGAATCAAAAGACTCAAATCTCATTCGTCACACAAAATCTAGTACAAAGATCTAGTATAGCTCTTCTCTAATCCTACTTCCTAGTTTCAATAGGATTGATTCTTATTATTTAAAGACATTAATTTGAATCACCTAAGTAATAATATTTTGGATAAATTATATTCACTTCCCTAAAATATTTCTAAATTGTTACAGTCATCTCTTCTCTAATTGTCTAATTTATACTAACCATCTCTAACTGTCTAACTTCTTCCATGATATTCTATTCATGCTTATTGGGGTTAATGAGTTTGTGAACCCAAAAGTTCATAACAAACCTGTACAAAAGGTTAGTTTATTCTAAGTTTTTCTACATAATTATTTATATTTATATTTAATTTTGGAATTAGGATCAACGAAGGTTTCAAATGCAGAGTTATTAGTCTTGGATTGAAGGTTGGTTCAAGTTTGAAACGGGGATCACAAACCGCTTCTGTTTCTCTCTGACATATACTGCTAGATGCCCCTTTAGGACTTCCACAGATTTTGAAGCTGCTTGGCTAGCTGAGAATGATGATGTCCTTCGAATAACAGGTAAATGGAAACCCATTTTTTTAAAGATGTATGTAAGAATAACAGCAAGAAAAAGTTCCCAAGTTTAAGAAGAATGTGCTTTTAAGTGTTTAACACTTAAGATTGTCAATGAGTTGTGTTATTTTTGAAGGCAAGAGAAACTGTATTTATAGATTTTAAGATTCTCTAGAAAACTATTTCTAAGATTAAATATTTTTTAAAATGATAGAATGCATACATATCACTACATGAGAGGTCACATGGTATTGTCCTAGAGGCCTCTATCAAAGATTAAGCAGTTGTTTGAGAATGCATACCCCACCTCGTCAAGGAATGGCTAATAAAGCAGCCACTTGCAATCAAATGCTAGGTGCTCAAGTGAAACTTAAATGTTAGTTCATAGTAGATATTAGAAGACCCACCATATATAATCAAGAGGAAGTGTAATTGGAACATGTTTGTCCATGGTTTCAAATTCCAGTTGGAACTTCTAATCTGGTGTACTTGAAAAAGCTTATGTTGGTATTGGCTTACTAGTAATAGTTTTAAAAATAATAGATAAAGTCATAGTCAAGGTCTAGAATTTCATTGTTAGAAGCAATCTCAATTTGAATAAACATGTGAGATGTCTAAAGCATGTCTACTAATTAATGGAGTAGCTGTAGTACAATGTAAGCTCTTCACTGTGTAACAATAATGTATATCATTAATTTCAAGAGGCTAATCTATGGGACATTATATGAAGAAGTGGGGTATGCACTTTCAATGAACTTCCTAACAATTTCAAGGTAGTATCATGTGATTTCTTGTGATGCATAATACACTGTCGATTGATAGACCCTACCTTATTCAAAATTATCTGAAGTTGGCTTTGGAAAGAGTTTAGTAACAATGATACCTGGTTCTTGTGAGCTTGATTGAGAGAGAGCAGAAAAGGACCAAAGTAAGAGGAGCGACGGCGACAACAGAGAGAAAGGGCGATGGCGGCGCGGCAGCAACGGAGCGACAGGCGGCGCGAGCAAGAGGAGCGACAGTGGCACGGCAGGGGAGAATGCGGGTTGGTGAATTTGGGGTAAAATGAGGGTTGATGAGGAATTTGGGGTAAAATTTTTTCTGAACTTGGAGGCAGGAAATGGGCGCCGGGCTGATGTTTTTAGCAATGAAAATCGACGATAGGGTTGTCGATTTTAGTTTTAAAAAAAGAAACGACTTTCGCATCTATTTTATACGTTAAATCCACACCATTTATTCGATTTTAGAAAGCAATCTAGACTGCTCAAATTTATCGACAGAAACATCGTCGATATTTTAAATATAAAAATAGATGTCATTTTCGTCGATTTTAAAATAAAAGTATTTCCAACCCCAAGTTCGTCGATGATACGACGATAGTTAAAAAAGGTTTAATGTAACATAAAAAAATTGACGACTACGCCATTGATTTTATTATTTTATTTTTAAAAATATCGACAGCAAGCCATCGAAAAATATCGACGGGAAGGATAACTGTCAATTTTTTGCGTCAAAAAATATGCTTTTTCTTGTAGTAGTTGTTGTTATTGTTAATAATATATAAATTTTAAGTAATTAAAGAATACAATTATCTAAAAGAGAGACTAGTAAATAATAATATAAGTGGAAATCTCCTAATGCAATGTAACTTAAAATGGAGAAAAAACCTAAGGGCCAATTAAAACTATCAAAGATAGATATTCTCTCTCTCACTCTGCTAGGACACAAAACCAAATAGAAATGGAGAGTGTAGTAAATACCAATCCGTAACATTATCGTGAACAGAATCCATTACTACAATTGAGTCTTTAGCATCAAGTGCTGACCACAAACTTGAAATAAAAGCATCAAGTTCAGTAAGTACAAAAAGAGACCCAAAACCACAAAAATGAATAGGAAGATGAGACACTGGTTATATATGATGAGGGACACATTGAAGAAGGGATCCAAAAGTACAAATACAACCTAGTGGGAAAGCTTATCACTGAAAAAACCATCAACACAAACTGGGTTTAAAATACAATGCTCAACATCTAGAAAAAATCCAAAGGTTTTCAAATGAAGGAGATTCAAAACAAATTATATCAGTTCTTTTTCAAGAAGAAAACAGATAAGAAAAGAGTCTTAAAAAGAAGCCCATGAATCTTCAGAAACTCATGGCTCATAATGGCACAATGGAAAAGAAATACCAATCCTACAGAGACAGATTTCTCAAAAGCTAAAGTGTATGTCCAGATCTAGAACCTACCAGAATATTACAAATCAACCAAGCTCAGATGGAAGTTAGCAACAGTAGCAGGTGAAGTGCAAGAATACAACCTTTTTTAGGCAAACAATAGTAAAGGGATATTCATCAAAGCCAAGGTGAAGATCAACGTGAACTAGCTAATCAAAAGGGAAGTGAACATTGGCAGCACTGCAGATGGAATCACATGGGTATACTTCAAATATAAAAAACTCCCTAACCCTTTGCTACTTCTACGACTTATTAGGTCACAATGAATGCTATTGTGAAAGAGCAGAAGAGAAAGAGGAAGGAAGACAACAGAAGTCCAGAGAACTTAGAGCATGGATAAGATCAGAAATGACAGGAATTAAAGTGGAAGTAGCAGCAAATAAAAAGTAAAAAGAGGAAGAAGGGGCAAGAACAAGTCAAAACCAGAAGGAAGCCACCCAACAGGGCCAAAAAAAGTTATTAGAAAAGCTAGAAAAATTAACAATAATCGATAAACAATCGTTTGTTGAAGAGGGGGAGAGGAATAGAAGCCTAATAGCTATTATAGGGACAGAACAAGAAACAGGAAAAAGGGCCAACAAGTAAAGAAATAGCCAAAGAGGGAAAGATTCAAAATGAATATACATCATCCAAACCACATGACAACAAAACCAAAACAGCAGCCAAATCAACCAAAGAAATGGTGCTAGAAATTAGAAGTAAAAAAGAAAAAAACTGAAATGGAGGAAAAAGAAAGAGAAGCAAAAAAATGGAAAAGAAGAGTGATGAGCGGATAATTATACGCTTTTTGGCATTGTTTTTAGGTAGGTTTTAGTAGGATCTAGCTACTTTTTAGTATATTTTTATTAGTTTTTAAGTAAAATTCACATTTCTGGACTTTACCATGAGTTTGTGTGTTTTTCTGTGATTTCAGGTATTTTCTGGCTGAAATTGAGGGACCTGAGCAAAAATCTGATTCAGAGGCTGAAAAAGGACTATAGATGCTGTTGGATTCTGACCTTCCTGCACTTGAAAAGAATTTTTTGGAGCTACAGAAGCCTAATTGGTGTGCTCTCAATTGCGTTGGAAAGCAGACATCCTGGGCTTTCCAGCAATATATAATAGTTCATACTTTGCCCGGGTTTTGACGACGCAAACTAGCGTTTAAATGCCAACTTCCTGCCCTATTCTAGCGTTAAACGCCAGAAATAGGATACAAGCTGGAGTTAAATGCCCAAACTGGCATAAAAGCGGCATTTAACTCCAAGAAAAGTCTCTACACATGAAAGCTTCAATGCTCAGTCCAAGCACACACCAAGTGGGCCCGGAAGTGGATTTCTGCACCATTTACTTATTTCTGTAAACCTTAGCTACTAGTTTTAATATAAATATTACTTTTTCTCATTGTATTAGACGTCTGGGTCATTCTGGTTACTCCTCTGGGGCCAAAGCCAATGAACACCATTAGCACTTATGTATTTTCAATGGTGGAATTTCTACACACCATAGATTAAGGTGTGGAGCTCTGCTGTTCCTCGAGTATTAATGCAATTACTACTATTTTCTATTCAATTCATGCTTATTCTTGTTCTAAGATATCCATTCGCACACAAGAACATGATGAATGTGATGATTATGTGACACTCATCACCATTCTCAACTTATGAATGTGTGCCTGACAAACACTTCCGTTCTACATGAAAATAAGCTTGAATGCATATCTCTTGGATTCCTGGTCCATGCGTTTGATTGCCTTTCCTGACAATAGAGCCTTAAATCCCTTGAGATCAGAGTCTTCGTGGTATAAATTGGAATCAATTGGCAGCATTCTTGAGATCCGGAAAATCTAGACCTTGTCTGTGGTATTCCGAGTAGGATCTGGGATGAGATGACTGTGACGACCTTCAAACTCATGACTGTTGGGCATAGGGACAGACGCAAAAGGATCATTGGATCTTATTCCGACATAAGTGAGAACCGACAGATGATTAGCCCTACGTAACCCATAGCTGGACCATTTTCACTGAGAGGATGGACGGTAGCCATTGACAACGGTGATCCCCTACATACAACTTGCCATGGAAAGGAGTATGAATGATTGAACCTATTCTAATTAGTTCCACCCTGATTGTTTGAAGCTCTATTAAGGCTTCTACTGTTGCTTCCTCCACCCAAAGTTAGGGTGATTCCTCTATCTCTGATTAAAGGTATTCAAATAGAGGGTCATCGTTGGGATTTCTAGAGGAATTTCTCATGTAATTAACATCCTCCATGGTGGACTGAGCAATGCCACAAGCATCTCCTTGGGTGTAGCTTCCAGTCATGTCATAGGATACATCTTGAGTGTTGATAGCTGAAACTTACATCCCGGTCAAGTGCTGAGAGATCATACTAATCTACGGAGACATCAGCTTGTTTTAAGCCAGAATGGCATCCAGTGTGTCCACCACCGTGACTCCTTTCTCCTGAGTAGTCTCACTGTTCATAGGGTTCCTCTCAGAAGTGTATAGATACTAGTTGTTGGCAACCATCTCAATAAGCTCATTCGCCTCTTCAGGCGTCTTCTTCATGTGTAAGGAACCACCTGCAGAATGATCCAATGACCTCTTGGCCATTTCAGAAAGGCCATCATAAAAGATGTGCAGCCTGGTCCACTCAGAAAATATGTCAGGAGGGCACCTCCTGATCATCAGCTTGAATCTCTCCTAGGCTTCAGAGAGGGACTCTGAATCCTTTTGCCTGAAGGTCTGGACAGCCACCCTCAGCTTGGTTAGCTTTTGAGGAAGAAAAAATTTGGTTAGAAACCCTGTGACCACCTAATCCCACATGTCCAGGCTCTTCTTGTGCAGAGAGTCAAGTCACTGGTTTGCTCTATCCATCATAGCAAAAAGGAAAGATCATGAGCTTGTAAACCTCAGGTTCACTCCATTCGTCTTCACAGTATCACAGATCTTCAGGAAGTTAAAGATGATTTTGTTGGGATCCTCCTGCGGAAGTACATGGTACTGATAATTCCGCTGCACCAGAGTGATCAGTTGAGGCTTAAGCACAAAGTTATTTGCACCAATGGTAGGTACAGCTATACTGCACCCATAGAAGTCAGGAATGGGTGCAGTGTATGAGCCAAACACTCTCCTTGCTTGCTCCCCTACGTTTGTGATTCCACCATTAGCGGCCATAGTGGGCTCTTCGGCTTCCTTCTCAAAAGTCTCCTTGAGATCCTCTCCAGCTTTGTAAGCTTTGGTTTGTTGCAAACGCCGCCTCAAGGTCCTCTCAGTTCAGAATCAAACTCAAGAAGGGGTTTCTTATCCCTGTTCCTGCTCATAAACAAACAAAAGACAAAGAAAAGGTGGGAGTCTCTATGTCGGATGATGAGCGGATAATTTATATGCTTTTTGGCATTATTTTTAGTATGTTTTTATTATGTTTTAGTTAGTTTTTATTATATTTTTATTAGTTTTTAGTTAAAATTCACTTTTCTGGACTTTACTATGAGTTTGTGTATTTTTCTGTGATTTCAGGTATTTTCTGGCTAAAATTGAGGGACCTGAGCAAAAATCTGATTCAGAGGCTGAAAAGGACTGCAGATGCTGTTGGATTCTGACCTCCCTGCACTTGAAGTGGATTTTTTGGAGCTACAGAAACCCAATTGGCGCGCTCTCAACTGCGTTGGAAAGTAGACATCCTGGGCTTTCCAGAAATGTGTAATAATCCATACTTTTCCCGAGATTTGATGGCCCAAATCGGCGTTCCAAATCAGCTCAAAACTGCCCGGCGTTAAATGCCGGAACTGGCACAAAAGCTGGCGTTTAACTCCAAGAAAAGTCTCTACACATGAAAGCTTCAATGCTCAGCCCAAGGACACACCAAGTGGGCCCGGAAGTAGATTTTTATGTTATTTACTCATCTTTGTAAACCCTAGGCTACTAGTTCTCTACATATAGGACCTTTTGCTATTGTACTTTTATCTTGGTAGCTATCTTTGAGTAGTCTTATGCTATCTTAGATCATGGGGCTGGCCTCACGGCCATGCCTAGACCTTGTTCTTATGTATTTTCAACGGTGAAGTTTCTACACACCATAGATTAAGGTGTGGAGCTCTGCTGTACCTCGAGTATTAATGCAATTACTATTGTTCTTCTATTCAATTCAGCTTATTCTGTTCTAAGATATTCATTTGCACCCAAGAACATGATGAATGTGATGATTATGTAACACTCATCATCATTCTCACTTATGAACGCGTGCCTGACCACCACTTCCGTTCTACAAGCACACAAGGCTTGAATGTTTATCTCTTGGATTCCATAATCAGAATCTTCGTGGTATAAGCTAGAATTGATGGCGAAATTCAAGAGAATCCGGAAGGTCTAAACCTTGTCTGTGGTATTCTGAGTAGGATTCAAGGATTGAATGACTGTGACGAGCTTCAAACTCCTGAAGGCTGGGCGTTAGTGATAGACGCAAAAGAATCACTGGATTCTATTCCAACCTGATTGAGAACCGACAGATGATTAGACGTGCTGTGACAGAGCGCATTGAACATTTTCACTGAGAGGACGGGACTGTAGCCATTGACAACGGTGATGCCCAACATACAGCTGGAAAGGAGTAAGAAGGATTGGATGAAGACAGTTGGAAAGCAGAGAGACGGAAGGGACAAAGCATCTCCATACGCTTATCTGAAATTCTCACCAATGAATTACATAAGTATCTTTATCTTTATTTTATGCTTTATTCATATATCATCCATAACCATTTGAATCTGCCTGACTGAGATTTACAAGATGACCATAGCTTGCTTCATACCAACAATCTCCGTGGGATCGACCCTTACTCACGTAAGGTTTATTACTTGGACGACCCAGTGCACTTGCTGGTTAGTTGTGCGAAGTTGTGATAAAGAGTTGAGATTGCAATTGAGCGTACCATGTTGATGGCGCCATTGATGATCACAATTTCGTGCACCAAGTTTTTGGCGCCGTTGCCAGGGATTGTTTGAGTTTGGACAACTGACGGTTCATCTTGTTGCTTAGCTTAGGTATTTTTCTTCAGAGTTCTTAAGAATGAATTCTAGTGTTTCAAGGTGATGTTCTTATCATCACCAAAGCTGATTGATTCTCATCAATTTAACTCTTGAATGTAATGTCCTGCTGAAGCTTGGGTAGCCATGTCTAATTTCTTTAGACTAAAGCTTTAGACTAACATTGCATGATTCCTGGAATTCTCATTAAGAATTTTGATATCCTTATTTTCTTTTTCACTCAATTTTCAAAAAAAAAATCCAAAAAAAATTTACAAAATCATAAAAACCAAAAATATTTTTATGTTTCTTGTTGAGTCTAGTGTCTCATTTTAAGTTTGGTGTCAATTGCATGTTTCTATTCTTCTTGCACTTTTTTTAATTAATTCATGTGTCTTCATTGATCTTCAAGTTGTTCTTGATGATTTCCTTGTTCTGGTCTTTAAATTCTTTTGTCTTGAGTGTTTTTGTAGTGTCTCATATGCATTTTCAATTTGTTAGTGTCAATAGTATACAAACTTCTAAGTTTGGTGTCTTGCATGCATTGTTATTTGATCTTAGTCTCATTTTGATTATTCCTTATTATTAAAAATAAAAAAAACTTTTTAATTTGTGTCTTTTCAAGTCAATAACACAGAGAATTGAAGATTCAGAACATTCAGCAGAGGAATTACACAGAAAAAGCTGGGCGTTCAAAACGCCCAGTGAGGAAGGAAAACTAGCGTTTAAACGCCAGCCAGGGTGCCTGGCTGGGCGTTTAACGCCCAAAAGGGGTGAGTTTTGGGCGTTAAACACCAGAATGTATACCATTCTGGGCATTTAACGCCAGGATGGCACAATAGGGAAGATTTTGTTTTTAACTCAAATTTTTTTTCAAGTTTTCAAAATTTTTCAAAATCAAATCTTTTTCAAATCATATCTTTTCAATCATATATTTTCAAAATCAATTTCTTTCCATTTTCAAAAATACTTGCTAAAAATTAATGATTTGATTCAACATTTCAATTATGTTGCCTTTTCTGTTGAGAAAGGTTTGATGTTTGAATCATATCTTTTCTTGTTAGCCAAGTCATTAATTTTCAAAATCAAATCTTCTTAAATTGTTTTTCAAATCATATCTTCCACTACAAGAATATGGCCGATTAGCTACCACGAAAAGAGTCGTAAAATCATCGCTAATCTGACGTAAAATATAATTTGTGACAAATTAGCTACCGCCTAGCAATTAATCCTTTTCTCGCTAATTACAAGTCGCAGATCAGTGAGGCAAATACAACAGTCGCTATTTCATCGGAAATTTTTTTAGTTACCGAATAGATAGTCGCAAATCCATCACTAAAGTAAAAGCTAATTCCATAAAAGAAATAGACTAAACGGTAGTCGCTAATTAGCGACAAACTCTACTGTAACAAACTCGTCGCTAAACGCAAGCTAACTTCGTAGACAAAATAAAAAGCTTAGTTGACGCTAATTAGCGAGGAATTTTTTCGAATCTAACTCGTCGCAATTTGTCCGCTAATATGATCGCAAAGTTGTCACGTTTTGTAGCAAATCTATAGCTAATTTTTGAAAATCCTTAATTAAATTTGTAAGAATTTTGTCGCTAAACCAAAGCTATTCTAAATGAGAAAGTAGAGTTATGAAGTAGTAGCTAACTTGCTAGGAAATAACATGTAATCAATTAGTTGCAATACTATTGCATAACGTCATCGCAATTTCCTTTTAAACTAGTAACAAATCGATAAATATCTCATAAATATTTCAGTTGTAATAGAGTCTTTAATTTGTCACCATCATCAACAATGAATATGTCGCTAATTTTTCTGTAATAATTATACTAAATAATTTCTTTAAATAATAAAAATTATCTATAGACAAAATATAGATGTAAAGACACTTTAACTTATTCAGCCAAGAACCAAATCTGTAGTAAACCTTGCATAGCTTTGTCTCTTATTTCCAGTTAGTACTTAATACATCAAATTCTTGTTCACAACTTTGTCTCTTATTTCCAGTTAATACTTAATACATCAAATTCTTGTTCACGGAGAAACGTTACATTAAAGTTTTACCCTCAAGATAGAAATGTGAGAAGGAAAAAATCAATTGAAAGGCCAAAGTACAACAACTACAGGTAATTTTAGTGAAGGTATGCCTCCATTTGCAAGGTAAGGAATGGAGCTGCTGGAATTACTTGAACTATAGCCATTTCTCACTGCTTTCAAACGGTCAACATTCATGTCAGAACTTTTCTTGATCTTCTTTTCTTGAATCTGTTAAACTCTCACATGAGGGGAGAAAATAGAAAAGAATAAGTTTATGTCAAAAGCTATTCACTCTAATAACCAAATATCAAAAACAAAAAATGGAAACTCATGGTCAAAAAAATACTCATGGTGAAAAAAAGAAATTACATAGACATGATATCAGATAACAAAATCTGTAGAATATTTGAGCTGAGATTCCAATGCCAAGTTATAGGAATCTATTCCAAAACAAGGAGCTGGAGCAATAATAATTTATTCAAAGATATCCAAAGCCTAATGTTTAACAAGAGTGCCATTCAACTCTTTGTCAATTTAGATAAATAACATGCGTTCTGAAATTTGTCGCATATCATAGAAAATTTAGTGAATGCATAGAACTGACAGGACCTAGAAAATCCCAACCATCTAAAAGATGCCAATTAAATATATAAATAAGTGGAAAATTAAAAGATAACAGCCAAATAGCAATCACAAATAGCAGAGCCATTTGTCCTAATTGGCTTTTGAAACTAACAGTTTAAAACTACATTATGCAAATAACTCTAACTAAGCCAATTAGATTTCAGCCACAATACAGTTCTACAAAATTTAATCAGAGTGTAGCACATAACATTAACATACCTTAACTGCAAGTTCTCCAATAGACCAGCATGCATTATTTGCTATTGAAATAGCTTCTTTAACCTTAGAAATTTCTTGTATAGATAACATAGTACGTTAGTAAAATAATTGAAAAAATATCACTCAGCTGAACCCTAAGCTAATACCAGAAATACACATACCAGCTGCTTGGCTTAACTTTCAATATGAGAAATAAATCATTATAAAATACAACAGAAACCAAATCATTAAGTTGACTGTAGTAGAACCTTGTATACAAAAAGAAAAGGTGTAATAATGGTGCTTATTATCAATATAAATAGCACCAACTAAGATGAATTAAATGTGGCCACAACATTCAAAGCAACTGAAACTTAAACCAACGATTGTAATTACGAAGGTGCTTGAATCATGCTAGTAGAAAAGAGAAGTACTAAACATTGCCAGTTTAATTATTTTGCCTTTTTACAACCAAATCATGAAAATATTCAGAGATGCATGTGAGAAATAGAAATCAAAGCATACCATAGAAGTTATAAAATTGACAAAAAACAGAGGACCTATACCGAGACATCGAAATGTGAAATAAATGCTTTCAAAGTACATAACATCATAGACAAGATAAGATATTTCCTAACAGATAAAATATAAGAAAAAGTGGGGTGCATACATGTGCTATAGACTGCCATTTGCAACCTTCAGCCACCATGGATGGCGCTGGGCACCCGAGAGGGGCTCTACATGACTGTCGGCCTTCTCAAGAGGAACAAGAAATTTGAAGAGAAGAAAGAAGAAAGTGCATAAATATGGAAACCCAGCTGCTCATACCAACAAAGGAATACTGGATGGTTAATGGTACCCCATTAGAGGGAGGTCTAGAGAATATAAAAACTATTACTCATATGGTCAAAGAGGGTCTTATCCGAAATAAAATGGAAGGAGAGGGTCTGAAAAAAAAAAAGATCTGAGGATGAGTTTGATGATGAAGAAGAAGAAGTAGAGGACAAACCTGAGAAATGTAAGGAATGGAAAGAGATGAAAGCAACTACACTCCAAAAGGAATAAGAGTGGAGATAAGAGATTAGGGCCTCTACAACATTATCATTAATGAGAAAATGGAAAGAAAGCTCTAAAAATTATGGTAGAACACCCTTATAGTTAAGTTATTGGGAAGAAGAGTTGGATATGCAGCTATAACAAGGAGACTTGAGAGTTTGTGGAGTGACAAAGGAAGCATAAATGTCATACATGTTAGTAATGATTATTACCTGGTCTATAGATATAAAGCATTTCAAGAGAGGAAAGAGATCTTTGTTTGAATTTGAAAGTTGCTACCATTTCTCTATTAATGGTAGCATGAGAATGTCAAGATAAACAGGCTGGCAAAACAAGGAAAGAAGCAGTTCATATGAAAATTCATTAGACACAAAAGAATGCAAGAAAAATAATTTAAGAAAAAAAGAGAAAGAGAAACTTCTATGTAGGGAAGGTTGCTTACCCTTCCATGAAAAACTATTAAAAATAACATACCTGATTCAGTTTCCCACCAACAACTTCAGCTAGAGTTCCAATGGCATCATATACAAACGGTCCTTCTCCACCAAGCAGCCCAGATCCCACTCATGGCCGCTAAATAACCCCATCTTCAACTGCTCCACCGAACGCTCTACATATTATTTTATTTATAGTTCAAACATTAGTTTCATTCTATAGATCATATATAGTAATACCCTGCTGTATTGTTTCAATATTATGCACGCATGCTATGGTGAATGTTCAAGCTCCTTAATTTTATACATTTACTATATGTACTATTAAGAAAATAATCTAAAGTTATCTTATTATTAGTCAAACTGCGATTATTAAATCTGTTGCTACTTGCTAGCTAGCTGCTCCAGATTCCTAAAAAGTCATCAGTATATATAGTGCAGGGGTCATGGCCGCTAAAGCATTATTCTTAGCTTGAAACGCAATGAAAACCAACGCAGTCCAAGAATTTCCTTATGCAATTAGTAATCAGTAAGTTGCATCTTATTAAATTAAATTAAATTATTCATCTAAAAATAAAGAACCTTTGATTTTATCACTTTAAATTTTCTTCATCACTACTCTTATCCATCAAACTAAATAGTAGAAATAAGACAAGGTTGCTATGCCTAGCTATGAATTTATTTGATATATGCACTTCATGCAGTTTACAACGCTATAAAATTGAAATCACTGGAACTTGAAAGAAAGGATAAGAGTCATCTAAAGAAGAAATAAAAACAAATCATGAAATGCAAAATGCAAGCAATGCCACATGGATAAGATAAAGCTACCACATGCAAAAAAACTATGGCAATTATATGGATTCAATCAGCAAAATATCGGAAAATCAACAAACCCTGATGAAGCAATATGCAAAATCATAAAGCAAAATGTAAAATCAAAAATCAAACTCTAACAAAGGAAGAAATAGAAATTACAAAAATTTAAAACTATAAAAATCAGAATAAGCACCCCCCCAAAAAAAAAGAAATATATTAGAACAGCAAAAAATCCACCAAAAGAAAGAGCACAATTCCAATTCCAACAGCAACTGCCAAGAAGCTTGTGTACCTAAAATAAAACATATTGTCTAATAAAATTCTAACCATAATGCAAAGATTTCTTAGATCAATGTTAACAAAACAAAGCAATAGCATTTTACACGTTTCTAGTTAATCCGACCAATAATTATATCAATGACAATTTTAACTCAAACAGCAAGCTTACAAACAGTAAAAAATTATAACTCAAATCATGTAATGTATGCAGCACCAATAAGATAAATACCAACCAGTTGCCTCAATTCTCCAGCATGAGCTATAAGTTAAATCAATCATGATTCAATGTGCTCTTTAGAGTTCAACCACAGACAAAAATCTCAGAGAAAGGAATGAAAAGTAGGCAGATTATTTTAATAGACTTCAAATTGGTTGCAATAGGAATTGTTTCCCAAAGGGCCATTAAGGGTGTGTTCGTGAGTTAAATTTATCATTACAGTTCAAAGTTCAAACCCTCCCCTTCCCTCTCTTCCAGTCCAATACAACTTCTAAAATATATTGTTGCCTACAGAGACATCGAATCGAAATTGAAATTGAAATTCAAATAAGAATGAAATGAAAGTTGAAGAGAGAGAGAGAGAGAGAGAGAGAGAGAGAGAGAGAGAGAGGTTAGGAGTACGGACAGGAAGTAATCGTAGAAGCCGAAAGTGAGGACAAAAGCACGGCAAGCCCTAGCAGCGGCGGCGGCTTCAATCGACCCCAGGAGCGACGACAGTGCACGGCGGAACAGCCTCCTTCTCTCTTGCGTCGTGTATTCGTCCTCTCTCTCCATCTCGTCTGCGAATCGTCTCTCTCTCCTTCGGGCTCCCTGCTCTGCGACGGCGATGGTGGCGGCTGCAACGGAGTTGCGGCGGTGACCCCCTCTCACTCTCTGTTCTCTCGCTAGCGCCCTCTCATCTCCGTCTCCCTCCTCTACTCCCTCTGGTTCACGCTTTCTCTCGGATCTGGAGGGTGTGTGTGTGTGTGTGAAAGGGGGCGTGGTGGCAGCGGTGAGTGAGTGTGAGTGTGGGTGTGTTAGGGTTAGGATTTTGAACAATCCAAAGTTGAATTGCGAAGGTAAGGGGCAAAAGCTTTCTCTGATCTGATATTCTGATGGCCAAAGGGGGGAAAGAGAAAAATTAATTCTGTAGTGTGTGTTTTTGCTTTTGGGGGGAAAGGGGAAGAAAAATTTAGTTAGGCGTACTTTGGTAAAATTTTCTTTTTAAGTATTTTGTAAAAGTTAATTTTTAAAAGATGATTTTTTAAAAAGATTTTTTAAAAGATGACTTTTTAAAAATGGTAGTATTTATATTTAATAAATTAAATTAAAAATAATTTTTAATAAACATAAATAACATTAATTATATTTAGTAAAATAATTTTTAAAATTTAAAATACTATAATAGACATAAATGTAAGTATTAAATTCTCCTTTCTTTTTTAATTCTGTTTTCCCTCCTTCTTTTTTATTTTTTATGTGTATGTGCAGCAGTAAGGAGAAGAGATGTGAGAGTTAGGATTTGAGTGAAATTAAGGTTTCTAGTTATCAATTAGAATTAAAAATTAGAGATTTCATAAAAAAATTTGGATATAATAGATATTTAGGTAAAATTAAAGGGTAGAATAATAATTTTAAAATTAAATATATTCTATCAAAAATATTTAGGTAAAATTAAAGGGTAGAATAATAATTTTAAAATTAAATATATTCTATCAAAAATAATTTAAAAACACTATTTATTAACACTAGCAGCTCAACAGGCACTTCAGTCGTATTTCTATTGTGTTTAAAAGATTAATTTTTATATTTTAATTTTTAAAATTATAAATTTTATAAAATAATTTAAAAATTAAGAATAACAAATATTTAAAAATAAATATAAAAATAGAGGTTTTATTGATAATTTGTAATTGAGTTTTGGCATGTTTAATTATAAGTTGTTTCTCTTCTTGCAATTTTTTTAAGACAAAAAAAAATAAAAAAAATTCAATATATAATTGATTTAATAAATGGGAGAAAGATACATAGAGATAAAAAAAGAATTAATAAAAGTAAATGAAGACTTGAAAGAAGATAATGGAATAAGGAAGAGGATGATGTGGATGGAAAGTCCAAAAGTATTCTAATAACGTGATTATAAGGTGAGAGAAATTTGGTAGAAGTTTTTTTAAACTGAATAATTAACATTAAGTGAAAAGTTAATTAGAAAGGGTAATATTGAAAAGAAATTTTAGACAATAAATCCATGTATTGCCATTATATATTGTCATTATACATATTGCTGAGATGAAATAATTATTTTTAATTTAAATTATAAAATGAACAGATTAATTATACTTTATAAAGTATAGTTTAAATCTGAAATATCAATTATCTAATTTAAATCATTTAATTTTATTATTTTTTCATTACCAAAACTTGATTTTGAATTATATAAAATAATCAATTTTAATTATACCAAATATCCAATTATACTAAAGATAATATAAAAAAACTTAATAAATTTCAATTTTAATTATTATCAAAATTACTTATGACTCTAATTACTTTTAAAATTCAATATATATATATATATATATATATATATATATATATATATATATATATATCATAAAGCTTTATTTAATTACTTTTAGTAAAATAATATTCTTTTAACAAATATATTAAATTTAATTTTTTAAAAATTCGGATTGTTACATCAAAATGAAATAAGGACTGAACAAGGACTAACGTTTTTTCTCACAAATTAGTAGCATCATAAAATAAGTGATGGACGAAATTGTGATAAACAATATTGGCTCTTTGGTATGTGCATTTATTAACTCAGCACTTTCTTTCCATAACTCCATTCAACTAACCAGCAAGTGTACTGGGTCGTCCAAGTAATAAACCTTACGTGAGTAAGGGTCGATCCCACAGAGATTGTTGGTATGAAGCAAGCTATGGTCGTCTTGTAAATCTCAATCAGGAGGATTCAAATGTAATTGGATTAGATAAATAAAAGATAAATAAAATAGGATAGAAATACTTATGTAAATTAATGGTGGAAATTTCAGATAGGCGTATGGAGATACTGTGCCCTTTCTTTTTCTACTTTCCTACTTCTTCCTTCTAACTTTTTATCACTCCTTTCTATGGCAAGCTGTATGTAGGGCATCACTGTTGTCAATGGCTACATCCCATCCTCTCAGTGAAAAAGGTCCAAATGCTCTGTCACAGCACGACTAATCATCTGTTGGTTCTCAATCAGGTTGGAATAGAATCCAATGATTCTTTTGCGTCTGTCACTAATGCCCAGCCTTCAGGAGTTTGAAGCTCGTCACATTCATTCAATTCCGGGATCCTACTCGGGATACCACAGACAAGGTTAGACTTTTCGGATCCCTATGAATGCCGCTATCAATTCTAGCTTATATCACGAAGATTCTGATTAAGGAATCCAAGAGATATGCGCCCGGCCTAAGGTAGAACGGAAGTGGTTGTCAATTACGCGCGTTCATAGGTGAGAATGATGATGAGTGTCACGGATCATCACATTCGTCATGTTGAAGTGCAACGAACATCTTAGAACAGGAATAAATGAAATTTAAAGGAAAAGAGTAGTAATTGCATTAAAACTTGAGGTACAGCAGAGCTCCACACCCTTAATCTATGGTGTGTAGAAACTCCACCGTTGAAAATACATAAGTGATAGGTCCAGGCATGGCCGAATGGCCAGCCCCCAAGGTCTAAGAACTAAACGTTCAAAGATGTAACGTGGTCAAAAAGACTACTAATACACTAGTAAAAAGTTCTATTTATACTAAACTAGCTACTAGGGTTTACAGAAGAAAGTAATTGATGCATAAATCCACTTCCAGGGCCCACTTGGTGTATGTTTGGGCTGAGCTTGATCTATCCACGAGCTGAGGCTTCTCTTGGAGTTGAACGCCAAGTTGTAACATGTTTTGGGCGTTCAACTCCGGTTCGTGACGTGTTTCTGGCGTTTGACTCCAGACAACAACATGGAACTGGCGTTGAGCGCCAGTTTACGTCATCTAATCACGAATAAAGTATGAACTATTATATATTGCTGGAAAGCTCTGGATGTCTACTTTTCAACGCCGTTGAGAGCGCGCTATTTGGAGTTTTGTAGCTCCAGAAAATCCATTTCGAGTGCAGAGAGGTCAGATTCCAACTGCATCACCAGTCCTTTGTCAGCCTCCTCTCAGAGTTTTGCTCAGGTCCCTCAATTTCAGCCAGAAAATACCTGAAATTACAGAAAAACACACAAACTCATAGTAAAGTCCAGAAATGTGAATTTAGCATAAAAACTAATGAAAACATCCCTAAAAGTAACTAGATCATACTAAAAACTACCTAAAAACAATGCCAAAAAGCGTATAAATTATCCGCTCATCAATAAGCGAGGAAAGTCTATCAGTTGTTAAGCAGTCGCTAATTCCTCACTAAATAAGCTTTTGATCAGTGACTCAATTGCGACCACTTACCTCTAACATTTTCTCGGTTAGTTTTGGATTTGTTATAACTTTGCGATAGATTTCCAACGAGATTAGTGAGTAATTTGCTACAAAATAAGTAGGATATAGCTTTTGCTTTGCGACGAAATTGCAGTTGCCAAGTCGCTCGCTAAACTAAACTTGCGACAACTTAGCGACAAATATATTTCGCTAGCTAATCAGCGACTTGAAATCAGCGAGCGAAGTATGTCAGTTGTTAAACGGTCGCAAATTTCTCGCAACTTAGGTCATAGGCGCTTAATATCCGTATTTCCACTTTAGCGACTAATTAGCAAGGAACAGTTCCCTAGCTAAATGATTTATTTGTTGCGACGAGTTAGCGACGACTATTTTCTGTCGCTACTCTTATTTTGAATTTTACAATATTATGCGACAAATTAGCGAGAATCTAGTTACTCGCTTAAAATAAAAACTTTGGTGACAAATTAGCTAGAAAATTGTCCATCGCAAAATGTATTTCAAGTCTTTGTGACGGATTAGCTAGTAACATTGTTCCTCACTAATTAGACTTTTTGCACAAAGTTTATTAAGCGACGAACTAGTGTGTGAATTGTTTCTCGCTAATTGTATATCAAACAATTACGACGGAATAGTGACAATAATATCTCTCGCTATTTTAATTTTATTCGATTGAACCCCTAAGTAACTGATTTGCTAGAACATTGTCACTCGCTAATTAATTTGTGACAAATTAGCGAGAATATTTTTCTCGCTCTTTTTTTAGCCACAAAAGTCAATCTGCGAGAAACAAACTTACTCGTAAATCTCTCGCTAATCAGTTGCTTTTCTCAAGTTCAGGTATTTTGTGACCGCTCATTAATTTTGTCGTTAGTGCGTCACTAATTTCTCGCAAGTTAGTGACGGATTAGTAACAAAATATATTTCTCGCAAAAATTCGTCGCTAATTTGTCAAATTCTTGTAGTGTTCTTAATCACATCTTTTTCAAAATAGTTTTCAATATATCTTTTTGATTTCTAATTTCAAAATCTTTTTCAAAAATCACTTGATTTCTTTTCCACTCTTAGTTTTCGAAAATCAATTAGTATTTTTCAAAATGTTTTTAAACCTTTTTAATTTATTTTCGAAAATTTCTTCCCCTCTTCTCACATCCTTCTATTTATGGACTAACACTACTCCTCAATGCACAATTCGAACTCTATTTTTCCTTGATAAGTTCGAATTTTCTACCTCTTCCTTCTATTTTTCTTTTCCTCTGACACCTCAAGGAATCTCTATACTGTGACATAGAGGATTCCATATTTTCTTGTTCTCTTCTCTTTCATATGAGCAGGAGTAAAGACAAAAGCATTCTTGTTGAGGCTGACCCTGAACCTGAAAGGACCTTGAAGCGAAAGCTAAGAGAAGCTAAGGCACAACTCTCTGTAGAGGACCTAACAGAAATCTTCAAAGAAGAAGAACCCATGGCAGCCGAAAACAACAACAATGCCAACAATGCAAGGAAGGTGCTGGGTGACTTTACTGCACCTACTCCCGACTTCTATGGGAGAAGCATCTCTATCCCTGCCATTGGAGCAAACAACTTTGAGCTTAAGCCTCAATTAGTTTCTCTAATGCAACAGAATTGCAAGTTTCATGGACTTCCATTGGATGGTCCTCATCAGTTTTTAGCTGAATTCTTTCAAATCTGTGACACTGTCAAGACTAACGGGGTTGACCCGGAGGTCTACAGACTTATGCTATTCCCTTTTGCTGTAAGAGACAAAGCTAGGATATGGTTGGACTCACAACCTAAAGAAAGCCTGAACTCTTGGGAAAAGCTAGTCAATGCCTTCTTGGCAAAGTTCTTTCCACCTCAAAAATTGAGTAAGCTTAGAGTGGAAGTCCACACCTTCAGACAAAAGGAAGGTGAATCCCTCTATGAAGCTTGGGAAAGATACAAACAATTGATCAGAAAGTGTCCCTCTGACATGCTTTCTGAATTGAGCATCATAGGTATCTTCTATGATGGTCTGTCTAAACTGTCCAAGATGTCATTGGACAGCTCTTCTGGAGGATCTCTTCATCTGAAGAAGATGCCTACAGAAGCTCAAGAGCTCATTGAAATGGTTGCAAATAACCAATTCATGTACACTTCTGAAAGGAATCCTGTGAACAATAGGACAAATCAGAAGAAAGGAGTTCTTGAGATTGATACTCTGAATGCCATATTGGCTCAGAACAAAATATTAACTCAGCAAGTCAATATGATCTCTCAAAGTCTGTCTGGAATGCAAGCTGCACCAGGCAGTACTAAGGATGCTTCATCTGAAGAAGAAGCTTATGATCTTGAGAACCTTTCAATGGAAGTGGTGAATTACATGGGAGAACCCTATGGAAACACCTATAATCCTTCATGGAGAACTCATCCAAATCTCTCATGAAAGGATCAACAGAGACCTCAACAAGGTTTCAACAATAATAATGGTGAAAGAAACAGGTTTAGCAATGGCAAGTCTTTTCCATCATCTTCTCAGCAACAGACAGAGAATTCTAAGCAGAGCCACTCTGACTTAGCAACCATGGTCTCTGATCTAATCAAAACCACTCAAAGTTTCATGACTGAAACAAGGTCCTCCATTAGAAACTTGGAGGCACAAGTGAGTCAGCTGAATAAGAAAGTTACTGAACTCCCTCCTAGTACTCTTCCAAACAATACAGAAGAGAATCCAAAAGGAGAATGTAAGGCCATTAACATGACCCACATGGCCGAACTTGGAGAGGAGGAAGAGGCAGTGATCGCCACTGAGAAAGACCTCAATGGGCGTCCACTGGCCTCCAATGAGTTCCCTAATGAGGAACCATGGGAATCTGAGGCTCATAATGAGACCATAGAGATTCCATTGGATTTACTTCTGCCATTCATGAGCTCTGATGAGTATTCTTCCTCTGAAGAGGATGAAGATGTCACTGAAGAGCAAGTTGCCAAGTACCTTGGAACAATCATGAAGCTAAATGACAAGTTATTTGGTAATGAGACTTGGGAGAACGAACCTCCTTTGCTCACCAAAGAACTGGATGACTTGACTAGGCAGAGATTACCTCAAAAGAGACAGGATCCTGGGAAGTTTTCAATACCTTGTACCATAGGCACCATGACCTTTGAGAAGGCTCTGTGTGACCTAGGGTCAAGTATAAACCTCATGCCTCTCTCTGTAATGGAGAAGCTAGGGATCTTTGAGGTACAAGCTGCAAGAATCTCACTAGAGATGGCAGACAATTCAAGAAAACAAGCTTATGGACTTGTGGAGGATGTTCTGGTAAAGATTGAAGACCATTACATCCCTGCTGATTTCATAGTCCTAGAGACTGGAAAGTGCATGGATGAATCCATCATCCTTGGCAGACCCTTCCTAGCCACAGCAAAGGCTGTGATTGATGTTGACAGAGGAGAATTGATCATTCAAGTGAATGAAGAATCCTTTGTATTTAAGGCTCAAGGATATCCCTCTGTTACCATGGAGAGGAAGCATGAAGAGCTTCTCTCAAAACAGAGTCAAACAGAGCCCCCACAGTCAAACTCTAAGTTTGGTGTTGGGAGGCCACAACCAACTTCTAAGTTTGGTGTTGAACCCCCACATTCAAACTCTAAGTTTGGTGTTGGGAGGTTCCAACATTGCTCTGAGTATCTGTAAGGCTCCATGAGAGCCCACTGTCAAGCTACTGACATTAAAGAAGCGCTTGTTGGGAGGCAACCCAATGTTATATTTATCTATTTTCCTTTGTTATTTTATGTTTTCTATAGGTTGATGATCATGGAAAGTGACAAAATCAACTGAAAAAGCAAAAACAGAATAAAAAACAGAAAGAAAAATAGCACACCCTAGAGGAAAACCTTGCTGGCGTTTAAACGCCAGTAAGGGCAGCAAAAGGGCGTTTAACGCCCAGTCTGGCACCATTCTGAGCGTTTAACGCCAGAAAGGGGCACCAGACTGGCGTTAAACGCCAGGAAAGGGCAAGAAGCTGTCGTTAAACGCCAGAAATGGGCACCAGCTCGGCGTTTAACGCCAGAATTGGCATAAAGAGTATTTTTGCTCGCCACTTGGTGTAGGGATGAATTTTTCTCGACACCTCAGGATCTGTGGACCCCACAGGATCCCCACCACTCTCTCTCTTCTTCACCCATTCACCAATCACCTCAACACCTCTTCCCCAAAAACCCCTCACCTATCAAATCCTACTATTCTCTTCACCACTCACATCCATCCTTCATAAAACCCCACCTACCTCACCATTCAAATTCAAACCACTTTCCCTCCCAAACCCACCCATAATGGCCGAACCATACACCCCTCTCCACTCCTATATAAACCCATCTTCACCACCTCATTTTCACATAACCTAAACACTACTTCTCTCCCTTTGGCCGAACCACAAAGCCACCTCCATCTCCTTCATTTCTTCTTCTTCTACTCTCTTCTTTCTTCTTTTGCTCGAGGACGAGCAAACCTTCTAAGTTTGGTGTGGTAAAAGCATTACTTTTTGTTTTTCTATAACCATTTATGGCATCTAAGGCCGGAGAAACCTCTAGAAAGAGGAAAGGGAAGGCAAAAGCTTTTACCTCCGAGTCATGGGAGATGGAGAGATTCATCTCAAAGGTGCATCAAGACCACTTCTATGAAGTTGTGGCCATGAAGAAGGTGATCCCCGAGGTCCCTTTCAAACTCAAAAAGAGTGAATATCCGGAGATCCCACATGAGATCCGAAGAAGAAGTTGGGAAGTTTTTACCAACCCCATTCAACAAGTCGGAATCTTAATGGTTCAAGAGTTCTATGCCAATGCATGGATCACCAAAGAACCATGATGAAAGTGTGAACCCGAACCCAAAGAATTGGCTTACAATGGTTTGGGGGAAATGCTTAGATTTTAGTCCAGAAAATGTAAGGTTGGCATTCAACTTGCCCATGATGCAAGGAGATGAACACCCTTACACTAGAAGGGTCAACTTTGATCAAAGGTTGGACCAAGTCCTCATAGACATTTGTGAAAAGGGCGCTCAATGGAAGAGAGATTCAAGAGGGAAGCTGGTTCAACTGAGAAAGCATGACCTCAAGCCCGTGGCTAGGGGATGGTTGGAGTTTATACAACGCTCAATCATTCCCACTAGCAACCGGTCCGAAGTTACCATAGACCGGGCCATCATGATTCATAGCATCATGATTGGAGAGAAAGTAGAAGTTCATGAGGTTATAGACCAAGAACTTTATAAGGTGGCGGACAAGTCCTCTACCTTGGCAAGGTTAGCCTTTCCTCATCTCATTTGTCACCTCTGTTATTCAGTTGGAATTGACATAGAGGGAGACATCCTCATTAATGAGGACAAGCCCATCACTAAGAAAAGGATGGAGCAAACAAGAGATCCCACTCATCATGAAATCCCTGAGATATCTCAAGGGATGCACTTTCCTCCACAAAACTATTGGGAGCAAATCAACACCTCCTTAGGAGAATTAAGTTCCAACATGGGACAACTAAGGGTGGAGCACCAAGAACATTCCATTCTCCTCCATGAAATTAGAGAAGATCAAAGAATCATGAGAGAGGAGCAACAAAGGCAAGGAAGAGACATTGAGGAGCTCAAGCACTCCATAAGATCTTCAAGAGGAAGAACAAGCCGCCATCACTAAGGTGGACCCGTTCTTTAATCTCCTTATTCTTTATTTTTCTGTTTTTCAAATTTTCATACTTATGTTTATCTATGTTTGTGTCTTATGATCATTAGTGTCTTAGTGTCTATGCCTTAAAGTTATGAATGTCCTATGAATCCATCACCTTTCTTAAATGAAAATGTTCTTAATTGAAAAAGAGAAGAATTGCATGAATTTTGAATTTTATAACAGATTAATTATTTTGATGTGGTGGCAATACTTTGACTTCTGAATGTATGCTTGAACAGTGCATATGTCTTTTGACTTTGTTGTTCATGAATGTTGGCTCTTGAAAGAATGATGAAAAAGGAGACATGTTACTGAGGATCTGAAAAATCATAAAAATGATTCTTGAAGCAAGAAAAAATAGTGAATACAAAAAAAAAATAATAATAATAAAGTCGTGATCCAAGGCAAAAAGAGTGTGCTTAAGAACCCTGGACACCTCTAATTGGGGACTCTAGCAAAGCTGAGTCACAATCTAAAAAGGTTCACCCAATTATGTGTCTGTGGCATGTATGTATCCGGTGGTAATACTGGAAGACAGAGTGCTTTGGGCCACGGCCAAGACTCATAAAGTAGCTGTGTTCAAGAATCATCATACTTAACTAAGAGAATCAATAACACTATCTGGATTCTGAGTTCCCATAGAAGCCAATCATTCTGAATTTCAAAGGATAGAGTGAGATGCCAAAACTGTTCAGAAGCAAAAAGCTAAAAGCCCCGCTCATCTAATTAATGCTGATCTTCATAGATGTTTTTGGAATTCATTGCATATTCACTTCTTTTTATCTTATTTGATTTACAGTTGCTTGGGGACAAGCAACAATTTAAGTTTGGTGTTGTGATGAGCGGATAATTTATACGCTTTTTGGCATTATTTTTAGTATGTTTTAGTTAGTTTTTATTATATTTTTATTAGTTTTTAGTTAAAATTCACTTTTCTGGACTTTACTATGAGTTTGTGTATTTTTCTGTGATTTCAGGTATTTTCTGGCTGAAATTGAGGGACCTGAGCAAAAATCTGATTCAGAGGCTGAAAAGGACTGCAGATGCTGTTGGATTTTGACCTTCCTGCACTCGAAGTGGATTTTATGGAGCTACAGAAGCCTAATTGGCGCGCTCTTAACTGCGTTGGAAAGTAGACATCCTGGGCTTTCCAGCAATGTACAATAGTTCATACTTTGCCCGAGATTTGATGGCCCAAACCGGCGTTCCAAATCAGCTCAAAACTGCCCGGTGTTAAACGCCGGAACTGGCACAAGAATGGGAGTTAAACGCCCAAACTGGCACAAAAGCTGGCGTTTAACTCTAAGAAAAGTCTCTACACATGAAAGCTTCAATGCTCAGCCCAAGCACACACCAAGTGGGCCCGAAAGTGGATTTTTATGTCATTTACTCATCTTTGTAAACCCTAGGCTACTAGTTCTCTACATATAGGACCTTTTGCTATTGTACTTTTATCTTGGTAGCTATCTTTGAGTAGTCTTATGCTATCTTAGATCATGGGGCTGGCCTCACGGCCATGCCTAGACCTTGTTCTTATGTATTTTCAACGGTGGAGTTTCTACACACCATAGATTAAGGTGTGGAGCTCTGCTGTACCTCGAGTATTAATGCAATTACTATTGTTCTTCTATTCAATTCAGCTTATTCTTGTTCTAAGATATTCATTCGCACCCAAGAACATGATGAATGTGATGATTATGTGACGCTCATCATCATTCTCACTTATGAACGCGTGCCTGACAACCACTTCCGTTCTACAAGCAAACAAGGCTTGAATGTTTATCTCTTGGATTCCTTAATCAGAATCTTCGTGGTATAAGCTAGAATTGATTGCGGCATTCAAGAGAATCCGGAAGGTCTAAACCTTGTATGTGGTATTTTGAGTAGGATTCAAGGATTAAATGACTGTGACGAGCTTCAAACTCCTGAAGGCTGGGCGTTAGTGACAGACGCAAAAGAATCACTGGATTCTATTCCAACCTGATTGAGAACCGACAGATGATTAGTCGTGCTGTGACAGAGCGCGTTGAACATTTTCACTGAGAGGACGGGACTGTAGCCATTGACAATGGTGATGCCCAACATACATCTTGCCATGGAAAGGAGTAAGAAGGATTGGATGAAGACAGTAGGAAAGCAGAGAGACGGAAGGGACAAAGCATCTCCATACGCTTATCTGAAATTCTCACCAATGAATTACATAAGTATCTCTATCTTTATTTTATGCTTTATTCATATATCATCCATAACCATTTGAATCTGCCTGACTGAGATTTACAAGATGACCATAGCTTGCTTCATACCAACAATCTCTGTGGGATCGACCCTTACTCACATAAGGTTTATTACTTGGACGACCCAGTGTACTTACTGGTTAGTTGTGCGAAGTTGTGATAAAGAGTTGAGATCGCAATTGAGCGTACCATGTTGATGGCGCCATTGATGATCACAATTTCGTGCACCATCGGAGTATAGAGAACTCCCAGTGAGATATCCTATGTAAAAGAAATAAAATAAATTAAAGTAAACAATTTACTAAAAGAATTCGAAAATAAGAATGCAAAAATAAGCTAAAAATTTTCAAAATTAAAAAGAAAAGGATTAAAAAATTTTCGAAATTTAAAAAGAAAAAACACTAAAGGGACACCAAACTTAAAATCTGAAACTAAAAGAATATAAAAATTTGAAAATAAGGAAGAATAATAAAAATTCGAAGAATGAAAAGAAAAAGTAACTAAACAAAAACTAATAAAAAAATACCTAATCTAAGCAACAAGACAACTGGTAGGTGTCAATCACAAATAATCCCCGGCAACGGTGTCAAAAATTTGGTGCAAAATTTAGGATTTTCACAATATTAACTGGCAAGTGCACTGGGTCATCCAAGTAATACCTCATGTCAGTGTTGGTCGATGTCACGAGGATTGTCGTACTGAGCAAGCAATGGTTGTCTGGTTGGACTTAGTTAGGCGAATCAGAAAAGGGGTTTGTAGATGGTAAAAATACATAAACAATAAACAAGAAAGTAAATAAAGTAGATAAACAGTTTGGTGTAAAAACAGTATAAGAAAACAGTTAAGGTCTCAAAGAAGTTTATCTATCTATATTAAAATGTCTTACCAACTATTTTAGCAATGAGTGATTCCTTCCATGGCAAACCATAAATGTCTAAATCCTAATCTCTTAGTGATTTAGCCTCCTCTAACCTTCATTGACTGCCACTCTTGTGGTCACTTAATTCTGATTAGAGGGTGAAGTTCAAAAAACTAGTTTAGTGCCACGAAAAATTTAATTACCCAAGACCAAGAGGATTATATGTCACATATCCAAATTAGTTCACGCAATTAGCGATTTAAGAGGAATTTGTTTTCAAGCTGTAGTTCAAGCGAGATAACTCTCTCGAGAATCACAAGAACTAATGTAGAAAAGGGTCACACTCTCGTTCCTCCTAGTTCATAAGATTAAGAATGAAAATAATCCTTAGAATTAAATCAATAATAAATTAAAATAGAAGAATAATAGTTTTAATCCATAGAAATAAATAGAGCTCCTAACTTTAACCAAGGAGGTTTTGTTGATCATGACTTACAGAGAAACTAGGGTTCCAAAAACGTGTGGAAGGAAGAATATCCTAAACAACAATGAAATTTTCCTTCAAATACTAAGCTAATAATAAATGCAAGGGCTAAAAGATAATATTTGTAAATAAAAATTATAAAAATAAAATAAAATAAAACAAAGAAGTGCTAAATCCAATTGGAGGCCCAAATAAGTGTGATTCAGACTGCTTGCTGGCGTTTAATGCAAGAGATGTGCGTTAAACACCCTTGGGGGAGTGGCACGCTTCTGATTCTGATCCCTTGCTGGTGCTAAACGCCAGCTGGGCGTTTAGCGCCTAATGAGGGTGTTGCCAGCATTTTCTCTTTTTGCTCCAAACTCCGGCAAATTATTTCGAAATGCACTTGAAATCATAAAAACAACAAGACAACACAAAGTAGCGTCCAAAGAGAATTTTTACACTAAAATCAAGTAGAAGTAAATAAAATCTAACTAAAAGCAACTAGAAAATGCTAGTAAAAAGGGTATAAGATGTTCACGCATCAACAGTAGAGTGATTCTACTTGTTTCGCAAAGCTTTTGAGTGATTCCACTTGGCATAGTTGAGTGATTCCACTTAGCCAGATAGTATTAAGCTGTAGCTTGAGAATACATCATAGGTTCTAAGAGAGTATTTAGGCTAATTGGGATATGTGACATAAAATCTCGTTAGTCATGGGTAATTGAGGTCTCTGTGGCGTTAAGGCTAGAATACTGAGCATCATTCTCCGATCTGGAAGATCTGACCTTATTTGTGGCATTTTGAATAGGATCACTAGGGATTGCACTGCGTGAGCTTCACCCTTGTTCAGATTGAATGTCCATTAGCACTTGCATTTGATATGGATCAGAGGAGATGAATGACCACTAGCCCCGGCTTTAATCACTTACAACCTTACCATTGAATGAATCACTCATTGTTAAAGTAGACAGTAAGAAGTATCAATCCAGAAGGATAAACATCTTCGAGGCCTTAACCGATTCCTCATAATTGTTTCTACGTATTTTCTTTATTGATTGTTTATTTCATACGCTTACAACAACCACTACCTTTCTTTTCGCCTGATTAAGATCTGCATGGATAAACACAGCTTGCTCAATCTGACAACCCTCGTGGGATCGACCCTCACTCACCTGAGATATTACTTGGACGACCCGGTGCACTTGCCGGTTCAGTTGTGTGAGTTCAAATTTCACACACCATGCTGTACTTCAGGCTCCTTCATCACTACTGGGGCGTGTACTAGTGTACTTCCAGTCAATTCTTGAGCCTTTTTCTCCTCTAAATCCTCAGTAGCATGCTCCTTTTCAAGCTCGGCCTCCTTGCCCATGGTGAGGGTTTTGCACTCTCCCCTTGGATTTACCTCTGTATTTCTTGGAAGAGTTTTAGGAGGTCTTTTAGGTATCCTCTTACTCAACTGACCCACCTGAACTTTCAAATTCCGAACTGAAGATCTAGTCTTTTGTATGAAGCTTTGAGTGGTCTTGGAAAGCTTAGAGACTATTATGGCTAAGTCAGAGAAACTGTGTTTCTGAGAGGACTCTTGCTGCTGCTTAGAGGGTTGGAATTGCCTGATGTTGAACCTATTCTAATTATTCCACCCTGATTGTTTGAAGCTCTGTTAGAGCTTCTACTGCTGCTCCCTCCATCCAAAGTTAGGGTGATTCCTCCATCCCTGATTAAAGGTATTCAAATAGAGGGTCATTGTTGGGATTTCTAGAGGAATTTCTCATGTAATTAACATCCTCCATGGTGGGCTGAGCAATGTCACAAGCGTCCCCTTGGGTGTAGCTTCCAGTCACGTCATAGGATACATCTTGAGTGTTGATAGCTGAAACTTACATCCCGGTCAAGTGCTGAGAGATCAAACTAATCTGTTGAGACATCAGCTTGTTTTAAGCCAGAATGGCATCCAGTGTGTCCACCTCCGTTACTCTTTTCTCTTGAGTAGTTTCACTGTTCACAAGGTTACTCTCAGAAGTGTATAAATACTGGTTGTTGGCAACCATCTCAATAAGCTCATTCGCCTCTTCAAGCGTCTTCTTCATGTGTAGGGAACCACCTGCAGAGTGATCCAATGACCTCTTGGCCATTTCAGAAAGGCCATCAGCCTAGTTCACTCAGAAAACATGTCAGGAGGGCACCTCCTGATCGTTAGCTTGAATCTCTCACAGGCTTCACAGAGGGACTCTCCATCCTTTTTCCTGAAGGTCTGAACATCTACTTTCAACTTGGTCAGCTTCTGAGGTGGAAAAAATTTGGTCAAAAACCCTGTGACCACCTTATCCCACATGTCCAGTCTCTCCTTGGGTTGAGAGTCAAGTCACTGCTTTTCTCTATCCATCAAAGCAAAAAGGAAGATCATTGGTGCACGAAATTGCAATCACACTTTTGCAATCCCGCACAACTAACCAGCAAGTGCACTGGGTCGTCCAAGTAATACCTTGCGTGAGCAAGGGTCGATCCCACGGAGATTGTCGGCTTGAAGCAAGCTATGGTTATCTTGTAAATCTTAGTCAGGATATCAGAAATTATCAGGATTGATTGTAAAAAGTAAAAGAACATGAAATGGTTACTTGTATTGCAGTAATGGAGAATAGGTTGAGGTTTTGGAGATGCTCCATCTTCTGAATCTCTGCTTTCCTACTGTCTTCTTCTTCAAACACGCAAGGCTCCTTCCATGGCAAGCTGTATGTAGGGTTTCACCGTTGTCAATGGCTACCTCCCATCCTCTCATTGGAAATGTTCAACGCACCCTGTCACGGCACGGCTATCCATCTGTCGGTTCTCAATCAGGCCGGAATAGAATCCAGTGATTCTTTTGCGTCTGTCACTAACGCCCTGCCTTCAGGAGTTTGAAGCACGTCACAGTCATTCAGTCATTGAATCCTACTCAGAATACCACAGACAAGGTTTAGACCTTCCGGATTCTCTTGAATGCCGCCATCAGTTCTAGCTTATACCACGAAGATCCCAATTAAAGAATCCAAGAGATAACTACTCAATCTAAGGTAGAACGGAGGTGGTTGTCAGGCACACGTTCATGGTTGAGAATGATGATGATTGTCACGGATCATCACATTCATCCGGATTAAGAACAAGTATTATCTTAGAATGGAAGCAAGCATGATTGAATGAGAAACAGTAGTAATTGCATTAATCCATCAAGACACAGCAGAGCTCCTCACCCCCAACCATGGGGTTTAGAGACTCATGCTGTGGAAAGTACACAAAGAAAACGTGTAAAGTGTCATGAGGTACTGTTACAATGTCAAAAGATCCTATTAATAGCAAAACTAGTAGCCTAGGGTGTACAGAAATGAGTAAATGACAGAAAAATCCACTTCCAGGCCCACTTGGTGTGTGCTTGGGCTGAGCATTGAAGCATTTTCGTGTAGAGACCTTTTCTGGAGTTAAACGCCAGCTTTCATGCCAGTTTGGGCGTTTAACTCCAAGTTTTATGCCAGTTCCGGCGTTTAACGCTGGAATTTCTGAGGCCGAATTGCTACGCCGGTTTGGGCCATCAAATCTTGGGCAAAGTATGGACTATCATATATTGCTGGAAAGCCCAGGATGTCTACTTTCCAACGCCGTTGAGAGCGCGCCAATTGGGCTTCTGTAGCTCCAGAAAATCCACTTCGAGTGCAGGGAGGTCAGAATCCAACAGCATCTGCAGTCCTTTTCAGTCTCTGAATCAGATTTTTGCTCAGAACCTTCAATTTCAGTCAGAAAATACCTGAAATCACAGAAAAACACACAAACTCATAGTAAAGTCCAGAAAAGTGAATTTTAACTAAAAACTAATAAAAATATACTAAAAACTAACTAAATCATACTAAAAACATACTAAAAACAATGCCAAAAAGCGTATAAATTATCCGCTCATCACAACACCAAACTTAAATTGTTGCTTGTTCCCAAGCAACTGAAAATAAAAATAGGATAAAAAGAAGAGAATATACTATAGACTCCAAAATATCAAAGAAACATAGTTCCAATTAGATGAGCGGGACTAGTAGCTTTTTGCCTCCGAACAGTTTTGGCATCTCACTCTATCCTTTGAAGTTCAGAATGATTGGCATCTATAAGAACTCAGAACTCAGATAGTGTTATTGATTCTCCTAGTTAAGTATATTGATTCTTGAACATAGCTAGTGTATGAGTCTTGGCTGTGGCCCAAAGCACTCTGTCTTCCAGTATTACCACCGGATACATACATGCCACAGACACATAATTGGGTGAACCTTTTTAGATTGTGACTCAGCTTTGCTAGAGTCCCCAATTAGAGGTGTCCAGGGTTCTTAAGCACACTCTTTTTGCCTTGGTTCACAACTTTATTTCTTTCTTTTTCTTTCTTTTTCTTCTCTTTTTTTTCGAAAATTTTTTTTTTCACTGCTTTTTCTTGCTTCAAGAATCAATTTGATGATTTTTCAGATCCTCAATAACAGTTCTCTTTCTCCTCATTCTTTCAAGAGCCAACAATTTTAACATTCTTAAAACATCAAATTCAAAAGACATATGCACTGTTCAAGCATTTATTCAGAAAACAAAAAGTATTGTCACCACATCAAACTAATTCAACTAGTTTCAGAGATAAATTTCGAAATCCTGTACTTCTTGTTCTTTTGTGATTAAAGCATTTTTCATTTAAGAGAGGTGATGGATTCATAGGACATTCATAGCTTTAAGGCATAAACTTTAAATTTTATTAAGAACAAGACTCAAATATAGATATAAGATGAGACTAGAAATAGAAAAACAAGAACAAAAACGAAAAAAAATAGGCTCCTAATGATAGAGGTGTTCACAGAGTTAGGACTCAACAACCTTGATTTTGAGAAGTGGATGCTCCCTCAGCTTGGGAGGAGAGCTTTTGGCGTTTCATCTCTTGGAGTTCACGCCCCTGCTTCTCTTGCTCCTTCCATTGTCTTCTTGGTGATTGGATGTTCAATGGGTATGAATTCATCTGCTTCCATCTTCACCCCAGCCTCTTTACAGAGCAAGGAGATCAAGCTTGGGTAAGCCAATTTGGTTATAGTGGAATTCCTATTTGCAATTGTGTAGATCTCACAGGCAATCATATGATGAACCTCCACTTCTTTTCCAAGCATAATGCAATGAATCATCACTGCTCTCTTGATGGTGACCTCAGAACGGTTGCTAGTGGGCAATATGGAACGCCCGATGAAGTCTAGCCAACCTCTTGCAATTGGCTTGAGGTCTCCCCTCTTGAGTTGGTTTGGGACACCCTTTGAATTGGTTATCCACTTAGTCCCAGGGAGGCATATGTCCTCTAGAACTTGATCCAACCCCTTATCTACTCTCACCATCCTCCTATTGAAGGAGTCAGGATCATCTTGCAGTTGAGACAACTTGAAGATTTCTCTTATTTTGTCCAGATGAAAGTACATAACTTTCCCTCTGACCATAGTTCTGTAGGTATGGTAAGCGATTCCAGTCATTCTCTGTTTATCTGTCAGCCACAGATTTGAGTAGAATTCCTGAACCATGTTTCTTCCAACCTTTGTCTCAGGATTGGTTAGAACTTCCCATCCTCTGCTTCGAATTTGCTCTTGGATCCCCGGATATTCATCTTCTTTCAGATCAAATTTAACTTCCGGGATCACTGACCTCAGACCCATTATTTTGTGATAATGGTCTTCATGTTCTTTAGTTAAGAACTTCTCTTGATTCCAAAGATTCTTTGGATTAGTCTCTTTCTTTCCTCTTAAATTGGTTTGTTTTCCCTTAGGAGCCATGATCGTGATGAATCTTGGCTTAGTGATCACGGAAAAGCACACCAAACTTAGAGGTTTGCTTGTCCTCAAGCAAAAGAAAAGAGAGAAGAGAGGGGGAGGAAGAGAAAATTTGAATGGTGTGGTGGAATGAGGGAGCCAAACGTGTATTTATAAGGTGGGGAGGGGAGTTTTCGAAAAAAAAGAGAGAAATTTGAAAGAAGATTTGAGAAGATTTGGAAAGAAATTGAGAGAAGGGTGAAATTTTGAACAATGTTTGTAATTGATTTGAAATAAATTTGAAGGATGGTTTTGATTTTTGAAGATTTGAAAGTGAATGATGAATGATTGAAGTGTGATTTTGTAGAAAAGTATGGGTGAGAAAAGGAAAGTTTGAAAAAATTTGATTTGAAAACAAAATTGTGGTCCCCCCACCTTGCTGGCGTTAAACGCCCAGAATGGCACCCATTCTGGCGTTTAACGCCCATTTGTTGCCCCTTTTGGGCGTTTAACGCCCAGCCAGGTGCCCTGGCTGGCGTTAAACGCCAGAAATCCTTTATCACTGGGCGTTTTTTTGAACGCCCAGGATGCTGCACACCTGGCGTTAAACGCCCAGAATGGTGCCCATTCTGGCGTTTAACGCCCAAAATGGTACCATTACTGGCGTTAAACGCTCAGAATGGTGCCCATTCTGGCGTTTAACGCCCAAAATGCCCTTACTGGCGTTTTTTCGCCAGTAAGCTCATTTTCTCTGCTTTTTGAGCTGAATCCTTCTGTAACTCTGTGAATTCCTTCATTTTTGATACTTGCCTCTGTAAGAACAAATCATATAACCTCCTAATGACTGGGTTGCCTCCCAGCAAGCGCTTCTTTACTGTCTTTAGCTGGACCTTCACTGAGAATTACTCAAGTCTCAGTTTTGAGCACTCCTGCTCAAAATTGCCTTCAAGATAATGCTTGATTCTCTGTCCATTAACAATGAACTTTTTGTCAGAATCAATATCCTGAAGCTCAACATATCCATATGGTGACACTCTTGTGATCACATACGGACCCCTCCACCGGGATTTGAGTTTTCCTGGGAACAATTTGAGCCTGGAATT
Organism: Arachis stenosperma; assembly: GCF_014773155.1. NCBI lineage: Eukaryota > Viridiplantae > Streptophyta > Magnoliopsida > Fabales > Fabaceae > Arachis > Arachis stenosperma. The sequence goes on along the minus strand of NC_080381.1, from coordinate 35,870,547 downwards.
GAAGAGCAGAACTTTTTGTCCTGGCTCAAAGACTCTGGTTGACAATTTCTTGTCATGCCACTTCTTTGCCTTTTCCTTATAAATTTTTGCATTTTCAAAGGCATTGAGTCTGAACTCCTCTAGCTCATTTAACTGGAGCAATCTTTTTTCACCAGCTAACTGAGCATCCATGTTTAGGAATCTGGTTGCCCAGTAGGCTTTATGTTCCAGTTCCACAGGCAAATGACAGGCCTTCCCATACACCAGTTGGTATGGAGAAGTTCTTATAGGAGTCTTGAATGCTGTTCTGTATGCCTACAGAGCATCATCCAAGCTCTTTGCCCAATCCTTTCTTCGGGCTATCACAGTCCGTTCTAGGATTCTTTTTAGCTCTCTGTTAGAGACTTCAGCTTGCCCATTTGTCTGTGGATGATACGGAGTTGCTACTTTATGTCTGATTCCATATCTAACCATAGCAGAGTATAGCTGTTTGTTGCAGAAATGAGAGCCCCCATCACTGATTAGTACTCTGGGGACACCAAATCTGCTGAAGATGTGTTTCTGGAGGAATTTTAGCACGGTCTTGGTATCATTAGTGGGTGTAGCAATTGCTTCTACCCACTTAGATACATAGTCCACCGCCACCAGAATGTAAGTGTTTGAGTATGATGGTGGGAATGGCCCCATGAAATCAATTCCCCATACATCAAACAATTCTATCTCTAATATCCCTTGTTGAGGCATGGCATATCCGTGAGGCAGGTTACCAGCTCTTTGGCAACTGTCACAGTTACGCACAAACTCTCGGGAATCTTTATAGAGAGTAGGCCAGTAGAAGCCACACTGGAGGACTTTAGTGGCTGTTCGCTCACTTCCAAAATGTCCTCCATATTGTGATCCATGGCAGTGCCATAGGATCCTTTGTGCTTCTTCTCTGGGTACGCATCTGCGGATCACTCCGTCAGCACATCTCTTAAAGAGATATGGTTCATCCCAGAGGTAGTACTTGGCATCTGAAATTAATTTCTTTCTTTGTACATTGCTGTACTCCTTGGGTATGAACCTCACAGCTTTATAGTTTGCCATATCTGCAAACCATGGAGCTTCCTGAATGGCAAAGAGTTGCTCATCTGGGAAAGTCTCAGAGATCTCAGTAGAAGGGAGGGACGCCCCAGCTACTGGTTCTATTCGGGACAGATGATCAGCTACTTGGTTCTCTGTCCCTTTTCTGTCTCTTATTTCTATATCAAACTCTTGCAGAGGCAACACCCATCAGATAAGCCTGGGTTTTGAATCCTGCTTTGTGAGTAAGTATTTAAGAGCAGCATGGTCAGTGTACACAACCACCTTGGATCCTACTAGATAAGATCTAAACTTGTCAATGGCATAAACCACTGCAAGTAATTCTTTTTCTGTGGTTGTGTAATTCTTCTGTGCATCATTTAGAACACGGCTAGCATAATAAATGACATGCAGAAGTTTGTTATGCCTCTGTCCCAACACTGCACCAATGGCATGGTCACTGGCATCACACATTAATTCAAATGGTAATGCCCAATCTGGTGCAGAGATGACTGGTGTTGTGACCAGTTTAGCTTTCAGGGTCTCAAATGCCTGCAGACACTGTGTGTCAAACACAAATGGTGTGTCAGCAGCTAGCAGATTACTCAGAGGTTTTGCAATTTTCGAAAAATCCTTTATAAACCTTCTGTAGAATCCTGCATGCCCCAAAAAGCTTCTGATTGCCTTAACATTGGCAGGTGGTGGTAATTTTTCAATTACCTCTACCTTTGCCTTATCTACCTCTATTCCCCTGCTTGAAATTTTGTGCCCAAGGACAATTCCTTCAGTCACCATAAAGTGACATTTCTCCCAGTTTAAAACCAGGTTAGTCTCTTGGCACCTTTTCAGGACAAGTGATAGGTGGTTAAGACAGGAGCTGAATGAGTCTCCATATACTGAGAAGTCATCCATGAAGACTTCCAGAAATTTCTCTACCATATCTGAGAAGATAGAGAGCATGCACCTCTGGAAGGTTGCAGGTGCATTGCACAGACCAAAAGGTATCCTTCTGTAGGCAAACACGCCAGAAGGGCAAGTAAATGCTGTCTTCTCTTGGTCCTGAGGATCTACTGCAATTTGGTTGTAGCCTGAATAGCCATCCAAAAAGCAGTAGTAATCATGACCAGCTAGTCTTTCTAGCATTTGGTCTATGAATGGTAAAGGAAAATGATCCTTTCTGGTGGCTGTATTGAGCCTTCTGTAGTCAATACACATGCGCCACCCTGTGACTGTTCTTGTAGGAACCAGTTCATTTTTTTCATTATGAACCACTGTCATGCCTCCCTTTTTGGGAACAACTTGGACAGGGCTCACCCAGGGGCTATCAGAAATAGGATAAATAATCCCAGCCTCTAGTAATTTAGTGACCTCTTTCTGCACCACCTCCTTCATGGCTGGATTTAGCCTCCTCTGTGGTTGAACCACTGGTTTGGCATTATCCTCCAACAGGATCTTGTGCATGCATCTAGCTGGGCTAATGCCCTTAAGATCACTTATGGACCACCCAAGAGCTGTCTTGTGTGTCCTTAGCACTTGAATCAGTGCTTCCCCTTCCTGTGGATTTAAAGCAGAGCTTATAATCACTGGAAAAGTGTCACCCTCTCCCAGAAATGCGTACTTCAGGGATGGTGGTAGAGGTTTGAGTTCAGGTTTGGGAGGTTTATCCTCCTCCTGAGGAATTTTCGAAAATTCCTTTGCTTTCTCTAGTTCTTCTTGATCAGGTTGAGCATCTTTGAAGATGTCCTCAAGCTCTGATTCTAGGCTTTTAGCCATATTGATCTCTTCTACCAGAGAGTCAATAATGTCAGCGCCCATGCAGTCATCTGGTGTGTCTGGATGCTGCATAGCTTTTACAGCATTCAACTTGAACTCATCCTCATTGACTCTGAGGGTTACTTCCCCTCTTTGTACATCAATGAGAGTTCGTCCAGTTGCTAGGAAAGGTCTTCCTAGAATGAGAGTTGCACTCTTGTGCTCCTCCATTTCCAGCACCACAAAGTCAGTTGGAAAAGCAAAGGGTCCAACCTTGACAATCATGTCCTCTATTATGCCTGATGGGTGTTTAATGGAGCCATCAGCAAGTTGGAGGCATATCCTGGTTGGTTTGACTTCTCCAGCCAACCCAAGCTTTCTGATAGTGGATGCAGGTATTAGATTGATGCTTGCTCCAAGATCACATAAAGCTGTCTTGGTGCAAGCGCCCTCTAATGTGCATGGTATCATAAAGCTTCCAGGATCTTGAAGCTTTTCTGGTAAGCTTTTCAGAATGACTGCACTGCATTCTTCAATGAGAAACACTTTTTCAGTTTCTCTCCAATCCTTCTTATGACTTAAGATCTCTTTCATGAACTTAGCATAAGAAGGTATTTGCTCAAGTGCCTCTGCAAACGGAATCTTTATTTCAAGAGTCCTTAGATAGTCTGCAAAGCGGGCAAATTGCTTATCCTGTTCCGCTTTGCGGAGTTTCTGAGGATAAGGCATCTTGGCTTGATATTCTTCAACCTTAGATGCTGCAGGTTTATTCCTTACAGAAGTGGTTGAAGAAGCCTTTTTAGAGGGATTACTGTCAGCACTCTCAGGTGTCTGATCCTCCCTTGGCGTCTGAACGCCAGGATTGGGTGGAAAATGGGTGTTAAACGCCAACTTTTCCCCCTTTTCTGGCATTTGAACGCCAGAACTGGGCAGGGAATGGGCGTTAAACGCCAGCTTTTCCCCCTTTTCTGGCGTTTGAACGCTAGAACTGGGCAAGGAATGGGCGTTTAACGCCAGCTTTCCTTCCCTTTCTGGCGTTTGAACGCCAATAACATTCCTCTCTGGGCTCTTACTGTCCTCAGAGGGATTTTGAACAGTGGTTTGGTTATCCTCTGTCAATTGTTCCTTGTTTGGCTTTTTGCTCTTTTGAGCAGTGGTATTCAGTGTTCTCCCACTCCTCAATTGAACTGCTTGACATTCCTCTGTTATCTGTTTAGATATTTGCTGTTTTGCCTGGTTCAACTGTAGTTCTATGCTCTTGTTAGCAACTTTAGTTTCATGGAGCATCTCTTTAAATTCTGCTAACTGTTCTGTCATCAAGAGCAATTGTTGATTAAGCTCAGTTATCTGTTCTTGAGGATTAGAGTCAGTGACTACTGTCATGACTTCCTCTTCTGGAGAGAACTCATTGCTAGAATACAAATATTGGTTTCTAGCAACAGTGTCTATAAGCTCTTGAGCTTCTTCAATTGTCTTCCTCATGTGTATAGATCCACCAGCTGAGTGGTCTAAAGACATCTGAGCTTTTGCTGTGAGCCCATAGTAGAAGATGTCTAACTGTACCCACTCTGAAAACATTTCAGAGGGGCATTTTCTAAGCATACCTCTATACCTCTCCCAGGCATTATAAAGGGATTCATTATCCTCTTGTTTAAAGCCTTGGATGTCCAGCCTTAGCTGTGTCATCCTCTTTGGAGGGTAAAAATGATTCAGGAATTTGTCTGTCAACTGTTTCCATGTCTTTATGCTTGCTGTAGGTTGGTTATTCAACCACCTTTTAGCTTGATCCTTTACAGCAAATGGAAACAGTAATAGTCTGTAGACATCCTGATCTACCTCTTTATCATGTACTGTGTCAGCAATTTGTAAGAACTGTGCCAGAAACTCAGTAGGTTCTTCCTGTGGAAGACCAGAATACTGGCAATTTTGCTGCACTATGATAATGAGTTGAGGATTTAGCTCAAAGCTGCTTGCTTTGATGGGAGGTGTACAGATGCTACTCCCATATGCAGCTGTAATGGGGTTAGCATATGACCCCAGAGTCCTTTTGGACTGATTAACCCCACTTAAGTCCATAATGGACAAGAGGGAAATGATAATGATTGCAAATGGATAAATTTTGTTTTTGTTTTTTTTTTTTTGAATTAACCGAAAAAATAAAATAAAACAAAAGGAAAATAAAATAAAATTTCGAAAATCAAAAAGAAAATAAGATCAAAACAAAATGAGAACTGAATCAATTAGCTAATTAAAAAGATTTTGAAAACAGCAATTAAAAGATATGATTGAAAAAAATTTTATGAGAAAGATTTGATTTTTGAAAAGAGGAAAGAGAAAAACAACAAAAAGACACCAAACTTAAAATTTTTAGAAGATCAAACACTAATTTTCGAAAATTTTAAAAGAAAAACAAAAAGAGGACACCAAACTTAGAATTTTTATGAATCAAAAAGGGACTAAGAACATGCAAATTCGAAAATTAAAAGAAAAAAAATAAAAGCATGCAATTGACACCAAACTTAAAATATGAGACTAGACTCAACTAAAAGACTCTAAACCAACAAAAATAAAACAGTCCTAATCTAAGCAACAAGATAAGCCGTCAGTTGTCCAAACTCAAACAATCCCCGGCAACGGCGCCAAAAACTTGGTGCACGAAATTGCAATCACACTTTTGCAATCCCGCATAACTAACCAGCAAGTGCACTGGGTCGTCCAAGTAATACCTTGCGTGAGCAAGGGTCGATCCCACGGAGATTGTCGGCTTGAAGCAAGCTATGGTTATCTTGTAAATCTTAGTCAGGATATCAGAAATTATCAGGATTGATTGTAAAAAGTAAAAGAACATGAAATGGTTACTTGTATTGCAGTAATGGAGAATAGGTTGAGGTTTTGGAGATGCTCCATCTTCTGAATCTCTGCTTTCCTACTGTCTTCTTCTTCAAACACGCAAGGCTCCTTCCATGGCAAGTTGTATGTAGGGTTTCACCGTTGTCAATGGCTACCTCCCATCCTCTCATTGGAAATGTTCAACGCACCCTGTCACGGCACGGCTATCCATCTGTCGGTTCTCAATCAGGCCGGAATAGAATCCAGTGATTCTTTTGCGTCTGTCACTAACGCCCCGCCTTCAGGAGTTTGAAGCACGTCACAGTCATTCAGTCATTGAATCCTACTCAGAATACCACAGACAAGGTTTAGACCTTCCGGATTCTCTTGAATGCCGCCATCAGTTCTAGCTTATACCACGAAGATCCCAATTAAAGAATCCAAGAGATAACTACTCAATCTAAGGTAGAACGGAGGTGGTTGTCAGGCACACGTTCATGGTTGAGAATGATGATGATTGTCACGGATCATCACATTCATCCGGATTAAGAACAAGTATTATCTTAGAATGGAAGCAAGCATGATTGAATGAGAAACAGTAGTAATTGCATTAATCCATCAAGACACAGCAGAGCTCCTCACCCCCAACCATGGGGTTTAGAGACTCATGCTGTGGAAAGTACACAAAGAAAACGTGTAAAGTGTCATGAGGTACTGTTACAATGTCAAAAGATCCTATTAATAGCAAAACTAGTAGCCTAGGGTGTACAGAAATGAGTAAATGACAGAAAAATCCACTTCCGGGCCCACTTGGTGTGTGCTTGGGCTGAGCATTGAAGCATTTTCGTGTAGAGACCTTTTCTGGAGTTAAACGCCAGCTTTCATGCCAGTTTGGGCGTTTAACTCCAAGTTTTATGCCAGTTCCGGCGTTTAACGCTGGAATTTCTGAGGCCGAATTGCTACGCCGGTTTGGGCCATCAAATCTTGGGCAAAGTATGGACTATCATATATTGCTGGAAAGCCCAGGATGTCTACTTTCCAACGCCGTTGAGAGCGCGCCAATTGGGCTTCTGTAGCTCCAGAAAATCCACTTCAAGTGCAGGGAGGTCAGAATCCAACAGCATCTGCAGTCCTTTTCAGTCTCTGAATCAGATTTTTGCTCAGAACCTTCAATTTCAGTCAGAAAATACCTGAAATCACAGAAAAACACACAAACTCATAGTAAAGTCCAGAAAAGTGAATTTTAACTAAAAACTAATAAAAATATACTAAAAACTAACTAAATCATACTAAAAACATACTAAAAACAATGCCAAAAAGCGTATAAATTATCCGCTCATCAATCATGAGCTTGTATACCTCAGGTTTCACTCTGTTCGTCTTCACAGTATCATAGATCTGCAGGAAGTTAGAGATGAATTTGTTGGGATCCTCCTACGAAAGAACATGGTACTGACAATTCTGTTGTACCAGAGTGATCAGTTGAGGCTTAAGCTCAAAATTATTTGCACCAATGGTAGATACAGCTATACTGCACGCATAGAAGTCAGGAATGGGTGTAGTGTATGAGCCAAGCACTCTCCTTGCTTGCTCCCCAGGGTTCACGTTTCCACCATTAGCGGCCATAGTGGGCTCTTCAGCTTCCTTCTCAAAATTCTTCTTAAGATTCTCTATGGCTTTGTAAGCTTTGGTTTGTTGCAAATGCCGCCTCAAGGTCCTCTCAGGTTCAGAATCAAACTCGATAAGGGGTTCCTTGTCCCTGTTTCTGCTCATAAACAAACAAGAGACAAAGAAAAGGTGAGAGTCTCTATGTCAGAGTATAGAGAACTCCCAATGAGATATCCTATGTAAAAGAAATAAAATAAGTTAAAGTAAACAATTTACTAAAAGAATTCGAAAATAAGAATGCAAAAATAAGCTAAAAATTTTCAAAATTAAAAAAAGGATTAAAAATTTTCGAAATTTAAAAAGAAAAAAACACTAAAGGGACACCAAACTTAAAATCTGAAACTAAAAGAAAATAAAAATTTGAAAATAAAGAAGAATAATAAAAATTCAAAGAATGAAAAGAAAAAGTAACTAAACAAAAACTAATAAAAAAAATACCTAATCTATACAACAAGACAACTGGTAGTTGTCAATCACAAATAATCCCCAGCAATGGTGTCAAAAACTTGGTGCAGAATTTAGGATTTTCACAAAGTTAACCGGCAAGTGCACTGGGTCATCCAAGTAATACCTCAGGTGAGTGAGGGTCAATCACACAAGGATTGCCGTACTGAGCAAGCAATGGTTGTCTGGTTGGACTTAGTTAGGCGAATCAGAAAGGGGTTTGTAGATGGTAAAAATGCATAAACAATTAAAAAAGAAAGTAAAGAAAGCAGATAAATAGTTTGGTGTAGAAACAGTATAAGAAAACAGTTAAAGTCTCAAAAAAGTTTATCTTTCTGGATTAAAATATCTTACCGACTATTTTAACAATGAGTGATTCATTCCATGGCAAACCATAAATGTCTAAACCCTAATCTCTTAGTGATTTAGCCTCCTGTAACCTTCATTCACTGCCACTCCTGTGGTCACTTAATTCTTAGTAGAGGGTGAAGTTCCAAAAACTAGTTTAGCACCACGAAAACCCTAATTACCCAAAACTAACAGGATTATATGTCACATATCCAAATGAGTTCATGTAATTAGTGATTTAAAAGGAATTTGTTTTCAAGTTATAGTTCAAGCGAGATAACTCTCTCGAGAATCACAAGAACTCATGTAGAAAAGGGTCACACTCTCGTTCTACCTAGTTCATAAGATTAAGAATGAAAACAATCCTTAGAATTGAATCAAACATAAATTAAAATAGAAGAATAATAGTTTTAATCCATAGAAATAAACAGAGCTCCTAACCTTAACCAAGGAGGTTTAGTTGCTCATGACTTACAGAGAAACTAGGGTTCTGAAAACATGTGGAAGGAAGAATATCCTAAACAACAATGATCTTTTCCTTTAAATACTAAGCTAATAATTAATGCTAGACCTAAAAGATATTATTTGTAAATAAAAATGATAAAAATAAAATAAAATAAAACAAAGAAGTGCTAAGTCAAATTGGAGGCCCAAATAAGTGTGATTCGGACTGCTTGCTGGCGTTTAATGCCAGAGATGTGCGTTAAACACCCTAGGGAGAGTGGCATGCTTCTGATTCTAATCCCTTGCTGGCGCTAAACGCCAGCTGGGCGTTTAGCGCCCAGCGAGGGTGTTGCCAGCATTTTCTCTTTTTGCTCTAAACTCTGTCAAATTACTCCGAATTGCACCTGAAATTATAAAAATACCAAGACAACTCAAAGTAGCATCCAAAGAGGATTTTTGCACTAAAATCAAGTAAAAGTAAATTAAATATAACTAAAAACATCTAGAAAATGCTAGTAAAAAGGGTATAAGATGCTCACGCATCAGTAGTAGAGTGATTCCACTTGTTTTGCAAGGCATTTGAATTCCACTTGCCATAGTAGAGTGATTCTACTTGTTTTCAGTTTGTTGACCATTCTTCGTAAGTGTGGTCGACATTTAACCTTTTCGGATTTTATCCTCCAAGACGAAGTGATTTCTCTTGAGAGATGTGCGCACACAGGGATTATCCAAAGTTAGCTACCAGGACATATCGGGTTGGCTGTATAACCGACAGATGAGCTCATTAGCCATAGGACAGGCATACATTATTTGTGTTGATTTGACTTGGTTGGGTTTGCTATTCTTATCTTGGCTTGACTAGTTGTGCATCTTAAATATCTATATGCTAAATGCTTTACTTGAAATTACTTGTGTATTTATTTGTCTGCTTTGCTTATGCTTGAACATCTGAGAGGTCTCTTATGCTGGTGTCGTCTAACGCTAAGTGTTGTTCTATTGGAAGTCTTAAAAGTTGGGAAAGATGAGAAAGATGGATTAGATTTAGTATCCCTTCTAACAGTTGCCTAGTTATGGACTAGTAAGAACTTAGGATGAATATGTTGAGGTATGGAGCTTAGGAATGCTTAGTGAGTCCATGTTATAGTGCATTGTATTTATTTGACATTTTTACCGTACTAAAAATCCATGGGTTGGGGGTTCTCATTCCGTATATATTTTTTTATTTTCAGATGCAGGTCCTGGTACTCAGCAGTGAGCTGAATTCGTTTGGATGACGGCAAAGTCTATTTTGGTGCTGTTTTATACTTTATTTAGAATTTCTCCTTTTATTTTGAAAAACCTTTATATATATATATATATATATATATATATATATATATATATATATATATATTCTTTATTCTATTCTTCCTTAATGTTTTAATTATTTCTGCTTTCTGAACGCGCTTCATTCTTTTTCTTCGATACGAGAGTGTTTTCGTTTGCGATTTTTAATTTACTCATATATATATACCTTGAGTCGTACCACCTTATTATTATTAACTTATGACTCGAGCATAAGGATTTGTATATTAGGGTGTTACACACTGCCATTCACGAACGCGCGCTCACACCCCGCCCTCATGTCCCGCTCTCTGCCGTCGTTGGTCTTCTTCTTTCGATTTGATTTAGATTTTTTGATATGATTTAGGTTTTTTTTCATGTAATTTGAATTTTGAGTATAATTTAAAATTTTTTTAGTATATTGTGGATGTTTTTTTATGAAAAGTGGATATTAATTTGGATATTTTTTGGTATATTGTGGATGTTTTTTATTTTTTAGTAAAAAATATATTGGAGTTTAGGATGCCGATGTTTTTTTTATAAAAAAAGAAATATTTATAATTCTTTAACAATAAATTTAATGTGATTTCAATTTTTTTTAGATTAATTTAAACTTTTTTTCATATAATTTAAATGTTTTTTCGAATATAAGTTTTTTTTAGTATATTGTTGATTTTTTTTATAAACCATAAAATATAATTTAAATAGGAGTTAGCTGAAGTTGGCTCTTTGTTAATTATTTAGCATAGTTGAATCAACAAATAGTCAATTAGTAGATGAAAAGTGGGAATTAAAAAAATATGAACCTAAATAATAAAAGATTAGGATGATAAGTAACTTATGGTTATCATAAAGGTGGAAGAAAATAGATAAGATGTGGTGACATGGAGGAAAAGTGATGAGGCCAAAGCCACCATTAGTAGTGGCATATTCAGTGTGATCCGATTTAGTAGAAGTTCCTTTTAGAAAAGACTTCTGCTTTTGTTGTTGTTTTTTCTCGAGTTAGATAGGGTTTTGCTTTTATATCTTTTTTATTTTTCTTTTTTGATTTCAGCACCCAAAATTGCATGAGTGACTATGAGAAAAGGATAGGTGCGCATGCCTGCCCGGAAGTATTGACAAATTATATTTGCATAAAATATAAAAAAATTAAATATAATTATAAATTATGATGATGTAAACGATCACTAGTTCACTATTGATGAGTTGATCCTGAATTCTTCTCCTATTCTATTTAATGGTGGGTTAGCAGATCAAGGCCAAATTCTTAAAATTCTTTTTTATAAATGGTTAAATATTAAATAATATATATAATTTTATAATTATTTTAATAAATTTATAATTTTTAAAAATATTAAAAAATTTATAATTTTTAAAAATATTAAAAAATTTATAATTTTTAAATTTACAAACATTAAAGTCTTTATAATTATAAATATGTAATCAACATAATCATAAATCAATTTTTTTAAAATAAAATAATAAAATTATCATTGCCAAATTAAAACAAATATTTCTAAAACATATAATTAAACATATTCAAGTTTATAATTAATCAAAAATAAAACATAATCCAAAATATAATTTAAAATATCTTTAATTATCATCTTCATCCTCTTATAAATTAATATTATCACAGAAATTTATAAAAAAAGGCCTTGACAAAAAAATGCTTAGCCCCTCAGAGAAACTCACCTCGCCCCATCGAAACCCCCCAAAGCCCAAGAATTAGCGGGTACGAATTAGACGGACTTTTTTAGATTTGACGGTTTTAAATTTTAAGTGTGGCCCGCCTTTTTGGCAGGTTACGCAAGCCGGTCCGACAAATTTTGACCCATTTACCACTCCTAACTATCACTCTAGTTATTGAAAAGTTATAACGCTGCAACTTAATTAGATGTAAGAACATAAATAAATTTGTGATATTTAAAGATATATTTCAGTTAACAAATTTTTCTATGTTTATTTTTTTATAATTATAAATAAATTGGTATAAGGTTCAAAAAATTTGCAAATAAAATTCAATTTTTAAAAATATTAAATTTGTACTTATTTTAAATTATCAATTTTAAACTTGAAATTAATTTATTGACATTTTAATCTTATATATAATAATTCTACAAAGTAGCACAAACTCATAGTCGTCGAAAGAGATAACCCGACCCAATTCTAAATTACTTAATGCATTTGCCAATGATCACCACTCACCATCTCTATAGATAATGACATAGAGAATATTTTAAAAGGGTCATTATTAATAGTAATAACAATAATTTGCTTAAAGAAAGAGATTAGGTACTGTATTTGAAAACTTTGATATACGAACCAATAATCAAACTTTTAGACTGCATGTAGGGCCTATAGGCATCCAATAAAAACCTAATTGACGCGTCAAATGACTCTATTATGGCGGATTAAGGCTGTTGATAGGGATCTGTCATTTTTCAGTGTGTTTGTTATAGATAGTGGAAATATACTATTGTGGAATGGGAGAGGAGTTTGCAATAAGGTTTTTATTTTTTTTTTAACAAAAGAAATATTTTTATTCATAAAAATTACGAAACAACATTTATAAATCGTAGAAAGAAAATATTAAATCTACATTTTAAAAAAATTCTCTATGTTAAATTATATTTTTAAAGTAGATATAATATTTGATCATAAAAAATTTTAATGAGTAAAAATAGAAAATTTGAGTGTCTTTCATTTTTAATATATTCAAAATATGTTATAAAATAATGAGATACATCTTCTTCTTTAAATAGATATAAAAAAATTTTTATTTGAAAATATTTTTTTTAGATATATTTTTAATGTTTCTTCCTCCTACATGTGTAGCTCCACATCCAAAATACTCAGAAAAAGAGAAGGAAAAAAAAGAAGGGAAAAAAAAGTGTAAGATGCCGAACTTTTGAAAATTTAATAATAAATTATTTATGATTTATTTTGTTTATTCAAGAGTATATTTTTAAAGATTTTTATATTATTTAGATAATTTCTTAATTATAATTTGAAAATTTTCGTAATTGAAAATAATGAGAATTTTATATCATTTAAATTAAATAATTGAAAATTTTGATTAATTTTTATGAACTAAAAAAATTATTTATTTATCTCTAATTTTAAATTAGAGTACTTAATTAAAAATAATTTGTAAGTTGAAAAATAAATAATAACTTTAAAGTTAATTATGTTGGATTAAATTTGATTTTAAATTAATACTCTACCCAAATCCTAATTCCCAAATCAAAACCCAATTTTTAACTAACCCTCACATCTTTTCTCCTCACCGCCGCACACACAGACAAAGATAAGAAAGAAAGAAAGAAAGCCAAGAGAGAAGGGGGAAGAGAGAGCTGAATGGAGAAGAAGCAAGGGAGGGGGAGGCTTTGCTGCCGTCGATCCGCCGCCAATTCATCGCATGCGGGGAGCCAATGGCCACCGCGGAAATATGGAGCAATGCGATCGAAGAGAGGAGGAGGAAGGAGACCCACACCACCGTCAGAGCAGTATCGCCCGGTCACCATGCCTTGTCATCGTCGCGGAGCCTCCATCGTCGCCATCATCGTCACCGGACAGGGCAGGGAAGAGGACGCACGAAAAGGAGTTACTGCTACTGGGTTGACGTTGTCACTGCTGCTATCTGCACTGTCGTCGTCCTCCTCATGAGTCGTCACCGTTGAACCCGTCAGAAGCTACCATTGTCACTCTTTAGGTCTGACTAGAGGAGAGACGGTGGTGGATATTAGCGTTGTTGCATGCGAGAAAGAGGGGCTAGTAGTACATCGTCACCAAGTCACTACGTCGTCACTGGAGCTGTCGCTGCTCCATTTTCTTGATTATTCGTAAGTCTGATAAGCTGTTCCTTGTTCCGAATCCTTTTAGTCGCTATTTCTATTATATGTTACTGAGGAAATTGCAGCGTTATTACAATAGGGTTGAGTTTTTAAGGTTTCATGTAGTGATTAGAGTCGCGATAGTTGTTGGGAGGTGGAATAAAGTTGTGGTTGTGACTGCCGCTGTTGCGTGCCAAGAAAAAGATGTTTTTGACGCGCTGTATAGCTTTCAGATTTTGACTATTTAAGGTAGGAGTTGCTTTTCTTAAACTTATTTTACTTTAAAGAATTGTTACAAGTTGATATTAATATGAAAAATAAATTTTTATGGTTTTGTGAGTTTTATAGATTGAACTGAACTATTTTGGATGGAGGTGAATATTTATCTGACTAATTTGGTTGAGTTGGTGATTGTTGGATTGATTTATGAATTGTGATAAAATGATTATTGAGTGTTTGAACGTGTTTTGATAATTATGGCTGAATTATTATGATTGATGGGATTGGTTGCTTGAAATATGGATTTTGCTGGTTTCCTCGAGTTGAGTTGTTGCAAAATGGTTTATTGAAAATCTGATTCGTATGTTTTATTGTAAAAATAATTTGATATTAAAAATGATTTGATTATGGAAATGATTTGAGATTCGGTAACAATTTGATATTTGGAAGTTTGAATTTTGTTTGATTGGAAAATGATTATGTTTTGAACCCGTTGAAAAAGTTTGAGAAATGGTTTGGTTAGGACCCTTGAAAGGTGGCAAAATCTAAGTTTTAGGGGAGCTGTTGCCAAAATTTTTATAAAATTCTAAGAGTTACATATTTTATGGTTTTTAAACGGAATTAAAGAATGGATTGCTGAAATTGATTTGAGACTTTTGTTTTGGTGAAAAGGATTTTTATGAAAGAGAAATGGATTTGAATTGTTTTTAAAGAGAGATTTTGATATTTGAAACACCTGGGCAGTATGTAAGGGTTGTAGTTTGTCCTACTTACTCCGGGTTAGTATTTGAGACGCCTGAATAGTACACAAGGGTTGTGGCTTAGTACCACTTGCTCTGGGTCAATATTTTAAAATATTATAGTTTTGAATGTGAGTTTTGACCTGGCAAGGATCGTGGTTGTGTATTGCTTGTCCAATGTCACAATGTTTGTGGGGATTGTGGTTATTTACCGTCTACGAGTGTGTGTTTTCCAATTGAAAATCTTGCGAGGATTGTGGTGGTGTACCGCCTACAGGTTTTTAAGAAGATGATATTCGGGTTAGCTACCGGATGTGTTGGGTTCTGGCAAAGTAACCGACATGTGAGTTCACAGCCAGTAGGACAGGCATATATCATACTGCATTTGTTTGCTTTGTATGGGTGTGCTTAAGCGTTTTGGTTTGCCTATCTGATAATTTATGTCTAATTGTTATCTGTTGTACTTGCTGTAATTGCTCTCTAATTGTGTTTGCGTTGCATTGTTTGTGCATGTGATTGATTCTGTTTTGGGTTTGAATTTTGATGGTGATTTATTTTAACTTGGGCCGGAGGCCGAGTTGATTTTATTAAGGCCAAAGGCCATGATTGGTTGGATTAGTGGTAAGTTTTGGTTAAAATGATTTTTTAGTAAGTGGAGAAATGTATGGAATGTTATTTTGTGTGAAATTTTTATAAGAAAAATATGAGTTTTAAATTTAGACTATGAATTGGCGAATCATTGTGATTGAAAATAGTTTTATTTAAAATATCTTCTTAAACCCTCTATTGAGAACCTGCGAGGACAATGTTCTCACCCCCTACAGACTTTTCTTTTCAAGACGGACTAAGAAGCTGGCGGAGTTTTGTTAAGCTCTTAGATATGCTAATTTTTGTGTTGTATACATATATTATAGATCTTCACCTTTATTATTATATCCTTGTATGAGGGATAGGAGTCGTGACTGTAATGACATGTCTGTATATAATATTTGTAAGTTGCTTGACCAAGAAGTTTTGTATATATGTATACGCTTGTTTGTTTTCAAGAAAAAGTTTTTCCATTTTCTTAAAGAAAACAGCAATACGATTTTTAGTTAAATTTTCCTATTTTATTATTAAGTATATGAAGTCATCGTAATACTTCTCGCTATCAGAGTGACGCAACCGAAAGCGTGATATTCTGATAGTAATGATGTTACAAAAAGAGTAAGTAGAAAAAAAGAGAAATGAAAGAGAGAAAAAGCAAAAGATAAGAGAAAGGAGGGCCACCACTGCCTTGTGCTGAAAGAAAACTAGACTAAGTTTATCAATTTTCAATAACCAAGTTGAAGAATTCAATTTGAATTAGAATTGCTAGAGATTGCAAGAAATTTTAAAATATTCCAAGATGATGCTAAAAGTTTTCAACATGAACAAGTGGTATCTACTGATGCACCACTATTTCGTGGTACATCTTGTGCTTAATTGAGTGGATTTTATCCACTATTCTCACACTTATTCATTGCATGTTTTACATTTTCCTTCCTGATTTGGTACTATGATTGAAAACATGTTTCTTTGGCCTTAGATTTACTATTTTTAATCCTCTCTTATTACCATTCGATGCCTTGATATGTGTGTTAAGTATTTTCAGATATTACAGGGCAGGAATGGCTTAGAGGATGGAAAGAAAGCATGCAAAAGTGGAAGGAATACAAGAAGCTGAAGGAACTGTAAAGTTGTCAGCCCGGACCTCTTCGCATTCAATCTATCATAACTTGATCTATAGAGGTCCAAATGAGACGGTTTCAGTTGCGTTGGAAAACTAACATCCGGGACTTCACAACGATATATAATTTGTCATAGTTGCTTGGCTGTTGGGTGACGCGCACACATGGATTGTGCCGTAGACAAGTGACGCGTACGCGTCGCCACAGAGCCGCGACCTGTACGTATCAGAAATCGCACCCAGTGATTTCTGAGATGTTTTTGACCCAGTTTTCGGCCCAAAAAACATAGATTAGAGGCTAAAGAGTGGGGGAATCCATTCAGATATTCATGCACTTCTCATTAGTCACTTTTCATAATTGAGATGTAGTTTTTAGAGAGAGAGGCTCTCTCATCTCTCTTAGTTTTAGGATTAGGATTTCTTCTTCTTCTCAATTTCAGGTTCAATGTTCTTTTAATTTAGTCTCTCTTTTATTTGTTTATGAACTTCATGTTAGATTTGATTTCTTTATTTAATGCAATTTGAGGTATTTCATATTTATGATTTTAATTTAGCTTTTTACATTCTTAGCTTGTGTTGAGTAATTGGAGACACTTGAGTTATCAAACTCCTCATTGATTGAAAATTGGAATTCTATGCTGATTGATTTGAATTCCCCTAACTCTAGTCTTTTCTTAGGAATTGACTAGGACCTGAGGAACATAATTGATTTATCCACTTAACATACATTCATAGTTAGAGATTGACCAAGTGGGAGCAAAAGCCAATTCTCATCACAATTGATAAGGATAACTAGGATAGGACGTCCAGTTCTTATACCTTGCAAGGGTTTTCATGATAATTAGTTTACTTCCTTGTCATTTACATTCCTTGTTCAAACCTTTCAAAAACCCAAAAAGATACTTTTCTCATAACCAATAATAAACACACCTCCTTGCAATTCATTGAGAGACGACCCGAGGTTTAAATACTTTGGTTATTAATTTTTATTGGGTTTGCTTTAGTGACAAACAAGTTTTTGTACGAAAGGATTCTTTGCTGGTTTAGAAACTATACTTACAACGTGATTACTTTTGTGAATTCTTTACTAGCAAAAGTCCGTTCGTCAAAATGGCGCCGTTGCCGGGGAATTACAAACGTGTGCCTTATTATTGGTTATTGTAAATATTTTCTTTTTACTTGTTTGTTGGTTTTAGGACTTAGTTGCGTATCTTTGTTAGTTTTTGTTTTTCTTTTCTACTATGAACTCTCACCCATGTCGCTATGAGTTTGGTTCCAATGTTGTTGTAGGGAATGGGCGCTATAATGAGAACAGGCATCAAGGTTGGAACAATCAAATATGGGAGGAGCCACAAGGATTTGATCAACCCTCTTGGCAACAACCCCCTCCAATATACCACGAGCAACAACCATTCCATGATGCATACCAAGACAATGGTTATGGTGAACCTTTACGTGACACTCAATGCCCACCACAACATGTCTATGAACCCCCTTCTCAACATAACTTTGAACCACCATACTCACAAGCCCCTTTTCACCATTCACCTCCATATGATCCTAACCCATATCCACCATACCAACCACCTTATGAGCCAAATGAACCATACATAGAACCACCCCCATTCCAACATAATTACTCTCATGAGCCACCATATCAATATTCACCATCTCCATGCCCTTACCAAGAAGAACCACCTTCCTACCGTGCACCCTTTCTCTAAAATAATGAACTCTCCTATCCACCCCAACCTCCACTGGATGACAACACCCTTGGTGTTATTCACCAAGGGCAAGCAGAGCTTCATACCACACTTGCCTCTTTTACTAGTCTCATCTCTACTCTTCAAGCTCTTATATCCCGCATGGACCAATCCTCTACCTCGAATATTCAGTCCTCAAGCTCTGGTGCACCACCACCCTCCGTGCAAGAATACCCATATCCATCAATCCAAGAGCAACACGATCCCAATGATGCTATTGACATGGAACAAGAGAGAAGGGATCGTCTTAGGGACGCAATGGATCGGTTACATGCGGCCTTACTTCCAGAGGAGCAAGAGGAGGTCCAAAATATGGAGGTAGGAGAGACCCTTGAAGATGAAGGAGTAGTTGAAGGGAGTTATCATAGAAAGAAAATCATCAAGGAGGAGTACGATTTTATGCTAAAACAACTTGAGGAAGCCGTAATTACTGAAGAGAAAAAAGTGGTTGCAGACTTAGGAGATGCTGAACCTCCATGGGAAAGTCAAGTTATAGAGCCTCCTTTAAAGACATTTGAAATTGATGTTGAGGAGGGTGTACAACCTCCAAGGCATAGCCTGGTTGAAGACTTTGAAGTGGTTGATCAAGAGATGGACTCAATCATTGATGAATCCTTATCTACAATTAAATCCTCTCCCATTGGACTTGACATAGAGATTAGAGAAGAAGAAGCACAACCTCCCATGCCCTTGGTGAACAATGAAGAAGAGATTGAATTGGAAGAACGCTACCAAGAGAAAGAGGTTGATATTGAAGAAGCTTGCAAGGAGGTGGAAGTTGTCAGAGAAGAGCACAAGGGAGTGGAGCTTGCAAGATCATTAGAAACACCTCTCCCAAGGTCATTACCATCCAACACAACGTTCAAGTGGGTAAAATTCTTATCCTTGACCTTTACTTTCCCACTTGAATATGGGCTACTGGAGATGGATGGTCAACTTAGAGCTCTCTGTGACTTTAAGAGTAAGAGGGAGATGGTCAGTGGGAAGAGTTATCCTGCAAGGTTCAATATGGTTGTATGCTCCAAGTTGAAGTGCAAGGATTGGTGTAGATCTCAATTGAATGGGTCTAGAAGGTTGTTTGGATGTCTCTGTGGGAATTCAAATTGCGAGACACCCGGATGAAACCACAATAATCAACTTGAAGACGGGTGTAGAATCAAGATTTGGGATCCCGGAATACATGAGGATCAATCTTGGGAGCTCAAAGCTTGTGAAGAACTCCATCAAAGCTTGAGGAATTTACCTGGTATCGATAGAGCTTATTGGAAGTCCAAGCATTGGTGGAAGTTTCAGGATGAGTTCAAGCACAAGCCACCATGACAAGTAGCTCACCATATGTCCAACTTAAAGACTTTAACTAAAAGTGCTAGGTGGGAGATAACCCACCATGGTATGATCGTTCTTTTCTCTCTTCTTAGTTTTCTTTTTAAGTGACTCTTCTCATTATTAGTACATATAGTCTGCATCTTCATCTGCATATTGCATAAAAAAATATTTTTTTTGAGAAAAAAATTGGACAGAAAGTTGCGTGGGAGCTGTGAAGGAAGTGTGCTTTATGCATAAGCAACATGGTGCGCAAAATTGTGAACAATACTTTTCACAACTCTTATAATCCCCGGTCATGAACTCCAAGAACTTGGTAGCTCAATTCCATGGCATTACACAACTTCGCACAACTAACCAGCAAGTGCACTGGGTCGTCCAAGTAATACCTTACGTGAGTAAGGGTCGATCCCACGGAGATTGTTAGTATTGAAGCAAGCTATGGTCATCTTGCAAATCTTAGTCAGGCAGACTCAAATGGATATGGTGATGAACGAAAATAGCATAAAAGATAAAGATAGAGATACTTATGTAATCCATTGGTAGGAACTTCAGATAAGCGTATGAAGATGCCTTCCCTTCCGTCTCTCTGCTTTCCTACTGTCTTCATCCAATCCTTCTTACTCCTTTCCATGGCAAGCTTGTGTAGGGTTTCACCGTTGTCAATGGCTACCTCCCATCCTCTCAGTGAAAGCGATTGCATATGCCCTGTCACGGCACGCGGAATTCAGCTGTCGGTTCTCGGTCAGGCCGGAATAATATCCATTGATACTTTTGCGTCTGTCACTAACGCCCCGCCTGCTAGGAGTTTGAAGCACGTCACAGTCATTCAATCATTGAATCCTACTCAGAATACCACAGACAAGGTTAGACCTTCCGGATTCTCTTGAATGCTGCCATCAGTTCTTGCCTATACCACGAAGACTCTGATCTCACGGAATGGTTGGCTCGTTTGTCAGGCGAGCACTCGGTTGTCAGGCGATCAACCATGCATCGTGCAATCAGGAATCCAAGAGATATTCACTAGAGCCTTGGTTGCTTGTAGAACAAAAGTGGTTGTCAGTCACCTTGTTCATAAGTGAGAATGATGATGAGTGTCACGGATCATCACATTCATCAAGTTGAAGAACAAGTGATATCTTAGAACAAGAACAAGCGGAATTGAATGGAAGAACAATAGTAATTGCATTAATACTCGAGGTACAGCAGAGCTCCACACCTTAATCTATGGTGTGTAGAAACTCCACCGTTGAAAATACATAAGAACAAGGTCTAGGCATGGCCGTGAGGCCAGCCTCCCAGTGATCAAAAGATTCAAAGATCTCCCAATATCTCAATACAATAGTAAAAGGTCCTACTTATAGAAAACTAGTAGCCTAGGGTGTACAGAGATGAGTAAATGACATAAAAATCCACTTCCGGGCCCACTTGGTGTGTGCTTGGGCTGAGCAATGAAGCAATTTCGTGTAGAGACTCTTCTTGGAGTTAAACGCCAGCTTTTATGCCAGTTTGGGCGTTTAACTCCCATTTGGGTGCCAGTTCCAGCGTTTAACGCTGGGATTTCTTGAGGTGACTTTGAACGCCGGTTTGGGCCATCAAATCTTGGGCAAAGTATGGACTATCATATATTGCTGGAAAGCCCAGGGTGTCTACTTTCCAACGCCGTTGAGAGCGCGCCAATTGGGCTTCTGTAGCTCCAGAAAATCCACTTCGAGTGCAGGGAGGTCAGAATCCAACAGCATCTGCAGTCCTTTTCAGTCTCTGAATCAGATTTTTGCTCAAGTCCCTCAATTTCAGCCAGAAAATACCTGAAATCACAGAAAAACACACAAACTCATAGTAAAGTCCAGAAAAGTGATTTTTGACTAAAAACTAATAAAAATATACTAAAAACTAACTAGATCATACCAAAAACATACTAAAAACAATGCCAAAAAGTGTATAAATTATCCGCTCATCACAACACCAAACTTAAATTGTTGCTTGTCCTCAAGCAACTAAAAATTAAATAAGATAAAAAGAAGAGAATATGCAATGAATTCCAAAAACATCTGTGAAGATCAGTATTAAGTAGATGAGCGGAGCTTTTAGCTTTTTGCCTCTGAACAGTTTTGGCATCTCACTCTATCCTTTGCAACTCAGAATGATTGGCTTCTTTAGGAACTCAGAATCCAGATAGTGTTATTGATTCTCCTAGTTAAGTATGATGATTCTTGAACACAGCTACTTTATGAGTCTTGGCCGTGGCCCAAAGCACTCTGTCTTCCAGTATTACCACCGGATACATACATGCCACAGACACATAATTGGGTGAACCTTTTTAGATTGTGACTCAGCTTTGCTAAAGTCCCCAATTAAAGGTGTCCAGGGTTCTTAAGCACACTCTTTTTGCCTTGGATCACAACTTTATTTCTTTCTTTTTCTTTCTTTTTCTCTTTCTTTTTTTTTCGGTTTTTTTTTCGCCTCTTTTTTTTTTGTATTCACTGCTTTTTCTTGCTTCAAGAATCATTTTTATGATTTTTCAGATCCTCAGTAACATGTCTCCTTTTTCATCATTCTTTCAAGAGCCAACATTCATGAACCACAAATTCAAGATACATATGCACTGTTTAAGCATACATTCAGAGAACAAGAGTATTGCCACCACATCAAAATAACTAAACTGCTATAAAATTCAAAATTCATGCAATTCTTTCTTTTCAATTAAGCACTTTTTATTCAAGAAAGGTGATGGATTCATAGGACATTCATAACTTTAAGGCATAGACACTAAGACACTAATGATCACAAGACACAAACATGGATAAACATAAGCATAAAATTCGAAAAACAGAAGAATAAAGAACAAGGAAATCAAAGAATGGGTCCACCTTAGTGATGGCGGCTCTTTCTTCCTCTTGAAGATCCTATAGAGTGCTTGAGCTCCTCAATATCTCTTCCTTGTCTTTGTTGCTCCTCCCTCATGATTCTTTGATCCTCTCTAATTTCATGAAGGATGATGGAGTGTTCTTGATGCTCCACCCTTAGTTGTCCCATGTTGGAACTCAATTCTCCTAGGGAGGTGTTCAGTTGCTCCCAATAGTTTTGTGGAGGAAAGTGTATCCCTTGAGGCATCTCAGGGATCTCATGTTGAGAGGGGTCTCTTGTGTGCTCCATCCTTTTCTTAGTGATGGGCTTATCCTCATCAATGGGGGTGTCTCCCTCTATGTCAACTTCAACTGAATAACAGAGGTGATAAATGAGATGAGGAAAGGCTAGCCTTGCCAAGGTGGAAGACTTGTCTGCCACTTTATAGAGTTCTTGGGCTATAACCTCATGAACTTCCACTTCTTCTCCAATCATGATGCTATGAATCATGATGGCTGATGAGCGGATAATTTGTATACTTTTTGGCATTGTTTTTAGTATGTTTTTGATATCTTTTAGTTAGATTTTAGTACATTTTTATTAGTTTTTATTTAAAATTCACTTTTCTGGACTTTACTATGAGTTTGTGTGTTTTTCTGTGATTTCAGGTATTTTCTGGCTGAAATTGAGGGACCTGAGCAAAAATCTGATTCAGAGACCAAAAAGGACTGCAGATGCTGTTGGATTCTGACCTCCCTGCACTCGAAGTGGATTTTCTGGAGCTACAGAAGCCCAATTGGCGCGCTCTCAACGGCGTTGGAAAGTAGACATCCAGGGCTTTCCAGCAATATATAATAGTCCATACTTTGTCCAAGATTTGATGGCCCAAACCCGCGAAGCAATCCGGCCTCAGGAATTCCAGCGTTAAACGCCGGAACAGGAATAAAAGTTGGAGTTAAACGCCCAAACTGGCATGGGAGCTGGCGTTTAACTCCAGAAAAGGTCTCTACACGAATTTCCTTGATTGCTCAGCCCAAGCACACACCAAGTGGGCCCGGAAGTGGATTTTTATGTCATTTACTCATCTTTGTACACCTAGGCTACTAGTTATCTATAAGTAGGACCTTTTACTATTGTATTTGTATCGAGACTTTGGTGGCTTTTATCGAGACTTTGGTAGCAATGGAGACTTTGGTAGCAATCGAGATCTTGGTAGCTATCTTTGTTTTATGCTATCTTAGACCTCTGGGAGGCTGGCCATTCGGCCATGCCTAGACCCTGTTCTTATGTATTTTCAACGGTGGAGTTTCTACACACCATAGATTAAGGGTGTGGAGCTCTGCTGTACCTCGAGTATTAATGCAATTACTATTGTTCTTCCATTCAATTCCGCTTGTTCTTTTACCAAGATATCACTTGTTCTTCAACATGATGATGGTGATGATTGACGCCCATCACCACTCTCACCTATGAACAAGGTGACTGACAACCATTCTTGTTCTACAAGCATTCGAGGCTTAGTGAATATCTCTTGGATTCTTCGGAGTCTTCGTGGTATAGGCAGGACCTGATGGCAGCATTCAAGAGAATCCGGAAGGTCTAACCTTGTCTGTGGTGTTCTGAGTAGGATTCAATGACTGAATGACTGTGACGTGCTTCAAACCCTGAGGGCGGGGGCGTTAGTGATAACGCAAAAGAATCACTGGATTCTATTCCGCGCCTGATTGAGAACCGACAGATGAATTCCGCTATGCCGTGACAGGACATATGCAATCGCTTTCACTGAGAGGATGGGAGGTAGCTGCTGACAACAGTGAGACCCTATACGAGCTTGCCATGGAAAGGAGTAAGAAAGGATTGGATGAAGGCTGTAGGAAAGCAGAGAGACGGAAGGGAAGGCATCTTCATACACTTGTCTGAAGCTCATACACCAATGATATACATAAGTATCACTATCTTTATCTTCTATGTTATTTTCGTTCATCACCATATATATCTGAGTTTGCCTGACTAAGATTTACAAGATGACCATAGCTTGCTTCAATACTAACAATCTCCGTGGGATCGACCCTTACTCACGTAAGGTTTTATTACTTGGACGACCCAGTGCACTTGCTGGTTAGTTGTGCGAAGTTGTGTAATGCCATGGTATTAAGCGCACCAAGTTTTTGGAGCCATTACCAGGGATTATGAGAGTTGTGAAAAAGTATAGTTCACAATTTCGCCGACCAAGTTTTTGGCGCCGTTGCCGGGGATTGTTCATGTTTTGAGCAAGCTTTTGGTAACATCAGAGCCAAGATCCGGCAACAACATCAAATTTTTGGTGTTATTGCCCGGGATTGTTTAGGCTGGACAACTGACGGTTCATCTTGTTGCTTAGATTAGGTATTTTTTTTTTTCGAAATTCTTGAAGGTGAATTCTAGAGTTTCATGATGATTTGTTGAAATCTGGCTGGCTGAGAAGCCATGTCTAATCTGATTGGACCGAGGTTTCAACTTATCACCACAAGAGCTTGTTGATTTCGTATCAATCTTGCTGTTGGAGCAGTGATTTGCTAAGGCTTGGCTGACCTTGGTCATGTCTAGTGTTTTGGACCGAAGCTTTCTTTGAAAGCTTGGCTGGCTGTGAAGCCATGTCTAATTCCTGGACCGGAGCCTTAGACTAGCATTGCACTGATTCCTGGAATTCTCATTAAGAATTTTGATACTTTTTTTCACTTAATTTTCGAAAAATACAAAAAAATTTGCAAAACCATAAAATCCCAAAAATATTTCTTGTTTGAGTCTAGAGTCTCATCTTAAGTTTAGTGTCAAATGCATGTTTTTGTTATATTTTTCGAATCCATGCATATATTTCTTTGTTTTGATCTTTGAATTCTATTGACTTGAAGTATTTTGTGTGTCTCATATGCATTTTCATGTTGTTAGTGTCAGTAGTACACAAACTGCTAAGTTTGGTGTCTTGCATGCATTGTTAATTGATTCCTTTTGCATTTTGATTATCAAAAAAATCCAAAAATATTTTTAATTTGTGTCCCTTCAAGTCAATGATACAAAGAATTGAAGATTCAAAACATGCTGCAGAGGAATTATACAGAAAAAGCTGAGCATTCAAAAATGCCCAGTGAAGAAGGCAGACTGGCGTTTAAACGCCAGCCAGGGTACCTGGTTGGGCGTTTAACGCCCAAAGAGGTAGCATTTTGGGCGTTAAACGCCAGAATGTATATCATTCTGGGCGTTTAACGCCAGGATGGTGCTAGGGGGAAGATTTTGTTTTCAAATCAATTTTTTTCAAATTTTTCAAAATCAAATCTTTTTCAAATCAAATCTTTTCAATCAAATGTTTTCAAAATCAATTTCTTTCCTTTTTAAAAGATACTTACTAACAATTAATGATTTGATTGAACATCACAAGATTGTTACCTTTTCTGTTGAGAAAGGTTTGAATGTTTCAAATCATATCTTTTCTTGTTAAGCAAGTCATTCATTTTTAAAATCATATCTTTTCAAATAGTTTTCAAATCATGTCTTCTCAATCACATTTTTTTTTAAATCTTTTTAACCACATCTTTTTCAAAACAGTTTTCAATCAAATCTTTTTAATTTCTAATTTCAAAATCTTTTTCAAAAATCACTTGATTTTCGAAAATAAACTTCCCTCCTTCCCACATCCTTCTATTTATGGAGTGCCACTCCTTCTCAATGCACAATTCGAACCTTATCTAACTAAAGTTCGAATTTATCTTCTCCTTCTTCTTTCTATTTCTCTTTTCCTCTGACACTTAAAGGAATCTCTATACTGTGACATAGAGGATACCACATTTTCTTGTTCCCTTCTCTTTCATATGAGCAGGAGCAAGGACAAAGGCATTCTTGTTGAAGCTGATCCTGAACCCGAAAGGACTCTGAAGAGAAAGCTAAGAGAAGCCAAAGCACAACTCTCTTTAGAGGACCTGACCGAATTCTTCAAGGAAGAAAACATGGCAGCAGAAAACAACAACAATGCAAACAATGCAAGGAAGGTGCTGGGTGACTTTACTGCACCTACTCCTGATTTTTATGGGAGAAGCATCTCTATCCCTGCCATTGGAGCAAACAACTTTGAGCTTAAGCCTCAATTAGTTTCTCTAATGCAACAGAATTGCAAGTTCCATGGACTTCCAATGGAAGATCCTCATCAGTTTTTAGCTGAATTCTTGCAAATCTGTGACACAGTCAAGACTAATGGGGTTGACCCTGAAGTCTATAGACTGATGCTATTCCCTTTTGCTGTAAGAGACAGAGCTAGAATATGGTTGGACTCTCAACCTAAAGAAAGCCTGGACTCATGGGAAAAGCTAGTCAATGCCTTCTTGGCAAAATTCTTTCCACCACAAAGATGGAGTAAGCTTAGAGTGGAAGTCCAAACCTTTAGACAAAAGGATGGAGAATCCCTCTATGAAGCTTGGGAAAGATACAAACAATTAATCAGAAAATGTCCTTCTGACATGCTTTCTGAATGGAGCATCATAGGTATTTTCTATGATGGTCTCTCTGAACTATCTAAGATGTCCTTGGATAGCTCTGCAGGAGGATCTCTTCATCTGAAGAAGACGCCTGCAGAAGCTCAAGAGCTGATTGAAATGGTTGCAAATAACCAATTCATGTACACTTCTGAAAGAAATCCTGTGAACAATGGGACTAGTCAGAAGAAAGGAGTTCTTGAGATTGATGCTCTGAATGCCATACTGGCTCAGAATAAGATATTGACTCAACAAGTCAATTTGATTTCTCAAAGTCTGTCTGGAATGCAAAATGCACCAAACAGTACTAAGGAAGCTTCATCTGAGGAAGAAGCTTATGATCCTGAGAACCCTTCCATGGAAGAGGTAAATTACCTAGGAGAACCCTATGGTAACACCTATAATTCTTCATGGAGAAATCACCCAAATCTTTCATGGAAGAATCACGAGAGACCTCAACAAGGTTTCAATAACAGTGGTGGAAGAAACAGGTTTAACAATGGCAAGCCTTTTCCATCATCTTCTCAGCAACAGACAGAGAGCTCTAAGCAGAATAATTCTGACTTAGCAACCATGGTCTCTGATCTAATAAAGACCACTCAAAGTTTCATGAATGAAACAAGGTCCTCCATCAGAAATCTGGAAGGACAAGTGGGTCAGCTGAGCAAGAAAGTTACTGAACTTCCTCCAAGCACTCTCCCAAGTAACACTGAAGAAAATCCAAAAGGAGAGTGCAAAGCCATAAACATGGCCGAATTCTGGGAGGAAGAAGAGGCAGTGAACGCCACTGAGGAAGGCCTCACTGGACGTCCACTGGCCTCTAATGAGTTCCCCAATGAGGAACCTTGGGAATCTGAGGCTCAGACTGAGACCATAGAGATTCCCTTGGACTTGCTACTGCCTTTCATGAGCTCTGATGAGTATTCTTCCTCTGAAGAGGATGAGTATGACACTGAAGAGCAAGTTGCTAAATACCTTGGAGCAATCATGAAGTTAAATGACAAGTTATTTGGAAATGAGACTTGGGAAGATGAACCTCCCTTGCTCACCAAAGAACTGGATGACCTGTCTAGGCAGAAACTACCTCAAAAGAGGCAGGATCCTGGGAAGTTTTCTATACCTTGTACCATAGGCACCATGACCTTCAAGAAGGCCTTGTGTGACTTAGGGTCAAGTGTAAACCTCATGCCCCTCTCTGTAATGGAGAAATTAGGGATCCTTGAGGTGCAAGCTGCAAGAATCTCATTAGAGATGGCAGACAATTCAAGAAAACAAGCTCATGGACTTATAGAGAATGTTTTGGTGAAGATTGAAGACCATTACATTCCTACTGATTTCATAGTCCTAGAGACTGGGAAGTGCATGGATGAATCCATCATCCTTGGCAGACCATTCCTAGCCACAGCAAAGGCTGTGATTGATGTTGATAGAGGAGAGTTGATCATTCAAGTGAATGAAGAATCCATGGTGTTTAAGGCCCAAGGATATCCCTCTATCATCATGGAGAGGAAGCATGAAGAGCTTCTCTCAAAACAGAGCCAAACAGAGCCCCCACAGTCAAACTCTAAGTTTGGTGTTGGGAGGCCACAACCAAACTCTAAGTTTGGTGTTGAAACCCCACATTCAAACTCTAAGTTTGGTGTTGGGAGGTTTCAACACGGTTCTGAGTGTTTCTGAGGCTCCATGGGAGTCCTCTGTCAAGCTAATGACACTAAAGAAGCGCTTGTTGGGAGGCAACCCAATGTTTTATAATTAATTATTTTCTTTTGTTATTTTATCTTTTTTTTGTAGGTTGATGATCATAAGAAGTCACAAAAACAATGAAAAAAGCAAAAACAAAATGAAAAACAGGAAGAAAAACAGCACACCCTGGAGGAAGATGCTGCTGGCGTTCAAACGCCAGTCAGCCTAGCAGTTGGGCGTTTAACGCCCAGTCTGGCACCTTTCTGGGCGTTTAACGCCAGAAAAGGGCACCAGACTGGCGCTAAACGCCAGTAAAGGGCAACAACCTGGCGTTAAACGCCAGGAATGGGCACCAGCCCGGCGTTTAACGCCAGAAATGCCTCAAAACGTGGTTTTGAGCAACATATGGTGCAGGGATGACTTTTCCTTGACACTACAGGATCTGTGGACCCCACAGGACCCCACCATCACTCTCTCTCTTCTTCCCCCATTCACCAATCACCTCAACACCTCTTCCCCAAAAACCCCTCACCTATCAAATCCCATCTTTCTCTTCACCACTCACATCCATCCTTCATAAAACCCCACCAACCTCACCCTTCAAATTCAAACCACTTTCCCTCCCAAACCCACCCTCAAATGGCCGAACCCTCATCCCCCTCTTTCCTATATAAACCCCTCTTTACCCCTTCATTTTCCCACTACCTAAACACCACTTCTCCCCCTCCTTGGCCGAATACACCACCATCTCCCTCCTCCTCATTTCTTCTTCTTCTACTCTCTTCTTTCTTCTTTTGCTCGAGGACGAGCAAACATTTTAAGTTTGGTGTGGTGAAAGCGTTGCTTTTTCGTTTTCCATAACCATTTATGGCACCAAAGGCCGGAGAAACCTCTAAAAAGAGGAAAGGGAAAGCAAAAGCTTCCACCTCCGAGTCATGGGAGATGGATAGATTCCTCTCAAAGGTGCATCAAGACCACTTCTATGAAGTTGTGGCCTTGAAGAAGGTGATCCCCGAAGTCCCCTTTTTACTCAAAAAGGGTGAATATCCGGAGATCCGCCATGAGATCCAAAGAAGAGGTTGGGAAGTTCTCACCAACCCCATTCAACAAGTTGGAATCTTGATGGTTCAAGAGTTCTATGCCAATGCATGGATCACAAAGAACCATGACCAAAGTGTGAACCCGAATCCAAAGAATTATCTTACTATGGTTCGGGGGAAATACTTGGATTTTAGTCCGGAGAGTGTGAGGGTGGCGTTCAACTTGCCTATGATGCAAGGAGATGAGCATCCTTTCACTAGAAGGGTCAACTTTGATCAAAGGTTGGACCAAGTCCTCACAGTCATATGTGAAGAGGGCGCACAATGGAAGCAAGATTCAAGAGGAAAGCCGGTCCAATTGAGAAGGCATGACCTCAAACCCGTGGCTAGAGGATGGTTAGAGTTCATACAACGCTCAATCATTCCCACTAGCAACCGGTCCGAAGTTACCATAGACCGGGCCATCATGATCCATAGCATCATGATTGGAGAAGAAATAGAAGTTCATGAGGTTATAGCCCAAGAACTCTATAAGGTGGCGGACAAGACCTCCACTTTGGCAAGATTAGCCTTTCCTCACCTCATTTGTCACCTCTGTTATTCAGTTGGAGTTGACATAGAAGGAGATATCCCCATTGATGAGGACAAGCCCATCACCAAGAAAAGGATGGAATACACAAGAGACCCCTCTCATCAAGAAATCCCTGAGATTCCTCAAGGGATGAACTTTCCTCCACAAAACTATTGGGAGCAACTAAACACCTCCCTAGGAGAATTAAGTTCCAACATGGGACAACTAAGGGTGGAGCATCAAGAACACTCCATTCTCCTCCATGAAATTAGAGAAGATCAAAGAATCATGAGGGAGGAGCAACAAAGACAAGGAAGAGACATTGAGGAGCTCAAGCACTCCATAGGACCTTCAAAAGCAAGGAAGAGCCGCCATCACTAAGGTGGACCCATTCCTTGATTTCCTTGTTCTTTATTCCCTTGTTTTTTCGAAATTTTTAGTGCTTTATGTTATCCATGCTTGTGTCTTATGATCATTAGTGTCTTAGTGTCTATGCCTTAAAGTTATGAATGTCCTATGAATCCATCACCTTTCTTGAATAAAAATGTGCTTAATTGAAAAAGGAAGAATTGCATGAATTTTGAATTTTATAATAGTTTAATTATTTTGATGTGGTGGCAATATTTTTGTTCTCTGAATGTATGTGTAAACAGTGCATATGTATCTTGAATTTGTGGTTCATGAATGTTGGCTCTTGAAAGAATGATGAAAAAGGAGACATGTTACTGAGGATCTGAAAAATCAATAAAATGATTCTTGAAGCAAGAAAAAGCTATTCAAAAAAAAAAAAAAAAAAAAAAAAAAGAGAAAAAAACCGAAAAAAAAAAAAAATCGAAAAAAAAAAGAAAGAAAAGAAAGAAAAAGAAAAGAAATAAAGTTGTGATCCAAGGCAAATAAGAGTGTGCTTAAGAACCCTGGACACCTCTAATTGGGGACTTTAGCAAAGCTGAGTCACAATCTGAAAAGGTTCACCCAATTATGTGTCTGTGGCATGTATGTATCCGGTGGTAATACTGGAAGACAGAGTGCTTTGGGCCACAGCCAAGACTCAATAAATAGCTATGTTCAAGAATCATCATACTTTACTAGGAGAATCATTAACACTATCTGGACTCTGAGTTCCTAAAGAAGCCAACCATTCTGAATTTCAAGGGATAGATTGAGATGCCAAAACTGTTCAGAGACAGAAGGTTAAAAGCCCCGCTCATCTAATTAATACTGATCTTCACAGATGTTTTTGGAATTCATTGCATATTCTCTTCTTTTGATCTTATTTGATTTTCAGTTGCTTGAGGACAAGCAACAATTTAAGTTTGGTGTTGTGATGAGCGGATAATTTGTATACTTTTTGGCATTGTTTTTAGTATGTTTTTGATATCTTTTAGTTAGATTTTAGTACATTTTTATTAGTTTTTATTTAAAATTCACTTTTCTGGACTTTACTATGAGTTTGTGTGTTTTTCTGTGATTTCAGGTATTTTCTGGCTGAAATTGAGGGACCTGAGCAAAAATCTGATTCAGAGACCAAAAAGGACTGCAGATGCTGTTGGATTCTGACCTCCCTGCACTCGAAGTGGATTTTCTGGAGCTACAGAAGCCCAATTGGCGCGCTCTCAACGGCGTTGGAAAGTAGACATCCAGGGCTTTCCAGCAATATATAATAGTCCATACTTTGTCCAAGATTTGATGGCCCAAACCCGCGAAGCAATCCGGCCTCAGGAATTCCAGCGTTAAACGCCGGAACAGGAATAAAAGTTGGAGTTAAACGCCCAAACTGGCATGGGAGCTGGCGTTTAACTCCAGAAAAGGTCTCTACACGAATTTCCTTGATTGCTCAGCCCAAGCACACACCAAGTGGGCCCGGAAGTGGATTTTTATGTCATTTACTCATCTTTGTACACCTAGGCTACTAGTTATCTATAAGTAGGACCTTTTACTATTGTATTTGTATCGAGACTTTGGTGGCTTTTATCGAGACTTTGGTAGCAATGGAGACTTTGGTAGCAATCGAGATCTTGGTAGCTATCTTTGTTTTATGCTATCTTAGACCTCTGGGAGGCTGGCCATTCGGCCATGCCTAGACCCTGTTCTTATGTATTTTCAACGGTGGAGTTTCTACACACCATAGATTAAGGGTGTGGAGCTCTGCTGTACCTCGAGTATTAATGCAATTACTATTGTTCTTCCATTCAATTCCGCTTGTTCTTTTACCAAGATATCACTTGTTCTTCAACATGATGATGGTGATGATTGACGCCCATCACCACTCTCACCTATGAACAAGGTGACTGACAACCATTCTTGTTCTACAAGCATTCGAGGCTTAGTGAATATCTCTTGGATTCTTCGGAGTCTTCGTGGTATAGGCAGGACCTGATGGCAGCATTCAAGAGAATCCGGAAGGTCTAACCTTGTCTGTGGTGTTCTGAGTAGGATTCAATGACTGAATGACTGTGACGTGCTTCAAACCCTGAGGGCGGGGGCGTTAGTGATAACGCAAAAGAATCACTGGATTCTATTCCGCGCCTGATTGAGAACCGACAGATGAATTCCGCTATGCCGTGACAGGACATATGCAATCGCTTTCACTGAGAGGATGGGAGGTAGCTGCTGACAACAGTGAGACCCTATACGAGCTTGCCATGGAAAGGAGTAAGAAAGGATTGGATGAAGGCTGTAGGAAAGCAGAGAGACGGAAGGGAAGGCATCTTCATACACTTGTCTGAAGCTCATACACCAATGATATACATAAGTATCACTATCTTTATCTTCTATGTTATTTTCGTTCATCACCATATATATCTGAGTTTGCCTGACTAAGATTTACAAGATGACCATAGCTTGCTTCAATACTAACAATCTCCGTGGGATCGACCCTTACTCACGTAAGGTTTATTACTTGGACGACCCAGTGCACTTGCTGGTTAGTTGTGCGAAGTTGTGTAATGCCATGGTATTAAGCGCACCAAGTTTTTGGAGCCATTACCAGGGATTATGAGAGTTGTGAAAAAGTATAGTTCACAATTTCGCCGACCAATGGCCCGGTCTAGAGTAACTTCGGACCGGTTGCTAGTGGGAATGATTGAGCGTTGAATGAACTCCAACCATCCTCTAGCCACGGGTTTGAGGTCATGCCTTCCCAATTGAACCGGCTTGCCTCTTGAATCTCTCTTCCATTGTGCGCCCTCTTCACATATGACTGTGAGGACTTGGTCCAACCTTTGATCAAAGTTGACCCTTCTAGTGTAAGGATGTTCATCCCCTTGCATCATGGGCAAACTGAATGCCAACCTTACACTTTCCGGACTAAAATCCAAGTAATTCCCCCGAACCATAGTAAGATAATTCTTTGGATTCGGGTTCACACTTTGATCATGGTTCTTGGTGATCCATGCATTGGCATAGAACTCTTGAACCATCAAGATTCCGACTTGTTGAATGGGGTTGGTAAGAACTTCCCAACCTCTTCTTCGGATCTCATGTCGGATCTCCGGATATTCACCCTTTTTGAGTGAAAAGGGGACCTCGGGGATCACCTTCTTCAAGGCCACAACTTCATAGAAGTGGTCTTGATGCACCCTTGAGATGAATCTCTCCATCTCCCATGACTCGAAGGTGGAAGCTTTTGCCTTCCCTTTCCTCTTTCTAGAGGTTTCTCCGGCCTTGGATGCCATAAATGGTTATGGAAAAACAAAAAGCAATGCTTTTACCACACCAAACTTAAAATGTTTGCTCGTCCTTGAGCAAAAGAATAAAGAAGAGAGTAGAAGAAGAAGAAATGAGGAGAAGGGGAATGGCTTTGTATTCGGCCAAGGAGAGAGAGATGGTGTTTAAGGTGTGTGAAAATGAAGGGTTGAAGGAGGGTTTATATAGGAGAGAGGGAGAGGGATGTTCGGCCATTTGAGGGTGGGTTTGGGTGGGAAAGTGGTTTGAATTTGAATGGTGGGGTAGGTGGGGTTTTATGAAGGATGGATGTGAGTGGTGAAGAGAAAGAAGGGATTTGATAGGTGAGGGGTTTTTGGGGAAGAGGTGTTGAGGTGATTGGTCAAGAGGAGAGAGAGTGGTAGGGTAGGTGGGGATCCTGTGGGGTCCACAGATCCTGTGGTGTCAAGAAAAAGTCATCCCTGCACCAAATGGCAAGCAAAATCACGTTTTGTGCCATTTCTGGCGTTAAACGCCGGGCTGGTGCCCATTCCTGGCGTTTAACGCCGAGTTCTAGCCCTTTTCTGGCGTTTAACGCCAGTCTGGTGCCTCTTTCTGGCGTTAAACGCCCAGAATGGTGCCAGACTGGGCGTTAAACGCCCAACAGCTAACCTTACTGGCGTTTAAACGCCAGTAAGTGCGTCCTCCAGGGTGTGCTGTTTTTCTTCCTGTTTTTCATTCTGTTTTTGCTTTTTTCATTGATTTTGTGACTTCTCATGATCATCAACCTACAAAAGACATAAAATAACAAAAGAAAATAGTTAATTATAAAGCATTGGGTTGCCTCCCAACAAGCGCTTCTTTAACGTCTTTAGCTTGACAGAGGACTCTCATGGAGCCTCACAGATACTCAGAGCCATGTTGGAACCTCCCAACACCAAACTTAGAGTTTGAATGTGGGGGTTCAACACCAAACTTAGAGTTTGGTTGTGGCCTCCCAACACCAAACTTAGAGTTTGACTGTGGGGGCTCTGTTTGGCTTTGCTTTGAGAGAAGCTCTTCATGCTTCTTTTCCATGGTGATAGAGGGATATCCTTGGGCCTTAAACACCAAGGATTCTTCATTCACTTGAATGATTAACTCTCCTCTATCAACATCAATCACAGCCTTTGCTGTGGCTAGGAAGGGTCTGCCAAGGATGATGGATTCATCCATGCACTTCCCAGTCTCTAGGACTATGAAATCAGTAGGGATGTAATGGTCTTCAACTTTAACCAGAACATTTTCTACAAGTCCATAGGCTTGTTTTCTTGAGTTGTCTGCCATCTCTAATGAGATTTTTGCAGCTTGCACCTCAAAGATCCCTAGCTTCTCCATTACAGAGAGGGGCATGAGGTTTATACTTGACCCTAAGTCACACAAGGCCTTCTTGAAGGTCAAGGTGCCTATGGCACAAGGTATTGAAAACTTCCCAGGATCCTGCCTCTTTTGAGGCAGTCTCTGCCTAGACAAGTCATCTAGTTCTTTGGTGAGCAAAGGAGATTCATTCTCCCAAGTCTCATTTCCAAATAACTTGTCATTTAGCTTCATGATTGCTCCAAGGTATTTAGCAACTTGCTCTTCAGTGACATACTCATCCTCTTCAGAGGAAGAATACTCATCAGAGCTCATGAATGGCAGAAGTAACTCCAATGGAATCTCTATGGTCTCATTTTGAGCCTCAGATTCCCATGGTTCCTCATTGGGGAACTCAATGGAGGCCAGTGGACGTCCAGTGAGGTCCTCCTCAGTGGCATTCACTGCCTCTTCTTCCTCCCAGAATTCGGCCATGTTGATGGCTTTGCACTCTCCTTTTGGATTTTCTTCTGTGTTGCTTGGGAGAGTAATAGGAGGGAGTTCAGTAACTTTCTTGCTCAGCTGACCCACTTGTCCTTCCAAATTTATGATGGAGGACCTTGTTTCAGTCATGAAACTTTGAGTGGTTTTGATTAGATCAGAGACCATGGTTGCTAAGTCAGAGGTATTCTGCTTAGAACTCTCTGTCTGTTGCTGAGAAGATGATGGAAAAGGCTTGCCATTGCTAAACCTGTTTCTTCCACCATTATTGTTATTGAAACCTTGTTGAGGTCTCTCTTGATTCTTCCATGAGAAATTTGGGTGATTTCTCCATGAAGAATTATAGGTGTTTCCATAGGGTTCTCCTAGGTAATTCACCTCTTCCATTGAAGGGTTCTCAGGATCATATGCTTCTACTTCAGATGAAGCATCTTTAGTACTGCTTGGTGCATTTTGCATTCCAGACAGACTTTGAGAAATCAAATTGACTTGTTGAGTCAATATTTTGTTCTGAGCCAATATGGCATTCAGAGTATCAATCTCAAGAACTCTTTTCTTCTGACTAGTCCCATTGTTCACAGGATTTCTTTCAGAAGTGTACATGAATTGGTTATTTGCAACCATTTCAATTAGCTCTTGAGCTTCTGTAGGCGTCTTCTTCAAATGAAGAGATCCTCCAGCAGAGCTATCCAGAGACATCTTGGATAGTTCAGAGAGACCATCATAGAAAATACCTATGATGCTCCATTCAGAAAGCATGTCAGAAGGACACTTTCTGATTAATTGTTTGTATCTTTCCCAAGCTTCATAGAGGGATTCTCCATCCTTCTGTCTGAAGGTTTGGACTTCCACTCTAAGCTTACTCAATTTTTGAGGTGGAAAGAATTTTGCCAAGAAGGCATTGACTAGCTTTTCCCAAGAGTCCAGGCTATCTTTAGGTTGTGAGTCCAACCATATTCTAGCTCTGTCTCTTACAGCAAAAGGGAATAGCATCAGTCTGTAGACCTCAGGGTCAACCCCATTAGTCTTGACTGTGTCACAGATTTGCAAGAATTCAGCTAAAAACTGATGAGGATCTTCCATTGGAAGTCCATGGAACTTGCAATTCTGTTGCATTAGAGAAACTAATTGAGGCTTAAGCTCAAAGTTGTTTGCTCCAATGGCAGGGATAGAGATGCTTCTCCCATAGAAGTCGGGAGTAGGTGCAGTAAAGTCACCCAGCACCTTCCTTGCATTGTTTGCATTGTTGTTGTTTTCGGCTGCCATGTGTTCTTCTTCTTTGAAGAATTCGGTCAGGTCCTCTAAAGAGAGTTGTGCTTTGGCTTCTCTTAGCTTTCTCTTCAAGGTCCTTTCAGGTTCAGGATCAGGCTCAACAAGAATGCTTTTGTCTTTGCTCCTGCTCCTAAGAAAGAGAAGGGAACAAGAAAATGTGGAATCCTCTATGTCACAGTATAGAGATTCCTTGAAGTGTCAGAGGAAAAGAAGAGTAGAAGACAGAAGTAGAAAATTCGAACTTATCAAAGGAGATGGAGTTCAAATTTTGCATTAAGGGATAGTGTTAGTCCATAAATAGAAGGATGTGAGGAGAAGGGAAGTAATTTTCGAAAATTAAGTGAGAGATTTTGAAAATATTTTTGAAAAACATTACTTAATTTTCGAAAATGAGAGTGGGGAAGAAATAAGATGATTTTTGAAAAAGATTTTGAAATTAGAAATCAAAAAGATTTGATTGAAAACTATTTTGAAAAAGATGAGGTTAATAAGATATGATTGATTTTAAAAAATATGTGATTGAAAAGATATGATTTGAAAATAATTTTAAAAAGATTTGATTTTAGAAAAAAAAATTATTAACTTGGTTATCAAGAAAAGATATGATTCAAACATTAAACCTTTCTCAACAGAAAAGGCAACATACTTGAAATGTTGAATCAAATCATTAATTGATAGTAAGTATCTTTGAAAAAGGAAGGGAATTGATTTTGAAAACATTTGATTGAAAAGATATGATTTGAAAAAGATTTGATTTTGAAAAACTTTGAAAACTTGAAAAAAAAATTTGATTTGAAAACAAAATTCTCCCCCTTGTGCCATCCTGGCGTTAAACGCCCAGAATGGTGCACATTCTGGCGTTTAACGCCCAAAACCATACCCTTTTGGGCGTTAAACGCCCAACCAGGTACCCTGGCTGGCGTTTAAACGCCAGTCTGTCCTTCTTCACTGGGCGTTTTGAACGCCCAGCTTTTTCTGTGCAATTCCTCTGCTGTATGTTCTGAATCTTCAATTCTCTGTATTATTGACTTGAAAAGACACAAATTAAAAATATTTTTGGATTTTTAATGATAAAGAATAATCAAAATGCAACTAAAATCAAATAACAATGCATGCAAGACACCAAACTTAGCAGTTTGTATACCACTGACACTAACAATATGAGAATGCATATGAGACACACAAAATACTTCAAGTCAATAGAATTCAAAGATTAGAGCAAGTAAATCATCAAGAACATCTTGAAGATCACTAAGACACATAACAATGCATGCAATTGACACCAAACTTAAGATGAGACTAGTGTCTCATATAAGAAACATAAAATATTTTTGGTTTTTTTTTTATAAAATTTTTTTTAATTTTTTTTTTGTGTTTTTCGAAAATTAAGTGGAAAAAGATATCAAAATTCTTAATGAGAATTCCAGGAATCAGTGCAATGCTAGTCTAAGACTCCGGTCCAGGAATTAGACATGGCTTCACAGCCAGCCAAGCTTTCAAAGAAAGCTTCGGTCCAAAACACTAGACATGGCCAGAGGCCAGCCAAGCCTTAGCAGATCATTGCTCCAAAAGCAAGATTGATAAAAATCAACAAGCTCTTGTGATGATAAGTTGAAACCTCGGTCCAATAAGATTAGACATGGCTTCTCAGCCAGCCAGACTTCAACAAATCATCATGAAACTCTAGATTCATCTTCAAGAATTTCGAAAAAAAAATACCTAATCTAAGCAACAAGATGAACCTTCAGTTGTCCAAACTGAACAATCCCGGCATTGTTACCAAAAGCTTGCTCAAAACTTGAACAATCCCCGGCAACGGCGCCAAAAACTTGGTGCGCGAAATTGTGAACAATACTTTTCACAACTCTTATAATCCCCGGTCATGAATTCCAAGAACTTGGTAGCTCAATTCCATGGCATTACACAACTTCGCACAACTAACCAGCAAGTGCACTGGGTCGTCCAAGTAATACCTTACGTGAGTAAGGGTCGATCCCACGGAAATTGTTAGTATTGAAGCAAGCTATGGTCATCTTGCAAATCTTAGTCAGGCAGACTCAAATGGATATGGTGATGAACGAAAATAGCATAAAAGATAAAGATAGAGATACTTATGTAATCCATTGGTAGAAACTTCAGATAAGCGTATGAAGATGCCTTCCCTTCCGTCTCTCTGCTTTCCTACTGTCTTCATCCAATCCTTCTTACTCCTTTCCATGGCAAGCTTGTGTAGGGTTTCACCGTTGTCAATGGCTACCTCCCATCCTCTCAGTGAAAGCGATTGCATATGCCCTGTCACGGCACGCGAAATTCAGCTGTCGGTTCTCGGTCAGGCCGGAATAATATCCATTGATACTTTTGCGTCTGTCACTAACGCCCCGCCTGCTAGGAGTTTGAAGCACGTCACAGTCATTCAATCATTGAATCCTACTCAGAATACCACAGACAAGGTTAGACCTTCCGGATTCTCTTGAATGCTGCCATCAGTTCTCGCCTATACCACGAAGACTCTGATCTCACGGAATGGTTGGCTCGTTTGTCAGGCGAGCACTCGGTTGTCAGGCGATCAACCATGCATCGTGCAATCAGGAATCCAAGAGATATTCACTAGAGCCTTGGTTGCTTGTAGAACAAAAGTGGTTGTCAGTCACCTTGTTCATAAGTGAGAATGATGATGAGTGTCACGGATCATCACATTCATCAAGTTGAAGAACAAGTGATATCTTAGAACAAGAACAAGCGGAATTGAATGGAAGAACAATAGTAATTGCATTAATACTCGAGGTACAGCAGAGCTCCACACCTTAATCTATGGTGTGTAGAAACTCCACCGTTGAAAATACATAAGAACAAGGTCTAGGCATGGCCGTGAGGCCAGCCTCCCAGTGATCAAAAGATTCAAAGATCTCCCGATATCTCAATACAATAGTAAAATGTCCTACTTATAGAAAACTAGTAGCCTAGGGTGTACAGAGATGAGTAAATGACATAAAAATCCACTTCCGGGCCCACTTGGTGTGTGCTTGGGCTGAGCAATGAAGCAATTTCGTGTAGAGACTCTTCTTGGAGTTAAACGCCAGCTTTTATGCCAGTTTGGGCGTTTAACTCCCATTTGGGTGCCAGTTCCAGCGTTTAACGCTGGGATTTCTTGAGGTGACTTTGAACACCGGTTTGGGCCATCAAATCTTGGGCAAAGTATGGACTATCATATATTGCTAGAAAGCCCAGGGTGTCTACTTTCCAACGCCGTTGAGAGCGCGCCAATTAGGCTTCTGTAGCTCCAGAAAATCCACTTCGAGTGCAGGGAGGTCAGAATCCAACAGCATCTGCAGTCCTTTTCAGTCTCTGAATCAGATTTTTGCTCAGGTCCCTCAATTTCAGCCAGAAAATACCTGAAATCACAGAAAAACACACAAACTCATAGTAAAGTCCAGAAAAGTGATTTTTGACTAAAAACTAATAAAAATATACTAAAAACTAACTAGATCATACCAAAAACATACTAAAAACAATGCCAAAAAGTGTATAAATTATCCGCTCATCACAACATCACGTGTACGCGTACCTGACGCGTACGCGTCATTTGCAATTCTGCCACCTCACGCGTACGCGTAAATGACGCACACGCGTGACCCAGAAAAATTGACGTAAAAAGGTGTTTGGCCAAAAGTTGTGATGGCCTGGTGCTGGCACTATGCTAGAGGCACAAAATCACTCACGCGTACGCATCCCTGATGCGTGCGCGTTATTTTCAGTTTCGGATAATTCACGCGTGCGCGTACCTAACGCGCACGTGTCACATGCAATTTTGGCCATAGCGCGAAGCAAACAGAGAGTTGTGCGCGCGCGGAGCTGGCCTCGCGCGAGTAGCACAACCAAGGTCACGCGTACGCGTGACCGACGCTTACGCGTCAATTGTGATTCTGCTCACCCACGCATACGCATCGCGTCTCGTTTTCCATCTTACTCCTTTCTTCTCTCCTTTCTTATTCTTTCCTCCTTCGTTTCTTCTTCCTTTTCTTCTCCCTTTTCTTTTCTATACTTGTTGTTTTCACATTGGTGTTAAAATTCTCTTACTCAACTGTTGCATATTTTTTGCATTATTTTAGGTGCACTTTGACTTGTTTGCTATTTAGTTGACATGCCCTGTGCTTCTATTATTTTCTCACTTACATGTTGTCGCGACTATGTAGTTGAGACCCTTATTATTTGGCATTAGCCCACATATGTTTTATTTCTTTTCATATCTTTGCTTGTGGGTTCTTTCCCTTCCTTTTTCTCTCCTTTCAGGATGGCCACCAAGAGGGAAAAGGAAGAGTTTCAAACTAAAGCAATAAACAAGTCCGCTGCACGATCTTTCGAGAAAGGCATCAGTTGGAGCAACCCGCCCACTTGCGCATCTCAGCATGCACCGAGGACGGTGCAATCTTTAAGTGTGGGGATGTCGATACCGACTTCTTCGGGTTAATTAGTTCCTTCTCAATACCAATGTGGGATTTCCTTTGTTAGTTTATTGTTGCATTTGCATGTTTGATTGCATGTTTGTTACATTTTGTGCATATTTTACCACTACCTGGTTGAAGTAATAATTTCTTTTTCAAGAAACTTTTTTTTAGCATTTCACTAATTTGAATTAAAACTTTTGTTAAACTTGTTTGAAGAAATATTATTTTAAAACATGGTTTAGAGCTCGAACACACAAAATCAGTGAGATTTTGAGCCTATTTGATTGGTTGTATTTTATCAACCAATATATTTTATTTTGGTGTGTATTATTCTCTCTAAAATTGTGATCTTTGTCTTGCTTAATTCTATATTTCCACTGTTTGATGTATGCATGTACTTATATGATTGAGGCCTTTGTTTCACTGAGCTTACATACCCATATGGCCTTACCCTTTCATTATCCTTTGCAAACAAAAGTTGAGCCTATTTTACCCCTTTATTCTTTATTTTAGCACATCATTAACTCTAAGCAGAAAACAATAATGTCCCTAATTTGAATACTTGGTTAGCTTAGATTAGTGAGAGTGATCATGAATTAAGTGTGGGGAAAGCGGGTTTGGAAACGTTTGGTTTGGGAATTGAGTATGTTAGACTTCTTGTGAAAATGTGAAAAATGTTGAGGATATGTTTGTGCATTCAATACCTTAATCATATGCATTGGAAAAAACAAAATAAAAAGGAAAGAAAAAGAAAAAAATAGAAAAAGAAAAACAAGAGAAAAAGGAAAGAAAAAGAGCGAACAATAAAAAGGGGACAAAATGCCCCAAAGTAAATGGTGAAAACAATGCATATGAGTTGTACTAAAATTTGGGATGCATAAATATGTGGTAAACATAGTTAATGGGTAGTTACGCTTTATATTATGATTAAATGGATTGTCTTAAGTTAGGTGGGAAGTTTAGGCTAATTAAAGATTCAGATTTTAGTCCACTTGACAAAATACAATCCTACCTTGACCCTAACCCCATTACAACCCTTAAAAGTCCTCTTGTGCATTAAATTTTATTGATTGGTAGAAGAAGAGCAAGTCTTAGAAAGCAAGGTTAGTAGAGAATTGGGAGAATTGAACCTTAAACACCTGAGCGATTAGAGTGTATACACTTCCAGTGAGGGTTCGATGCTCGATTCTTTGTTCCCGGCTTTCATGAGCTATTTTCTTCTGCAAGTCTATGTGTACTTTATTTTTATGATTTGAATTAGTGAAATCCAGTTCATATTTGTTCGTGAAAGGTTTATCTATTTTTCACCAAGTAGGTAAAAGCATTTTGCATGTAGTTGCATCCATATAGATAGGTTGCATTTCATACTACCATTCCTCTTCACTCTTATAGCTTCTCTTGAGCTTAGCATGAGGACATG
The DNA here is from genome assembly GCF_014773155.1 of Arachis stenosperma. Classification (NCBI taxonomy): domain Eukaryota; kingdom Viridiplantae; phylum Streptophyta; class Magnoliopsida; order Fabales; family Fabaceae; genus Arachis; species Arachis stenosperma. The sequence continues at coordinate 35,827,851 of NC_080381.1, read as the reverse complement.
CTAATGTTTAAGTGTGGGGAGATTTGATGCACCACTATTTCGTGGTACATCTTGTGCTTAATTGAGTGGATTTTATCCACTATTCTCACACTTATTCATATAAATTGCATGTTTTATATTTTCCTTCCTGATTTGGTGCTATGATTGAAAACATGTTTCTTTGGCCTTAGATTTACTATTTTTAATCCTCTCTTATTACCATTTGATGCCTTGATATGTGTGTTAAGTGTTTTCAGATATTACAGGGCAAGAATGGCTTAGAGGATGGAAAGGAAGCATGCAAAAGTGGAAGGAATACAAGAAGCTGAAGGAACTGTAAAGCGTCAGCCCAGACCTCTTTGCACTCAATCGATCATAACTTGAGCTACAGAGGTCTAAATAAGACGGTTTTAGTTGTGTTAGAAAGCTAACATCTGGGGTTTCGCAACGATATATAATTTGTCATAGTTGCCTGGCTGTTAGGCGACGCGCACACGTGAAGCACGCGTACGCGTGGATTGTGCCGCAGACAAGTGACGCGTACGCATGGGCGACGCGTACATGTGACAGAGCCGCGACCTGTACGTATCAGAAATCGCCCCGAGTGATTTCTGGGCTGTTTTTGACCCATTTTTTGGCCCAGAAAATACATATTAAAGGCTACAGAGTGGGGGAATCCATTCAGACATTCATGCACTTCTCACTTTTCATAATTGAGATGTAGTTTTAGAGAGAGTGGCTCTCTCCTCTCTCTTAGGTTTTAGGATTAGGGTTTCTTCTTCTTCTCAATTCCAGGTTCAATGTTCTTTTAATTTAGTTTCTCTTTATTTGTTTATGAACTCCATGTTAGATTTGATTTCTTTATTTAATGCAATTTGAGGTATTTCATATTTATGATTTTAATTTAGCTTTTTACATTCTTAGCTTGTATTGAGTAATTGGAGACACTTGAGTTATCAAACTCCTTGTTGATTGAAAATTGGAATTCTTTGCTGATTGATTTGAATTTCCATAACTCTAGTCTTTTCTTAGGAATTGACTAGGACTTGGAAAACTAAATTGATTTATCCACTTAACATACCTTCATAGTTAGAGGTTGACCAAGTGGGAGTAAAAGCCAATTCTCATCACAATTGATAAGAATAACTAGGATAGGATGTCCAGTTCTTATACCTTGCAAGGGTTTTCATGATAATTAGTTTACTTCCTTGTCATTTACATTCCTTGTTCAAACCTTTTAAAAATCCAAAAAGATACTTTTCTCATAACCAATAATAAACACACCTCCTTGCAATTTCTTGAGAGACGACCCGAGGTTTAAATACTTCGGTTATTAATTTTTATTTTGTTTACTTGAGTGACAAACAAGTTTTTGTACGAAAGAATTCTTTGCTGGTTTAGAAACTATACTTACAACGTGATTACTTTTGTGAATTCTTTACTAGGAAAAGTCCGTTTGTCATCTACTAAGTTAATATGATAACTCATATCCAAGTATCCAAGAGAAGGTTAAATTAAATTCATTAATATTTTGATATGAGTAGAGCAAGAAGATTATAGAAGAATATAGAAGATTATAGAAGCTGTATCAAGCTTAACAAGTCAAAATTGATCAAATTATAAAAAAATAGTCAAAATTATCTTATTCTTCATAATTAGTTAGAATGCTTATCAAATAGCAAAGTACGTTAAACTTCTACATGCTTCTTCATCTTCATGATAACTTTCTTATTTGTTAAGAATTAATAGTTTGTTAGTAATCCATATTTATATAAAGGCGCTCGTATATTATTATTCTCTAAGTGAATTATATGAGGAATATGAGTTTAAATTGAGAGTCTTCACTTTTTTTTTATTAGGATAGTTAATAGAGAATAAAAATATGTATTATTGTTGTAGTTTTGTTATTCTTCTTATTATATTGCTAATTGTTAGAAGAATTTTATATTGAAGTTGCGTTATATTGTTGTTGAAGTGCTTATTTGAGTGAGCGATCTGGGGCTAATTAATTGAGATTTTTTTTATTTACATTTGGTATCAGAGTTTGTTTAATCCAACATTAATTGTTTAAGAGTTTGTAAGGTATGGGAGAGTTTTCATACAGTTGCTTGTTCATAGAGTCAGTCAATTTAGCATCATTTTATGAAGAGTTAGAGAATTTATGAGAAGAGTATTATCACTTAAAAAGTTTGTGAAAATATATTCTTGTTAGATAAGTTGTCAAGCAAGAGAGTTCTTACTAAAAAGGTGATGAGAATTAAGAGTATTTTCATGTTGGATTATTATATCTATTAAAGAGAGATTCTCACATTGAAAAAACTTATATATTTTGCATATTGAAATTTCTTCCAATCTCTAATTCTTCTTTAAAAATATTCTTGTGATGTTTTTATTTAAAATCCCTTCGACTTCTGCTTCAATAATAGAATTTATGATTTGTTTTCTTATTCTACTTCTGTTGTAATTGTTGTAGCTACCTTTTTTATCTTTTCTACTTTCGAGACTTTCTTATTTCTATTCTAATTGTACATATAGCAATCTCCTTTCAATAATAATCATAGCTTGATTCACCATAATATCAAATTAGCTCAACTCTAAGCTACAATAATTACAGCAAAATAAGCAGAATAAAAAAAGAGATCGTAGATTCTATTATTGAAGCAGAAGCTAAAAAGTTTTAGACGAAGAAATTAGGAGAACATTTAAAAAGAAGAAGTAGAGATTGAAAAATGTTTTATTATCCAAAAGATTGAAGCATCAACATATGAGAAGAAAGAGATAATTAATATTATCACTTTGAAAATTAAGACGAAAAAGAAGTTTTTTGTTAAGCTTAATTTAAAGAGAAATGTTAAAAATTAAACTAAGCTTATCAATTATCAATAAATAAATTTTCAAGTTGAATTACAATTGTTAAAGATTGCTAGAAGTTTCAATATATTCAAAGGTAATACTACAAATTATCAATATGAACAAGTGGTATCTACTAAATTAATATGACAACTGATTTTCAAGTGTCCAAGAAGTACAAATTAAATTTATTAGTGTTCTAATAAGAGTAAAAAGATTATAAAAATTATATCAAGTTTTCAAAAGTCAAATTGATCAAATTACAAGAAGGATAGTCAAAATTTATGATTAGAATTTATCACAATTATAAACACATGTTTATCTAATAGCGAAGCAAGTTAGACTTTTGCATGCTCCTTCACCTCCGTTACAACTTATTCTTAGTTGTTAAGAATTAATAGTTTATTAGCAATCCACACCTATATAAAGGATGATACGTACCAAGTGAAGTATATGAAGAATATGAATTTATATTGAGAGTCTTCACTTCTTTTTTATTAGGAGAGTTAATAGAGAGCAATATATATTATTGTTGTAGCTTTATTTCTTTTTTTATTATATTGTTATATTGTTGTTAAAAAAATTATATTGAGATTACATTATATTTTGTTAAGGTGTTTATAAACAATTTTGCTAGGTAACTAATTAGAATACCATCCAACTTGAGCCAACTTTTTAAATTTCAAAAAATTTTTAAATGTCAAACAACACATCCCCAGTATTTATGCTGCACACGTTCGTTGTTTTCTTCTTCCTATTCTTCTTTTTTCTTCTTTCTCTTCTTCCTCTTCCTCTTTTTACAACGCCATGTGTTTGTCTATAATTCCTGTTGAGTGCCTCAGGGCAAGCTCCCTTGCGCGCTGCTGCGTCCTCCCCTCGAAACCCAAGAAAGAAACATCTTGAAATCTTAGAAAGAAACATCCAGTAACCCACATAAAAAGAAATATCTATTTACTCGGAAAGAAACATCTAAAAACCTGTAAAAGAAACAATCATTTACTCGGAAAGAAACATCTAAAAAATAGTTAAATGAAAAAAATATAGACAAGCAGCATTAACTTGTCTATGGAGCCCTTGCAATCAAAGAGGAAGGATGTTTTGATCGTTTCTCACGGCGCACAGGCTGCGAAGGAAGAGCCGGTAGATGTTTGATCGATAGTCGATAGTGGGCTGCACGGAATAGTGGCATCGCTCCGAAGCTTTTCTCGTGGTCTAACTGCCACTGGAGTTGCCGATGGTGTTTTCAGGAGAAAGGCGCAGCTGCTTTGTGCGACGGAAAGTTAAACGAAATGGTTGGTCAGGGCGGCGTAACGGTGCGGTTTGACGGTGGCCTACGCGGTATAGTGACGCATCTCCGTAACTCCCTTTGAAGGGGGTTGTGTATGTCGTCTTTGGCAGGAGAATACGCGGCTCCTTGTTACGACTGAAAATAATCAGCATTTGCCAGGGGGTGAGCAGGAGTGGGAGTGGGAGAGAAAGAAGAGGGTTATGCGATTGATTTTCTTACTTTTCTAATTTATTGTGACTTATAGTAAAAGTGAAAATAGAATTAGGTTTAAGTAAGGTTGTGGGATGTTTTTTTGTATTGCTAGATTTTTTGTTGTGGCTCACATTATAGTTGGCTGACAATCTAGTTAATTTTCTATACTTTTTCTTATGTAAATACATAATCTTAAGGAAAAGTATAGGTAACCAAGATAAACCAGCCAATTTTTTAAATAATTTTATTTAATATTTAATTTAAATTTTTTGTAAAATTCAAAACTTAAATAATTAAGAATTGATTAAGTAAACCCTAATAAGAAATTGTAAAAACTATTCCTCTTCTCTCCCAGTCCCATTCCTACTCCCATTGTCACGCACAAAAACCTTTCCCTTTCTCTCCCATTCTCGTAGCCACGCCATCCACACCCCTCTCCAGTTGGCGTAACCATGCGGCATCTAACACCGCGCCGTTAGGCGGCATCCCATAGTCACGTCTTGATTGCCGCAAAGGAAATCAGAAGCAGCTCCATTGGGGCCTCTCATTCGCTTCATCGTCGCACTGCCGCTTCGTCGTTCATGGATCACTGCCCCACCTCAGGAAGGACTGTGATCACCATTCTCTCTCATCTCGTCAATCTTCCTCCTCGTCCAAAGTGCTGATTCATTGCTGTTCTAGTGCGCCGCCAGTCTCACCGCCATGACCACCGCGTCGTTGTTTCCTTGGTGCGCCACTTTTCTTGCCAATAGCTAGTTTATTCACCATGCAATCGCGCCGTCAGTCCGCCACAAGAACCATCGCGCTGCTGCCGTTCTCGCTAGTTGAAGGTTTCTATCTGCTGTTTACTGCTACATCTTATATTCTTGCAAGTTATTTTTCTTGTATTTTGTAAGTAGGTTCCTTTGATTTCATAACTATTGCTAGTGCTTACTTGGTTTCTATATTTTTATTTGTTGTTTTTGGTATGAATTGTTCCAGAAATTCAAAAAGGAAGACAAGCAACTTTCAGGAAGGAACATAAGCATATATGCGAAGATTTAATTCTTTGCAAAGAGTAAGTTCATGTCTGGTCACTATGGTCATTAACTCTCATTCTCCCAATATACTTAGATACTGGTGTGCGAAATTGTGATCACTACTTTTCACAACTCAAATAATCCCTAGTAATGGCCCCAAAAACTTGGTGCTCAATACCATGGCATAAACACAACTTTGCACAACTAACCAGCAAGTGCACTGGGTCGTCCAAGTAATAAACCTTACGCGAGTAAGGGTCGATCCCACGGAGATTGTTGGTATGAAGCAAGCTATGGTCACCTTGTAAATCTTAGTCAGGCAGACTCAAATGGGTATAGTGATATACGAATAAAGCATAAAGATAAAGATAGAGGTACTTATGTAATTCATTGGTAGGAACTTCAGATAAGCGTATGAAGATGCCTTCCCTTCCGTCTCTCTGCTTTCCTACTGTCTTCATCCAATCCTTCTTACTCCTTTCCATGGCAAGCTTATGCAAGGGTTTCACCGTTGTCAGTGGCTACCTCCCATCCTCTCAGTAGAAATGTTCAACGCACCCTGTCACGGCACGGCTATCCATCTGTCGGTTCTCGGTCAGGCCGGAATAGAATCTATTGATTCTTTTGCGTCTGTCACTAACGCCCCGCCTGCTAGGAGTTTGAAGCACGTCACAGTCATTCAATCATTGAATCCTACTCAGAATACCACAGACAAGGTTAGACCTTCCGAATTCTCTTGAATGCCGCCATCAGTTCTTGCCTATACCACGAAGACTCTGATCTCACGGAATGGCTGGCTCGTTTGTCAGGCGAGCACTCGGTTGTCAGGCGATCAACCATGCATCGTGTATCAGGAATCCAAGAGATATTCACCCAATCTAAGGTAGAACGGAGGTGGTTGTCAGTCACACGTTCATAGGTGAGAATGATGATGAGTGTCACGGATCATCACATTCATCAAGTTGAAGAACAAGTGATATCTTGGACAAAGAACAAGCGGAATTGAATAGAAGAACAATAGTAATTGCATTGATGCTCGAGGTACAGCAGAGCTCCACACCTTAATCTATGGTGTGTAGAAACTCCACCGTTGAAAATACATAAGAACAAGATCTAGGCATGGCCGTGAGGCTAGCCTCCCAATGATCTAGGAACTAGATGTCCAAAGATTGATTCCAAGATGAAAATACAATAGTAAAAGGTCCTACTTATAGAAAACTAGTAGCCTAAGGTTTACAAAGATGAGTAAATGACATAAAAATCCACTTCCGGGCCCACTTGGTGTGTGCTTGGGCTGAGCAATGAAGCATTTTCGTGTAGAGACTCTTCTTGGAGTTAAACGCCAGCTTTTATGCCAGTTTGGGTGTTTAACTCCCATTTTGGTGCCAGTTCCGGCGTTTAACGCTGGAATTTCTGAAGGTGACTTTGAACGCCGATTTGGGCCATCAAATCTTGGGCAAAGTATGGACTATCATATATTGCTGGAAAGCCCAGGATGTCTACTTTCCAACGCCGTTGAGAGCGCGCCAATTGGGCTTCTGTAGCTCCAGAAAATCCACTTCGAGTGCAGGGAGGTCAGAATCCAACAGCATCTGCAGTCCTTTTCAGTCTCTGAATCAGATTTTTGCTCAGGTCCCTCAATTTCAGCCAGAAAATATCTGAAATCACAGAAAAACACACAAACTCATAGTAAAGTCCAGAAAAGTGAATTTTAACTAAAAACTAATAAAAATATACTAAAAACTAACTAGATCATACTAAAAACATACTAAAAACAATGCCAAAAAGCGTACAAATTATCCGCTCATCACAACACCAAACTTAAATTGTTGCTTGTCCTCAAGCAACTGAAAATCAAATAAGATAAAAAGAAGAGAATATGCAATGAATTCCAAAAACATCTATGAAGATCAGAATTAATTAGATGAGCGGGGCTTTTAGCTTTTTGCCTCTGAACAGTTTTGGCATCTCACTCTATCCTTTGAAATTCAGAATGGTTGGCTTCTTTAGGAACTCAGAATCCAGATAGTGTTATTGATTCTCCTAGTTAAGTATGATGATTCTTGAACACAGCTACTTTATGAGTCTTGGCCGTGACCCAAAGCACTCTGTCTTCCTGTATTACCACCGGATACATACATGCTACAGACACATAATTGGGTGAACCTTTTCAGATTGTGACTCAGCTTTGCTAGAGTCCCTAATTAGAGGTGTCCAGGGTTCTTAAGCACACTCTTTTTGCCTTGGATCACAACTTTATTTCTTTCTTTTTCTTTCTTTTTCTCTTTCTTTTTCGTTTTTTTTTTTCGCCTCTTTTTTTTTGTATTCACTGCTTTTTCTTGCTTCAAGAGCCAACATTCATGAACCACAAATTCAAAAGACATATGCACTGTTTAAGCATACATTCAGAAAACAAAATTGTTGCCACCACATCAAAATAATTAAACTGTTATAAAATTCAAAATTCATGCAATTCTTTCTTTTTCAATTAAGCACGTTTTTCATTTAAGAAAGGTGATGGATTCATAGGACATTCATAACTTTAAGGCATAGACACTAAGACACTAATGATCATAAGACACAAACATGGACAAACATAAGCATTAATTTTCGAAAAACAGAAGAATAAAGAACAAGGAGATTAAAGAACGGGTCCACCTTAGTGATGGCGGCTCTTTCTTCCTCTTGAAGATCCTATGGAGTGCTTGAGCTCCTTAATGTCTCTTCCTTGTCTTTGTTGCTCCTCTCTCATGATTCTTTGATCTTCTCTAATTTCATGGAGGAGGATGGAATGTTCTTGGTGCTCCACCCTTAGTTGTCCCATGTTGGAACTCAATTCTCCTAGGGAGGTGTTCAGTTGCTCCCAATAGTTTTGTGGAGGAAAGTGCATCCCTTGAGGCATCTCAGGGATCTCATGATGAGAGGGGTCTCTTGTTTGCTCCATTCTTTTCTTAGTGATGGGCTTATCCTCATCAATGGGGATGTCTCCCTCTATGTCAACTCCAACTGAATAACAGAGGTGACAAATGAGATGAGGAAAGGCTAACCTTGCTAAGGTAGAGGACTTGTCCGCCACCTTATAGAGTTCTTGGGCTATAACCTCATGAACTTCCACTTCTTCTCCAATCATGATGCTATGAATCATGATGGCCCGGTCTAGAGTAACTTCGGACCGGTTGCTAGTGGGAATAATTGAGCGTTGGATGAACTCCAACCATCCTCTAGCCACGGGTTTGAGGTCATGCCTTCTCAATTGAACCGGCTTCCCTCTTGAATCTCTCTTCCATTGGGCGCCCTCTTCACAAATGTCAGTGAGGACTTGGTCCATCCTTTGATCAAAGTTGACCCTTCTAGTGTAAGGATGTTCATCTCCTTGCATCATGGGCAAATTGAATGCCAACCTTACACTTTCCGGACTAAAATCCAAGTATTTCCCCCGAACCACAGTAAGATAATTCTTTGGATCCGGGTTCACACTTTGATCATGGTTCTTGGTGAACCATGCATTGGCATAGAACTCTTGAACCATTAAGATTCCGACTTGTAGAATGGGGTTGGTAAGAACTTCCCAACCTCTTCTTTGGATCTCATGTCGGATCTCCGGATATTCACCCTTTTTGAGTGAAAAAGGGACCTCGGGGATCACCTTCTTCAAGGCCACAACTTCATAGAAGTGGTCTTGATGCACCCTTGAGATGAATCTTTCCATCTCCCATGACTCGGAGGTGGAAGCTTTTGCCTTCCCTTTCCTCTTTCTAGAGGTTTCTCCGGCCTTGGATGCCATAAATGGTTATGGAAAAACAAAAAAGCAACGCTTTTACCACACCAAACTTAAAAGATTTGCTCGTCCTCGAGCAAAAGAAGAAAGAAGAGAGTAGAAGAAGAAGAAATGAGGAAGAAGGGAATGGCTTTTGTGTTCGGCCAAAGAGAGGGAGAAGTGGTGTTTAGGTTGTGTGAAAATGAAGGGGTGAAGAAGGGTATATATAGGGGAGGGGGAAGGGTAAGGTTCGGTCAAGTGAGGGTGGGTTTGGGAGGGAAAGTGGTTTGAATTTGAATGGTGAGGTAGGTGGGGTTTTATGAAGGATGGATGTGAGTGGTGAAGAGAAAGATGAGATTTGATAGGTGAAGGGTTTTTTGGGGAAAAGGTGTTGAGGTGATTGGTGAATGGGTGAAGAAGAGAGAGAGTGGTGGGGTTGGTGGGGATCCTGTGGGGTCCACAGATCCTATGGTGTCAAGGAAAAGTCATCCCAGCACCAAATGGCATGCAAAATCACGTTTTGAGCCAATTCTGGCGTTAAACGCCGGGCTGGTGCCCATTTCTGGCGTTTAACGCCAGGTTCTTGCCCTTTTCTGGCGTTTAACGCCAGTCTGGTGCCCCTTTCTGGCGTTAAACGCCCAGAATGGTGCCAGACTGGGCGTTAAACGCCCACCTGCTAGCTTTACTGGCGTTTAAACGCCAGTAGGTTCTTTCTCCAGGGTGTGCTGTTTTTCTTTCTATTTTTCATTCTGTTTTTGCTTTTTCAATTGATTTTATGACTTCTTATGATTATCAACCTACAAAAAAATATAAAATAACAAAAGAAAATAGATAAAATATAATATTGGGTTGCCTCCCAACAAGCGCTTCTTTAATGTCAGTAGCTTGACAGATGGCTCTCATGGAGCCTCACAAATGATCAGAGCAATGTGGGAACCTCCCAACACCAAACTTAGAGTTTGAATGTGGGGGTTCAACACCAAACTTAGAGTTTGGTTGTGGCCTCCCAACACCAAACTTAGAGTTTGACTGTGGGGGCTCTGTTTGACTCTGATTTGAGAGAAGCTCTTCATGCTTCCTCTCCATGGTAACAGAGGGATATCCTTGAGCCTTAAACACAAAGGATTCTTCATTCACTTGAATGATCAGTTCACCTCTATCAACATCAATCACAACCTTTGCTGTGGCTAGGAAGGGTCTGCCAAGGATGATGGTTTCATCCATGCACTTCCCAGTCTCTAGGACTATGAAATCAGCAGGGATGTAATGGTTTTCAATCTTCACCAAAACATCCTCTACAAGTCCATGAGCTTGTTTTCTTGAGTTGTCTGCCATCTCTAATGAGATTCTTGCAGCTTGCACCTCAAAGATCCCTAGCTTCTCCATTACAGAGAGAGGCATGAGGTTTACACTTGACCCTAAGTCACACAGAGCCTTCTTGAAGGTCATGGTGCCTATGGTACAAGGTATTGAAAACTTCCCAGGATCTTGTCTCTTTTGAGGTAATTTCTGCCTAGACAAGTCATCCAATTCTTTGGTGAGCAAAGGGGGTTCATCCTCCCAAGTCTCATTTCCAAATAACTTGTCATTTAGCTTCATGATTGCTCCAAGGTATTTAGCAACTTGCTCTTCAGTGACATACTCATCCTCTTCAGAGGAAGAATACTCATCAGAGCTCATGAAAGACAAAAGTAAGTCCAGTGGAATCTCTATGGTCTCATTTTGAGCCTCAGATTCCCATGGTTCCTCATTGGGGAACTCAGTGGAGGCTAGTGCACGCCCATTGAGGTCTCCCTCAGTGGCGTTCACTTCCTCTCCTTCCTCTCCAAATTTGGCCATATTGATGGCCTTGCACTCTCCTTTTGGATTTTCTTCTGTATTGCTTGGAAGAGTACTAGGAGGGAGTTCAGTAATTTTCTTGCTCAGCTGTCCCACTTGTGCCTCCAAATTCCTAATGGAGGACCTTGTTTTAGTCATGAAACTTTGAGTGGTTTTGATTAGATCAGAGACCATAGTTGCTAAGTCAGAGGGGTTCTGCTTAGAATTCTCTGTCTGTTGCTGAGAAGATGATGGAAAAGGCTTGCCATTGCTAAACCTGTTTCTTCCACCATTATTGTTGTTGAAACCTTGTTGTGGTCTCTGTTGATCCTTCCATGAGAAATTTGGGTGATTTCTCCATGAAGAATTATAGGTGTTTCCATAGGGTTCTCCTAGGTAATTCACCTCTTCTATTGAAGGGTTCTCAGGATCATAAGCTTCTTCTTCAGAAGAAGCATCCTTAGTACTGCTTGGTGCATTTTGCTTTCCAGACAGACTTTGAGAAATCAAATTGACTTGTTGAGTCAATATCTTGTTCTGAGCCAGAATGGCATTCAGAGTATCAATCTCAAGAACTCCTTTCTTCTGATTAGTCCCATTGTTCACAGGATTCCTTTCAGAAGTGTACATGAATTGGTTATTTGCAACCATTTCAATTAGCTCTTGAGCTTCTGCAGGCGTCTTCTTCAGATGAAGAGATCCTCCAGCAGAGCTATCCAAAGACATCTTGGATAGTTCAGAGAGACCATCATAGAAAATACATATGATGCTCCATTCAGAAAGCATGTTAGAAGGACATTTTCTGATCAATTGTTTGTATCTTTCCCAAGCTTTATAGAGGGATTCTCCATCCTTCTGTCTGAAGGTTTGGACTTCCACTCTAAGCTTACTCAATTTTTGAGGTGGAAAGAACTTTGCCAAGAAGGCATTGACTAGCTTTTCCCAAGAGTTCAGGCTTTCTTTAGGTTGTGAGTCCAACCATGTCCTAGCTCTGTCTCTTACAGCAAAAGGGAATAGCATAAGTCTGTAGACCTCAGGGTCAACCCCATTAGTCTTGACAGTGTCACAGATTTGCAAGAATTCAGCTAAGAACTGATGAGGATCTTCCAATGGAAGTCCATGGAACTTGCAATTCTGTTGCATTAGAGAAACTAATTGAGGCTTAAGCTCAAAGTTGTTTGCTCCAATGGCAGGGATAGAGATGCTTCTCCCATAGAAGTCGGGAGTAGGTGCAGTAAAGTCACCCAGCACCTTCCTTGCATTGTTGGCATTGTTGTTGTTTTCGGCTGCCATGTCTTCTTCTTTGAAGATTTCTGTTAGGTCCTCTACAGAGAGTTGTGCCTTAGCTTCTCTTAGCTTTCGCTTCAAGGTCCTTTCAGGTTCAGGGTCAGCTTCAACAAGAATGCCTTTGTCTTTGTTCTTGCTCATATGAAAGAGAAGAGAACAAGAAAATGTGGAATCCTCTATGTCACAGTATAGAGATTCCTTGAGGTGTCAGAAGAAAAGAAAAATAGAAGACAGAGGTAGAAAATTCGAACTTATCAAGAAAGATGGAGTTCGAATTGTGCATTGAGGAATAGTGTTAGTCCATAAATAGAAGGATGTGAGAGGAGGGAAAGTGATTTTCGAAAATCAAGTAAAAGAATTTGAAAACAATTTGAAAAACATTAATTAATTTTCGAAAATAAGAGTGGGAAAGAAATCAAGTGATTTTTGAAAAAGATTTTGAAATTAGAAAAAAAAAAGATATGATTGAAAACTATTTTGAAAAAGATGTGGTTAAGAAGATATGATTGGTTTTAAAAAAATATGTGATTGAGAAGATATGATTTGAAAAACATTTTTAAAAAGATTTGATTTTAATAACTTGGCTATCAAGAAAAGATATGATTCAAACATTAAACCTTTCTCAACAGAAAAGGCAACATACTTGAAATGTTGAATCAAATCATTAATTGATAGCAAGTATCTTTAAAAAAAAAGAAAGAAATTGATTTTGAAAACATTTGATTGAAAAGATATGATTTGAAAAAGATTTGATTTTGAAAAACTTTGAAAACTTGAAAAAAAGTGATTTTGAAAACAAAATCCTCCCCCTTGTGCCATCCTGGCGTTAAACGCCCAGAATGGTGCACATTCTGGCGTTTAACGCCCAATGCACTACCTTTTTGGGCGTTAAAACGCCCAACCAGGTACCCTGGCTGGCGTTTAAACGCCAGTCTGTCCTTCTTCACTGGGCGTTTTGAACGCCCAGCTTTTTCTGTGTAATTCCTCTGCTGCATGTTCTGAATCTTCAGTTCCCTGTACTATTGACTTGAAAATAGAACCAAGATCAAATAAACAATACATGCAAGACACCAAACTTAAGATTAGACACTAGACTCAAACAAGAAACATAAAATATTTTTTTTGGTTTTTATGATTTTGAAATTTTTTTGTGCTTTTTTTTTCGAAAATTATATGAAAATAGAAAATAAAGGTTTCAGAATTCTTAATTTGAATTCCAGGAATCATTGCAATGCTAGTCTAAGACTCCGGTCCAGGAATTAGACATGGCTTCACAGCCAGCCAAGCTTTCAAAGAAAGCTTCGGTCCAAAACACTAGACATGGCCAATGGCCAGCCAAGCCTTAGCAGGTCATTGCTCCAATAGCAAGATTGATAGAGATCAACAAGCTCTTGTGATGATCAGTTGAAACCTCGGTCCAATAAGATTAGACATGGCCTCTCAGCCAGCCAGACTTCAACAGATCATCATGAAACACTAGAATTCATTCTTAAGAACTCTGAAGAAAAATACCTAATCTAAGCAACAAGATGAACCGTCAGTTGTCCATACACGAAACAATCCCCGGCAACGGCGCCAAAAACTTGGTGTGCGAAATTGTGATCACTACTTTTCACAACTCAAATAATCCCTAGTAATGGCCCCAAAAACTTGGTGCTCAATACCATGGCATAAACACAACTTTGCACAACTAACCAGCAAGTGCACTGGGTCGTCCAAGTAATAAACCTTACGCGAGTAAGGGTTGATCCCACGGAGATTGTTGGTATGAAGCAAGCTATGGTCACCTTGTAAATCTTAGTCAGGCAGACTCAAATGGGTATAGTGATATACGAATAAAGCATAAAGATAAAGATAGAGGTACTTATGTAATTCATTGGTAGGAATTTCAGATAAGCGTATGAAGATGCCTTCCCTTCCGTCTCTCTGCTTTCCTACTGTCTTCATCCAATCCTTCTTACTCCTTTCCATGGCAAGCTTATGCAAGGGTTTCACCGTTGTCAGTGGCTACCTCCCATCCTCTCAGTGGAAATGTTCAACGCACCCTGTCACGGCACGGCTATCCATCTGTCGGTTCTCGGTCAGGCCGGAATATAATCCATTGATTCTTTTGCGTCTGTCACTAACGCCCCGCCTGCTAGGAGTTTGAAGCACGTCACAGTCATTCAATCATTGAATCCTACTCAGAATACCACAGACAAGGTTAGACCTTCCGGATTCTCTTGAATGCCGCCATTAGTTCTTGCCTATACCACGAAGACTCTGATCTCACGGAATGGCTGGCTCGTTTGTCAGGCGAGCACTCGGTTGTCAGGTGATCAACCATGCATCGTGTATCAGGAATCCAAGAGATATTCACCCAATCTAAGGTAGAACGGAGGTGGTTGTCAGTCACACGTTCATAGGTGAGAATGATGATGAGTGTCACGGATCATCACATTCATCAAGTTGAAGAACAAGTGATATCTTGGACAAAGAACAAGCGGAATTGAATAGAAGAACAATAGTAATTGCATTGATGCTCGAGGTACAGCAGAGCTCCACACCTTAATCTATGGTGTGTAGAAACTCCACCGTTGAAAATACATAAGAACAAGGTCTAGGCATGGCCGTGAGGCCAGCCTCCCAATGATCTAGGAACTAGATGTCCAAAGATTGATTCCAAGATGAAAATACAATAGTAAAAGGTCCTACTTATAGAAAACTAGTAGCCTAAGGTTTACAAAGATGAGTAAATGACATAAAAATCCACTTCCGGGCCCACTTGGTGTGTGCTTGGGCTGAGCAATGAAGCATTTTCGTGTAGAGACTCTTATTGGAGTTAAACGCCAGCTTTTATGCCAGTTTGGGCGTTTAACTCCCATTTTGGTGCCAGTTACGGCGTTTAACGCTGGAATTTCTGAAGGTGACTTTGAACGCCGGTTTGGGCCATCAAATCTTGGGCAAAGTATGGACTATCATATATTGCTGGAAAGCCCAGGATGTCTACTTTCTAACGCCGTTGAGAGCGCGCCAATTGGGCTTCTGTAGCTCCAGAAAATCCACTTCGAGTGCAGGGAGGTCAGAATCCAACAGCATCTGCAGTCCTTTTCAGTCTCTGAATCAGATTTTTGCTCAGGTCCCTCAATTTCAGCCAGAAAATACCTGAAATCACAGAAAAACACACAAACTCATAGTAAAGTCCAGAAAAGTGAATTTTAACTAAAAACTAATAAAAATATACTAAAAACTAACTAGATCATACTAAAAATATACTAAAAACAATGCCAAAAAGCGTACAAATTATCCGCTCATCAGATACTACAATCTTAAATAATGGACCAATCAACTTGCTATGTATAACGGATATAGATAATAGACTTATGTTCATTACCATGGGCTAGGTAAAAATTGAATCATTGTTGGAATATTAATTAGACTAGGGTAAAATCTGTTGTTGTAAACTAAAGATGAATGTGAAAAATTGAATAATTGATCTTTATTTTTTTATTTTTTTGGATGTTCTTTTTTGGTACATTTTGAAAATTTTTTTGGAATGGTATTATGTGTTTCTATTTAAACAATCTGTGATTTATTTGTTCTCCTTGCAGAATGGATTGGAAAAATGGACTTAAAAGAGTAAAGGGCAACCCACAATTCATGAGGGATACATGTTTCCTATGCTTGTTAGCAAACAATTGGATAATTGGCTAGAGATGAACTTTAGGAAAAGAAGATGGATGATTGTGGCAGAAGTAAAAAAAAAAAATTGTCCTTAGATGAAGGAGGCTTTAGATATATTGGTTTAAAGACAAATTCAATTGTAGATTATAAAAATTATAGGCAAACTTGCTTTTGGAACCTGCAAAGGTGTGGAAGAGCAAGAAATTAGAAAGGAAATATGAGATTTTGAAAATGAATAAGTCAAAATTGATTATCAACTTGTGAAATTATCATTTATGATGGTTGTAACTTGCAATATGTCCCTGGTAGTTTGTTATATTTCTTTATATATCTGTATTGGTACAGTCAAAATGAAAGATTGAAATTGAATATTAAATGTAGAATTAGTTGAGAGATGTAATAAGCAGAAGTGTACAAAATGCAATTCATTCTTTTATTCATTTGATTATTTTTTGTAAGAATGACAAATAAATATTTAGAAGTGTAACAAAATACTTCTGTCAAGTTTCTTTGGCCAAAAGAGATTGTGTTTCTTATCATTTGTTACATGTTTAAACATTGAATTATATACAAAACAGCAATAAAAGCTTTATTCCTATTACTAATTATTAGATTATAAGCATGTCTTAAGATTCAGAGAAGAGTGTATGCTAGTTTAACAATGTTCTTCATTGCTCGTACATTTTTAACAAAATCTTGTAACAAAATTGTGTTTTAAAGTCACATATTACGCTAATGATTAGGAATAGGTCACAATTAGATAGTGTAAGACCTAGAAATTTCAGAAAAATCTTCTTAAAAGCTAATTTTGATTTATTTATTCATTAAGTACTTTAACCTCAGAAATTATTTTATTAGAGATAATTAAAGCAAATTTTGATTAATTGAGTTTAAAGTAAAAAAAGGTTTTATCTGATTTTATAATTATCAAATTATTTTCTATATTTAAATAATAAATTTTAGCAAATATAAAATAATAAGAATTTTATATGGCTTGATTTAAGTAACTGGGATTTTGAAATTTAATACTAATATTTTTATAAATAAAGAAAAATAATTATATAACCTTATAATTTCAATTAGAATATTTGATTTTAAATCAATTAGTATTTTGATACAATAAATAATATTTTAGAGTAATTTTAGAGATTTAATTAGATTTTAAATTAATCCAAAATCTCCAAATTTTATCACAAAATCCTAATTTCCAAATCAAAACGCTAAATCCCCAAAACACAACCCTAACCCTAATATTTTTCCCTTTTCCAGCCGCCTTTCCCCCTTTCTCTTTACCTTCACCACGGCACACACTAACACGACACAAAACGCACGCAGAAGGAAGAGAAGAGAAGAGAGAACCACTGCCACGCGTCCAGCCTTTGCCGTACCCACCGATCCGCCAAACCCGCTGCGCCTCACCGCCGCCCAGCTTGTCGTCGTGCCAGCCACCCACACCAGAGGAGGAGAGAGAGAGATCAGGCAAAAAGAGACGCGAAAAGAGAGAAGAATTCGCGCCGCTGCGGTCCGCATCGTCGTCGTCGCCACCAGCTTCTACCACCGTCGAGGTTGTCGCGAATTGGAGAAGATGAAGCTGCCCATGTCGCCGCTGTGAGGATCCGCGAGATCTGTCGCCGTCATCGTCACAAATGGCACCGCCGTTGTCGTTGAACCCAGCCGCCACCATCGCAAGCTCCGTCGCCACTATTGGAGGTGGGTTGCCGAGCCTTTGTCGCCGAAAAGCGGCACTGCCGTAGCTGAGGTCCATTATCGGTAAGGGTTTTTTTAGTTTGTTCTCTGTTCTTGTGGGTTCCAAAAAGATTATTGACGCTGCGTGGTTGTTACAGTTGCCGTACTGAGCTTCTGGGCGCCGGGAACGGTATTGTGGTCGCTGGAACCTTGGTTTGAGTCGCTGCCGTTTTGTATGGTCGTTGCTCCTTGGTTATGGAACCATTAAAAATTAGTATTCCGATATGCTTGGCTAGAGATAATGAGGTTTTTGCAACGTAGGGTCATGTTCCAGTTATTACGAGTTGCGATCGAAGCTGCCGCTGCTGCAGGCCAGGAGGAAAAAGGGGTTTTTGACGCGTTCCATAGCTTTCGGGTTTCAACAATCAAGGTAGGGGTTTTTCTAAAAATTTAATTTTATAATTTGAAATTTTTATAAATGGATATTGATGTGAGGATTTCACTTTTTAGTGATTGTACAAGTCTTATGGATTGTCTGGCTGTTTGGATGGATATGATTGTTGATTTGGACTGAATTATTGATCGATTTTGGTTAAATTGGTAGTACTAAAGTATTTCTTTAAAGTTTTGAAAATAAGTTTAGTTTGTTAAAAATGATTGAATGTTGGATTGGTTTGAGTTGGAAATGGTTTAGTTGGAACCCGAAAAGGGTGGTAAAGTCCAAGTTTTAGGGGAGATACTGCCGAATTTTCATAAAAATTAAGATTCTATTTTAAAATGTGATTTAGAAAAAGAATGAATTTGAGAGGTTCCATTGCTTGGTTCTTGATTTATTAAGAAATAGATATTTCGAGTTTAATCTATTTGTGGAAAGTTTATGTTAAAGATTGATTTAAATATGAAAGAACCTATGTTTTGAAGTTTAATTAAAGAAGTACTTTTGGAAGAATTTTTAGTGGATTTTAGAAGAAATTGAACTTTGATTAATTAAGTTCGTTTTAAAGTACTCTTTAAATTTTGATTTAGCAAGATTAAACAATTCCGGGCCTTTGGGAAGGTTACTGATTTAAGAATGAAATAGAATTGATTTGGAACTTAGTATATTAAACATGTTTTGGTTTTTGTTTTAAGTTTCTATCTCAATTGACTTCAAATTAAGTAACTATGATTTCAAAGATTTCTAAAGAATTTAAAAAAAGATGTAGGCTATTCTTCCCGAGAGTCTTGAGTCTTTGCCAAGGTTATTAATTGACAACTCTGATTTAAAATAGTTTAACAGATGATTTAAAAAGCGAAATATTTGTGTCTTTTTAAAGAGGATTGATTTTAAAAGAAAAGTGAAATATAAATTTGGAACAATTGAGATATGAGGATTCAGAATTTTGAAACAAATGTGAGTTTGTTTTCTGGTTTTAAAGAAAAAAGTGACTTGTGGCTTGAATGATAATTGATTTGATATGAATTATAATGAAGTGCGGAAATGATGATGAATAAATGAATATGTGGCCTTTGCACTTCTTTTATCTGAGATACGAGTTTTTCTGGGTAAAGTACTGTAGCTTGCCACCACGTGTTCCAGGTTAAGACTCGATACTCTGTTGACCCTACGACGTAAGGGTGACCGGGCACTTATAAATTCCTGGAAATGGTACCCCATTGAGCGATTTGATATATATATATATATATATATATATGAGAAAAAGCTATGCATAGACTCATGGGGATGTGCATAGGGGGACAGTCCAAAGGTTTAGCAAACCGCACTTGTCGGGTTGACTTGATAACCGACAGATGAGACTCATCAGTCATAGGGCAGGCATTCATCATATGCATCTATGTGACATTGTTGGGGTGTACATATTGTACTTGGTTTGCCTATGTGAATAATTCTATCTAATTGCTAATTGCTCTACTTGATGTAACTGCTTAATTCTGCTTGAACATCCCTACTTGTGTTTGTGACTGAAATTGGTTGGGTTATAGTGAATTGGATGTTGATTGAGCTGTTTGGACCTGAAGCCATGTTTGATTTGTGTTGTGGTTTAGTAAAGTATGAAATATCAAGCTGGTTCAGCATAGACTTAACGAACCCATGCTTAGAACAGGTTGGTCATTCATACTATTAGAAAACTTTTTAAGATCTTTTTATCTGAAAAGTGAGTTTCTAATTTTTGGATAATTAACTGATTTTCTTTAAAATTCTTTTGAATTTTTGGTGGTTAAACCATCGGTTTTCAAAGGATTCATAAGACAAAGATAATCACTGAGTTTGAAAATGATTTTCTTATTAAATATCTTCTTATGACAATTCTGAAAACTCTGTGGTGAGACCGTGTGGTTAGGTTCACACCCCCTACAACTTTATCTTTTTAGGAGACGGATGACGAGGCTTTTGAAGAGTTTTATTGCGTTTTGTTTATTCGATGTTATTGTTTTAGTTATTAGTTACTTTTTTTCTCGCCTTTATCTTTACGAGTTTTTTTAAGAGGGATAGGGATTTGATTATGTAATGCTTGTAAAATTATTAATATGTTTATATATTATATATATATATATATATATATATATATATATATATATATATATATGTATGTATCCTTTATAAGTATTGATATTTGTATGGATGTATGTTATCTTTTAAAAAGTCTTTTGGGTGGTAATACAATTTAAGTTTTAAACAGGCTCATATTTTAGTATTAAATATTATAAGAGTAGTCATAATACCCGAGCTATCAGAGTGGCGCAGTCGAAAGCGTGATATTTTGCTAGTTAGGGTATTACAGATAATTTCTTGAGCAGAAGCAATTTCATTCTTTTCTTTTCTTTTCATGTTGAAGAAGTAACAAGAAGCAACTACTACTTATTGTGAACAATTTTTATTCCATCATCAAAGAAGAATCAATGATGCCAAAAGCTATGTAATTATTGTTAGTTAAATTGCAATTGGTTTAAACAAATCATCATTGTTAATCACTCTATTAGGAAAAATCATCATTGACTAACACGCGTGTGATGTTCTGTATTTTGGTTTTGTTTTTTACTTATGTGGGATTGTCATTCATATGGTTTTTGTTGAAGTAACAACTGTTTAGTATGGAAAAAGAACATCTCAATGCCTGACAAAAGTAACATCCACTTAGATCTTTGCAAAAACAAACATGTACCTACACGGAGAAACATGCCGAGTAGGACTTAAAAAAAAGGGTCATGTAATTCTTAAAGAAATACAATCATCCACAACTGCAACATAAGAAAAATAAAAAAATGTATAAAGTAATATCTATTTAGTAAGAAAAAGAAACATCCTGATGTTTAACAGAAGTAACATCCATTTAGATCTTTGTAAAAAGAATCAAGTGCCTACACGGAGAAACATGCCGAGTAGGATTTTAAAAAAAAGGTCATACAATTCTTAAAAAATATAGACATCCACAACTGCAACACAAGAAAACTCAAAAAATGTATAAAGTAATATCCAGTTAGTATGCAAAAGGAACATCCTGATGTTTAACAAAAGTAACATCCACTTAGATCTCTGCAAAAATAATTAGGTACCTTTTCAGAAAGGATATGCAATTCTTAGAGAAATATAGACATCCCCAACTGCAACACAAGAAAACTCGAAAAATGTATAAAGTAAAATCCAGTTAGTATGCAAAAGAAACATTCTGATGCTTAACAGAAGTAATATCCACTTAGATCTTTACAAAAATAATCTGGTACTTACTTGAAAAAACATGTCAAATAAGATCTAGAAAAAAAAAAGAAAAATGTATTAAAAGTGTCTCAAACGATGATAACATCCTATATATACATTATCATGAATTTTCTAGGTATCCTTATTCTTCTATGGTATGACCTTGAAAACTCCATGTCTTCTGCAATGGATGGCAAAGAAGGGAAAAAAGAAAGAGAAGGATAAGTTCCATAGCCAAATCCACATGTGTGTGTGTGTCTTGATGGTGGCACAAGATGGTCGGCGGTGAGACGCAGTGGGGCGGCGAGACTTTTCAGCAACACAAATCAAGTGATTTTGCCGTAAAATGCAACAGTCCCAAACTCAATAAAGAATCACCTGCATACATAGCAAAACGAACATCCTTTTTATGTGAACAGAAACATCTAAAAATTGGAGAGAGAAAAAAAAGGTTCCTAATTCATCATCTTTCAATAACAAAATCAATTGTGATTGACATACAACATACAACCCAGTTGAACATGTACAAGTAGAGTCAACTAATTACAGTTATTTCCAATAAATTCGAAAACCATCTGAGGAAAAAATCAGCAGGCTTGGGACTCTGTGTTTCTGCCATTTTTTTCATCTTAGTAAAAAAAATAGCTAGTTTAAAAGAAAACACATTTCAATTTCTTCAATCAAACCTCTAATCTTAGACAAGAGTAACATCCAACAAATCAAAATTCATTGTATATGATTGTATCATTATATGCATATGATCTAATACAAAATCCACTTACAACTAATTTACTCATACAAAAATCAATCAAGTAACACCCATGAATAGATACTAATCGATTAGTATTGTCAGGTGAGGCTTCAAGGTGCGAGTAGGAGGAGCCCGATGCGGCATTCATCGGAGCAGAGAAGCCAACATCAATGGCGCTGCAACAATGACATGCAGCAGAGTCGACACACTGTGGGTGAGAATCAGACCCCGTTGGCTGCTCGCACGTGAGCGGCACGATGGCGCTGCGGCGGCCTGGGCCGAACTTCTGATGAACGCGGCTGGTATCACGTGGACTGAAATGGGGCCGTTGCGGCGGTTTGGTGCGACATCCGATGCCAGTTGTTGCTCGCACGTGGGCGAACGGAGGCGCTGTGGCAGTTGACGGTGAATGAGAAAGGCATCCGCTGAACCTAGTTGGCAGGCGTTCCGTTGGATGGTTTAGGATGATGTTGAAGTGAAACGGTGAAAAGGGGAGTTTAGCTAGGGTTAATTTGGTTCACCGGTAAATTGGGATGTTGCTTCTTGCTTGTACGATAAAATGGTTTTAGGGTCCAGCCCAATAAGTAGGAGTGTCAAAAATTTCCAGGAGGCGGGGATCCCCGCAGGGACCGCCCCGAATGGGCCCCGATGGTGGAAAATTTTTCCCGTGAGGATGGGGATGGGGAGCAAAATTCCTCCGAGACAGGCACGAAGACCCGAGCAGGGATTCCCGCCCCATCCCCGATAATTCCCCAAATGTTTGAAATTTCTTAAATAACCTTACTTTATTTCTAACATAGGAGTTTTTTAAGTAATTTCACCAATTAAAAAATCCTAACCCTATTATTCAGTCTTCCCTACTCACTGTGTTGTTTGCTGCGCCATCTACTCTCTATTTCCAGTCCCAACTCTCTTCCATCTCCACTTTGTTCAAACTCCAAAACTCCCACAGCACCATACGATGTTCTCTCCCACAACCCCAACTCTCTCCAGTTTCCACTTGATGTTAAAGACTATATCTTATTGTTTTTTTTAGAATGAAAATTGTATTTTAAGATTTTATTTTATGGACTATAATTTACTATGTTGTATTTGTGGACTTATAATCTTGGATAAGATATATTTGTGTGTTTGTAATAGTATTTTCTAGTTTTTTTTATTTTTTTGATATTTTTTACTATAATTTTCATATGAATGTTAAATATAAGGGGATAGGGAATGGGGCCCGCGGAGAATACAGAAAACGCGGAGAATGGGGATGGAGATAATTATCCCCCCACGGCGGGATCGTTCCATCAATTTATTGTAAAATTTTTTAATTTACACTTTATAAGACTAAACAACTATGGCAACCCTCTACCAGTTTACCTTCGCAGAGATAATAATAAGAGTGAAGATTTTCCTGAGGAACTTGCAATAAGGTTGCTTGAGTACATATGAAGCAATTGGTAAATAAGTTTCATCGTTCTATTTTTCATTCTTCTTACCAGCTTGTGTGTCTTTTTTTTCGTCTCCAACCTCTATCTTCCTCCCTCCAGATTTGCATCATCGTATCTCTGCCATTGAATATCTATTTGGTTTATCCCATACAAAAACGAAATGCAACCTAAGGTATCCTCTGCCAAAGACATAATTAATCTTTTCTTTTTGTACATATATATTTTAGGGAGCTAAAATATCTAATCAATATGAAGATACACACGTTATTTAATCGTTAAAATAAACATCTATCAATAAACACGTAAATCATTTGGTATAAGATTATGTTAGCTTAGTTAGATCTTCAATTCAATTATCCAATTAATTGTGTTAAAATTTCAAATGAAGAACTTTGTCATGCATCCAAATCATTATTCCTTCCCGATTTGAGGAGAATCACCCCCTACAGAAGATGAATACTAGTGATTTATGGTCAACACAATTTAAATTCAACATCTCCAACGAAAGTATGGTTGTTTATTTTTTTCTTAAGTTCTCGAGCTTTGAACATTTATTAACATACAACAATTTAATGGAATAGATGAGAAATAAAATCTTTCAATTCTGTCGTGGTATATGAATTCGTTTTTTGGTGCAACGTGACATGACATGAAAGAAGTGTCAATGAATTGATTGAGGAGAATTTGATGTGCACTACCCATTTTCTAAACGCTAAGTACAATTTGTAAATGGCCAATTCTCTGGTGCCTATAATTTTAGTGTCGAAATTGCTAAAATTACCTTTTATGGTAAATTTTAAATATTAAAAAATAATTTACTTTTATATTTTTTAATTTGAATATTAAATTTTATCTCATTTTAATAAATTAGACAAATATATATAGGCATAATAGCATGCACCTTTTTGTAAATACCTTTCTCACTAGAAATCATTTGCAATTTGCAACTTGCAAAGTAGTGGAAGGTGGCCATCAACTATGCTTTCAAATCAAATACGTTGATATTGAGTTTGATTCTTAAATGCTATCACTGTCACACATCTAAGCCATTCATTTTATATCAGCAAGGGTTCTTAATAACCTCTAAAACTGATTCTTGTTACATAGCTTAATAACAAATATCAAACATCCCAACAAATTTCAAATCCTAACAAAATTTCATCTCTTAAATTTCAGATATTCAAACAGATTTAAGAAGATACACCATAAAAATACACATCTCAAAAACATACTAATCTTATCGTGAAATATAAAAAGAGGAGTGCTAGGAAGCCAGCAGAATTTGTGATTTGTAGTCATTAATTAGTCATTAATAGTATATTTAATGGTGTGAAATTACATCTAATAATGAAGAATTATTCATTTTTCTTTTGTTGAATAAGTGTTGACTAAATTTTAATAAAAATGCTGGCCTCTAGATTTTCTCATATAAAAATTTGTTGTGATTATTTGTGTGTACATGCAGATCGCACATATGCAAACTCTTAAAATATAAAAAATTTGTTATAATATATGCAAACTCTATAAATATAAAAAGTTTGTTATAATATATATACACTTTTCATAGCAAAATAATAAAACTTTCACGATAGAATAATTAATTTTTTTTCTTAACACTAAATATATATTATTCTACTATAGCTGTTTTTTGTTTCTGGTTTTACTATGTAGCGCACGCACACACACATATATAAATAATTTCCTAATATCTATAAAGGACGACCACTTTTTTTATCATATTTACGTGCCAAATATATTTTGAACACGACATTCGTTTGACATTCGTTCGATATGCATGTCTTCTGTGTCTAACCGTGTTTTAATAAAAAATAAAAAATTTTTTAGATATGCTTGAATAAATCTAAATACCACTACATATTAGTATGTCTGACCTTATTCTTAACATATATTTTTTAAATGAATTTAAAAATTATATATATTATTAATTATTAAAATAAAATTATTTTAAATACTTTATATAATTAAAAAATATTAAAAATAATTAAATTTTTAATTTATATTTTAATATCAATAAAATACTAAAATATTATTATAATTTATTTATAATATATATATATATATATATCTTTATCCTGTATTATGTCATATCCCGTACGTGCATCATAGCCTAACATTGATGGAAATTTTTTGCTTTACTCTTAACTTCTTGTCAGTACTAAGTGAAGAAAGTTCCTAGCTAACGATGGAATCAAAAGAAATAAAAAAGTTTTTGATAAACATGGTTTAAATCAAGTTGGAGAAGCAAAGTACAAAGTCACAAAACTACAGCAGAAGAGGACGGTGTCACGATTTTAATAAAAATGAAGAGTTCTTCCTTCTTTTTATGTTGGTAAAATCGAGTACTTATTTTAAGAATTCAATATCAATAAACTAACTAGAGGGAATCATCATCTCCTGATAGACGACTAGCGTTTAGTAGTTTCTTTTGCCCTATCTTTTTTTTGTTTCTTGTTTGTTGAACCCTCGTTGCCTTGTTCCCATCTATATATATATATATATATATGAAAAATGCTACATATTATTTTAATTTTTTAATTAATTATGTCTCTTATTTTTAAAAAATTATTATTATTTTTATTTAATTTAAGTACCCATTTTCACGGTATTGAATTTTTAAAAAAAATTATTTATTTTTTATTTTTTTTTCTCTCATGCACCACCATCACACTTCACACCACACGTATTAATCTGTTCTATTCCTTCTATTTCTTCCAATCTCTATTCTCTTTCGTCTCTTTCTCTATCAATATTTTTCTGCATCACTATTTTTTTTCTAATTTTTATTTTTTTATGATAAAATATCTAAACTTATTCTTATACTTAATAATAATAATAATAATAATAATAATAATAATAATTATTATTATTATTATTATTATTATTATTATTATTTTGAATTTTGGATGTATTTAAACTTATTTTAGTATATATCCAAGTATATTATTTTAGATGCGTTGTAAAAACGTATTGTAGTTTTACTTATTTTATAATAATTGTTTGAATTTTGAATGTGTTCAAACTTATTTTTGTACCCAATAAACATATTGTTTTAAATGTGTCACAAAAACGTATTATATTTTACTTATTTTATAATTATAACTTGTTTAATTAACATAAGATTTTTTATTTATCAAGAATTATTATTGAATAAGAAAACATCTCCATTTATAATATTTAGTAGTTGTAAAAAATAGTTGGTTCAAATAATTTGACCATTATTTTTTCGATTAAATTATATCCATACAGTTAATTATATATATATATATATATATATATATATATATAATGAATTTTAAATGTATTCAGAGACTAATTTAAAAGATGAGATATGTTTTTGAATTTGTTGCACATCCATATATCAAAAAGATATGAAGATATATTAAAATTTAACTCATAAATACAAGCATAGAATTGTTACACCAATTCATGATAGAAAACTTATTACGATCAATGAATAGAGTTAAACTGTATAAAAATAACTCAGAGTCCAGAAAACTAAGTATTAAAGCAGAAGCAGAGTGAAACTAATGACAATGCTTTCATTTATTCAATTCACACAAACTAAAAACTTCCACAAATAACTAAGTATATTAAAAAATTCACAACACAGAAAAAGTTATAAACATCAATTAATTAATTAAAGAGGAAAAAATATGCGCGGCTGATGAAGCAGCCACAACCAGGAATGTGACACGGAGGAAGATGCGGCATTGAAAATGAGCGCGACGCAGAAGAAGAAGCAGCGACGAGAATGAGGAGCTCGCGCTACAAAAAAAATTCTCGGTTATGTTTTGTTTTTTTACAATTGAGATGTGCTTGGGATTTTAGGGGATTTTTTTTTGGATGTGTGAAGGGTTTAAAACAAATTTTAATATTTTAAATTTAATTTTTGAATTTTAGTTTTATTTAAACTGTTTTTTAAAATTTGTATTTTAAATTAAAAAATACTAAATCTATTTTGATGAGTTTGTTTTGATTTTTTTTAAATTAATATAGTAAAAAGTTGATTAAAAAAATTTTAAAAGACATCTAAGTATAGATATAATTAAAAATATAAAATAGTCTTTTTACATGCCAACTATTTTATGATATATGGCATTAATCTATTATGTTATAATGTCACGTGACATTTAACGTGATATATTAATGTCTAACTAAAGAAATAATCCATTTAATTTATTTTTTATTTTTTAAAGATTAATATAACTAATTTAATTTTTAGGAGAGTAATTTAAAAAATAATTAATCTTTTAAGATGTTGTTGAGTATTAACTCAGATATTTACTTTTGCTCTTTTATATTGTTTACTTTTTTGTTTCATCTTGAATGATCCATCATTATGGGCTTGATTGATTATATTAGATTTTCATAAGGAAAACTTTTATATACTTGCCCGGCCCTAGTATCTGCTCTAAATACAATATTTAGGACAGCGTAGATAATCTACAACAAAAAACAAGGATCAATCTTGACACTCTTATGACCCAAAAATAAAGGAAATGAACCCACCCAAAAATGGTTATGGATTTGGGCCTTCGGAGTTGGGAGTGCTTTTACATGAAATTAGATGAATAATTTGTTATTGATCTACGGTATTTAGGGGGTGGCAATTGGTAGGACAAGCTAAGTTTGGATCTAATTTTAATTCTATTTATGAGTTGAGATTTTTATATAAATTTAATCATATCTTACTTACGAATTGAAATTTTCTCAAATCCTAGATCCTACATATTCTTAACCCATGGATTAAAAAAAATGCAACATTATTATATAACTTGATGATAATTTAAAATAGAATTGACTGTAAAAAAAATATATTAAATTATCAATTAACAATCTTTTTTTAGTGGTTAAGAATTTTTTATATTTAGTGAGAGATCTTTGATTCAACATCCACTTAAAACTTATTTTTGTATAGGAAAAGTTTAGGAGACCAGCAACTTTATTAAAATCTGACCAGCATGTAACCAACAAAAGAAAAGTGAGTAGTCCTACACCATTAGATGAAATCTCACACTATTAAAAACATTATTGATGACTATAAATCACAAAAGTTACTGGCCACTAGCACTCCTCGTTTGTATATAAGTATATAACATATATATATAGAGTGCGGGTTGGTCGGGTAGGGTTGAGACTCAACCCGCATCCTACCTGACCCGCACGAGAACCTTACCCGCTGCGAATCAGGTTAGGAATCCTACTCGACCAGGTTGGGAACCGGCGGATAGGGTGCATATTGCCATCCCTAGTCGGATTGAGAGATATTACAGTAAAAATTTAGAAAAAAAAAAAGAAAAAAAATATTAGATTAGTCTAATGGTCAATTTGTTAATCTCACCTTATGCATGCATCAATTTATTAGCCAACAATAAATTCTTAAATGAAACTCTAATCCGCAACGAATTAATTCTAAGATTATCGGGTTAAAAAATACCATAACTATATATATATATATATATATATATATATATATATATATATATATATATATATTGTACACAATTTGATAGTACTTGGGTAAAAAATATTGGGAAATACTATAAAGTTAAGCTTATTATCATTGTGTATTGTAATCTTTATTTTATGTATTACAGTATTTCTATTTCTGTAAAAAGAACATGTCTATTATTACTAAAAATATTGTTCTGGCATTCATTATTAAAGAAAAATCTAATGTTGGATAGGAAAGAGTTTTAAAACTTTGGGTGTTCATCCATCAAGATACTTTCAAGCTAATGAAAGATTGATAACAATATTCATATAGTAGATGAATATTCCACTTCTCAAAAAATCTAAAGAATTAAAATTTTTCTATTAAGAAGCAACAAATCTTCTAGATTGATAGAATCAGCAGATTGTGAATATTTTATTATCAAAGACTTTTGTGATTTCTAAAAATCTAAATCCTATTAGAAAATCGTAGAATTTTTATGTGGACTAATAATTTTTTATATAATATACAAGATCATTGGCTCATTTCATTTCATATTTATGAAAAAATCCTAACATCAACCATCTCGAATTTTATATCTTCTTGTTGAATATTCTGGCATCTCTCAAGGTCCAAATTAGAACCTATACAAATTGTGCTCTTCTTCTGTTTTCATATATCAGGCTTTTTCTGTTTTAAATTGAGAATAATATTTTTGAACAATAATACCATCTTTGACTTATTTGCTAGGACTCTAAATATTAGACTCTAAATACATTTTATCAAGTTCATTTTTAACATCATCTACTGATAAAACTTCGGACACTTAAACACAACACTATAACATGGATATATCACAAACAAAAATAAATAAGTGGAATTACAACTACACATGTGAAAGATATCAAAAATGTCTACAAATTGAATGATTATATTTAATCCAGAAATATTTGATAACAAAAAAAAATTAGTCAAAAAACAGTCATAATTTACCTTACCAATATATTTAAGGCAAATTCTGAGAGTTGTTTTTTTTCTTCCTAACATTATTGATATTTAATCTCTCAGTAATTTCCCATTCTTCCCACTCATTCATAGTCACAAATGCACTCATGCATCCACAAATTCATTCTTATTATTTAAAAAGTTTTGTGAAGCATATTCAGTTTGAGTATCTTTAGAAAGATGAGAAACATAATTCTCTCAAGTGTTCAATTCTTTTCTTTAATTTGAAATGCCAATAAAAAACACATATTTCAAATCACTTGAAATTTCTAATTCTCATACTTAGACCTAATACAAATAAGAGCTAAAGCGGTGACGTAAATATCTAAAATAAAGTTTCACTATTATATTAGGGGCCATTTAACTAACACCAAGACCCTCTTGTCTACTCTGTCTTCTAACACAACCAAAAATGTTGATATAGGAATACTAATGTAAGAATTGCATGATGCATGAAGTTGGTAGGTGACGGTGGTCATCGTGTAAGGCCAGCAGGTGATGAATGAGTTTGTTAGACAGAGAGAAAAGAATAATTAGGAGGAAGTAACTAATATGACAAGTGTAATTGTATTGGAAAATTCTACCGTGCTTATGCACGTTTTCAGCTTAGTATGTTGACTTCGTGTGGCAGTATGAAAGAACGACACGTGGGGATGGAAATGGTTGTGAGACGGAGCGAAGCAGGAAAAGCATTCCGGTCTGCGATTGAAACTTTATATTTTGAATGCATATAAGGATAATGGGCCATTAATTTGTTATACAGTAATTAGTTTTATAATTAGGTGTTAGGATAATGGGCCATTAATTTGTGGGCTGTAGAAACTTTATATTTTGAATGCATATAAGGATCATAAAGGATAATTTATTGGGTTTTTGTTTTATTTAACATTGGGTTACCAATGAATGTGGCATGAAGGGAATCATTATTGTTATATTGATTCATGATTATGATGAAAATATAAAAATTAGTAAGTGACTATAATGCACGAACACTAATACGGACACGGGATACGATACGACACGAGACACGCTGATACGCGAATTTTAAAATTTTATATGACACGAAGACACGCATACATATAAATTATAAAGTATTTTTTTAGATAAACTGTAATGATATTTTAATATTTTATTGATATTAAAATATAAATTAATTTTTTAAATTATTTTTAATGTCTTATTTTAATTACAGTATATACCCATTTTGGTTCTCAAAGAATTTCAAACCAGACATTTTAGTCCCCAACTAAAATTAATTATTCGATTGGTCCCTAACAATTAATTCCGTCCGTCACTTAGGTCCTTGACTCCGTCAACTCTAACGAAAGACAAAATGGTCCCTGAAAACTCTAACATGGGACAAAATGATCCTTGACAACTATAACAAGGGACAAAATGATCCCTGACCCCTTTATTTGAAAACGACATTGTTCTTCCCCAATTTTTATCATATCTCGCATAACCCTAACATTCAAACTCTCCTTCTTCACCTTCACAGTCTTCTTTTTCATCTTTTCCTTCCTCCTTTTTAGCTCAAAGATTAAGACATGGTGTAATTGTCACATGTGTCGCACCTACCTCAGCATGTTATGGACCACACACTTCCTAAATCTTTGTGATTAATACATCCACCTCCTATGCACTTCACCCACCAAAAGCATCCACTTCCACGTCTTTGATAATATCACCTCCAACCCCGACAATGTTCATGACATCCTCAAGACCAAGTCCCACGACTATTCCAAGGGCACGTCTTTCTACACTCTCCGGCAAGCAATATAGATTGTTGGACATTAGGACATCATGGGAAGATCATACTTCGACATCATATGCGAATTCTCATTTGAAATAGATACCAAGTGCTTCATTCCTTCTTTTCCGGAGTTCAAGTTAGAAGACAGCTTCGACCTCGCATCCAAGCTATTACAACGAGCAATGTCGCCGTTGCCGCTCATATGAAAACCGAAGCGATTACTGAACATTGGTTCGGAGAAGAAGTTAAAGGAAGCGATTGGAGTGGTAGACAATATGGTCATGGAGATGTTAGGGCAGAGGAGGAGGGAGATGGCAACGATGACGACGAGTCTTAACAAAACAGACTTGCTATCTAGATTCATGGGATCCATCGAAGACGACAACTAGTTGAGAGACATATGCATTAGTTTCCTGAGTATGAATTGGTTGAGAACAAGTTGAGAATTTTTTTTCTTGTGAACATTAAATTTATAGAGTGTGCATTGTGTAGTTTGAAGTTACAGTGTTAGACTGTTAGTGTTATACGAGATATGATGGAAATTGGGAGAGAACAGTGTCATTTCCAAACAGAAAAATCAAGAACCATTTTGTCCCATGTTAGAGTTGTAATATTTTGTCCTCCATTAGAATTAACGGAGTAAAGGACCTAAGTGACTGACGGGGTTAATTGTTAGGGACCAATGGAGTAATTAATTTTAGTTGGGAACTAAAGTATCCAGTCTGAAATTCTTTGAGGACTAAAATGGGTATATACTCTTTTAATTATATCAAGTATTTAAAATATTTTTTGTTTTAATAAATAATAATATATACTATATCTAAATTTATTTTAATAATATATATTAAGAATAAGACCGGACACGCTGACACGTGATGGTATTTAGGTGTGTCCAAGTGTGTCCGGAGAAGAATTTTTTATTTTTTATTGAGACACGATTTGGACACTGATGGTAAGAACTATCGTCGGTAAAGAATTTCACAAAAATATTCACGTTGCAAGTATAGCTCTCAACCAACAAATAAACTCAATCAAATTTTAATAGATGGTTGTCACAGAGTTCAACCCCAATAAAAGTAAATCGAAGTATTCAAACCTCGGGTCGTCTCACAAGGAATGGGCAAAGATGTGCATCAACATTGGTTAGAATTCCGGAGTTGGGAGTCATGATCAAGAAATTAAACTACTAGACTTAACATGCAAGAAATCTTAAAGTGCAAGAAACTAAATCAAGTAACTGAAGCAAGGTATGAACAATTTCAATCTAACAAGAGAACATGTAATCTATTTCTACTCTAGAACTAAGCATGTATCTATTTCTACTCTAGAACTAAGCAAATAACTATAACAAAAATTAAGCAATTGAGATTTTTGGTTTTCAAATATGAATAATAAAAGGAACTCTTGACTAGGTATAGGAATTGGGGTCACCATCCTTGTCTAATAACCATATCTTGACAATTATGAGGAACCAAACTCACTAAGTCTACCTTTATGCTTGAAGTACATTTAATGTCTACTTCAAGGCTTAAGGTACATCAAGTGGCTTGATCAATCTCAACCCATAAGTCCTAATCCAACTACCAATCAGCTTAGTAGTGAATTAGTGTCAATGGGTATCAACTTGACCACTAAGGGTTCTCAAATCACCAAATCAATTAGACACAATGACTCAAGTTTACCCAATTTCCTTAGCCTAAGCCAAGAGTAAAGAAAACTATTCCATAATCAAAGGAAATATTTCATCAAACACATGGTATGCACTAACAAAAGACATATTCAAATTGCAAATAAATTGAAAATTACAAGTACCCACTAACAATTATCAATAGAAAACAACTCAAACCACACTATTAATCATGAAAAATATCAATGCATTCATAGAAATTCAAAATCCACAAAGTTCATAAAATGAGAGAAAAATGGAAAATAACAAAATATGAATCTAACACAAGATCTAAACAAATTATACTAGAGAATTCAAATTAAGTAATCAAAACTAGAAATCAACAAAACCCAATTCATAATTCAACAAGGGAAGATCAAATCAAACTAGATCTAGAGAGGAATAAGGGTTTCTCTCTCTAGAAGAACAAGAACCAAAAACTAGCTAAAATTGTGTGTAAGTGTGTAATGAATGATCCCCCCCCCCTTTCTCCTTTGGTTCCTTGGGTCTTTTCCATGCAGAATCAACTTGAATTTGGGCCTGGAGCTCCTCAGAAATCGCCAGCCACGAGTTCATTAATGAGGTCACGTGCTAAGCGTCACGCGTACGCGTCGGTCACGCGTGCACATCGCTGAATTTGCAATCCACGCGTACGCGCGCATCAAGCACGCATGTGCGTCGATGGGATTTTTGCCAATGTACGCGAATGCGCCAATTCTCGCGCGCCAAACTGAGCCATGCTCCCACGCGTAAGCGTGGGCCACACGTGTGCGTCAGTGCTAATTCTCCAAAGCTATCCATTTTTCATGTTCCTTCCACTTGTGCATGCTTCCTTTCAATCTTCTAGGCCATTCTTGTCCTATAAATCCTAAATATACTCAACAAACACATCACGACATCGAATGGTAATAGAAGAGGATTAAAATATAGCAATTTTAAGGTCAAAGGATCATGTTTTCAATCATGAAGCAAAATTAGAAAGGAAACACAAAACCATGCAATTTATATGAATAAGTGCGAAAAATATTGATAAAAACCCCCGAATTCTACACAAGATAAACCACAAAATTGGAGTTTATCAGACACAACAGACATGCATGTCAGACGGGTGTCGGTGAGTGTCGTGTCCGAAATGTGTCCGACACGTAGACTTGGCAACTCAACAAAGTATCCATACTTCATAGATAAGTGAGTTCAGTTTAGTTTAATTTAATAGGCATATCATGAAACGTGGGATGACAACCAGTTTTTGTTTTAAATGGAATTTGATTTTCCAGAATAGAAAGAGTATTTTTTAAAGTACAGTAGAAATAGAATTTTTGGTTTTTGGTTAGGATTTGCTAATAGAATTATAGTAATTAGAGTAAGATCTGTAAATCAATTGTACTATATATTATAAATTTAAAAGTATTATATTGTTTATAAATTAATTAGATAATATATAGATTAATATTAAATTTAAAAAATCATTTATAAAAAAAATTAGAATTTGTATATAATTTAATATAATTATTTAAAAATGAAAAACAAAGAAAAATAAACAACAATAATAACAAAAGTTTTGTGAAGTTGGTTTCTTTTTAAATATAACATATATATTTTCTAATACCTTTATTTAATAAAAAATTTTCTTATATACTTTATCATAAAATATAATCAATTCTAAGAAGTTATGTTTATTTTTATTTATTCACGTAAATATTTTTTATAAACAAATTATTCGAACTTTAAAAAATAAATTATATTTGTTTGTTGATATTTTTGAGTAGAGGTGATTTAGAGTGTAATTTTTGAAGTATTTTTTTGGTGTATTTAGATATTAAAAAAAAATAAAAAGAGAAAAATTAATTGAAAATGAGAGGAAGCAGTGGTTTGAAGTGCAGTGGTTTCACTAAAGTCACCAAAGGAAGCATACATTTAGGACAGGGTTTTCATTAGTTTGTGTTCCTCAACTAGCCACTTGAGATTTTTTCAGGACCTTCTTTATTTTATTTTTTTGGAGACCTTCTTTATTTTTCATTTACCTTTGACCAACATCAAACAACTCAAAATGGAAGCAACGGAATCACTTCACAGATTCCGTAGTCTTGTACTCACATTTATCCTCAGCTCCATGCGTCAATATCTGGCCATGACACCACATGTAAGCATATGATGCTTATAACCACCATCAGCACCATAGAATCTCCCAATTGTATTAGGTTAGTTTAGATCCTGGAGCAAAATTAGTTATGCTTTTTCCATTATAACCACTAATGCAAATTTTACTTTTTTTTTTCTCATTCTAAGCTCACATCAGAGCTTTAATTTCTCATAAAAAAATATGTAGCTCAAAATAAGATTTCAACAAGAAATTCCAATTTCTACATGCATTCAGTCTCAGGCACTAATCCCTCAGGCAGAGTTTATGGAGTCTTCAAGGTACACTGACTGCTTGCTTTGCCTGTAATTTTATTCAACAACACAAAATCTTTCACTTTTATTTTATATTATCGAATTTGTTACCTGATTTGGCCAATGAGCTGGGGACAATGACAAGTAATATGCAACAAAATTGTTAAAATTAAATATCTGCAGATTACAGGAGGTTCAAGGCATTGTATTTGCAAAAGTTTATAGTTTATGTATGTACATTACAGTACAATAATGTTGTTAGCATTATATGGTGATAGTGATAGTGATACTTATTATTTTTGTTTTGTTGCTCTTTTATAGGATATTTTAGGACTGTGCATGAATTTAGTGTGCAATATTTCGTGAGCATAGCTTACACACAATGACTTGATATGATCCTACGACAGTAATATGCTTCGGATTTTGATAATAAATATCACAGAGACCTTATGATCACAAACCTAGCAGAGTGCATCAATAAAATATTGAAATGATGCATAATCTCCCTATCACATCACTAGTCAAGGCAACTTTTTAGAGATTAAATGAATTGTTCACTAAGAAGAGATGGAGGCTAAGACTCGAAGAAATGTAGGATGTGTATTTTCTGAATGTGACTAACATACATCAATCAAATTAGCAAGTAGTTGGAGAACATTCATGTTAACTTATTTGATAGGTAGAATGAGGTTTTTGAGGCATACGAGATGTCCAATGGTGCGGAATATGTGGTGAATTTCATCAACGGATTGTGACACAATTTAGCCCATTGAAGAATCCAGCAACATAGTCCATGTATCAAGGACCACGATACATACCTAATCCACACTTGAAGTAAGTGTCCAAAGTTTTCCTAAAATAACCGCTTCTTGAACGAAATAGATATGCTTGATCCTAGTCGTTGCAGGCTTTGCCGAGATAAGCGTCATAATCGAAGTAGATACCTTCATCGTGCCAAATCAGGTATTGCCGGCTTTGCACCTAATAATTCTTAACAACTTTACTTATTATTTAGTTGTATTAGAGTATGTACAACTTTATGAATTGACTTATGTACTAAATTTTGTTTGCATAGTGTAAAATCTAATTCTAATTGCAGTTAAATCTATAATAAACTTATAAAAATTACAATAATAATTTTTTAATAAAAGGTGAACAACAATTATAAAAATTACTTATTAAATGTCTTTTGCACAAAAATATTTATATTTAAATTTAAAATATATTTAAATTTAACTAATATATTTAAATGTTTTAAACATATTTATTAATACATATTTGAATATATATTCAAATATATTTAAACATTTAAATATATATTTAATTATTATATTATTTAATATACCAAATTCAAACATTCAGTGTACATATATCAAAGAATTAATAATTAATGCCAATCACTAATTAATACAAACATCATAGATCTAAACATATAATATAAGTATACTCTCTAATTATATATATAGAGGAAAATATCATTTTTGTCCTCAATATTTGGAGTAAGTTTCAAAATTGTCCCTAACGTTTAAATCGTCCTATTTAAATTCCTAGCGTTTCAAAATTGACTCAATGTTGTCCTGCCGTTATGGATTTGTTAACAGAATTGATGGCGGGATACAATTGAGATGATTTTAAAACGTTAGAAACTTAAATAGGACGAATACGTTGGGGACAAAAACGATATATAGAAATAAATTTTAATTTTATCCTTCAATAATATTAATTTTTTATGGTACATAATTATTCAATAGCAATGTAAAATTCATACTGCACCTCAATATTAAAATAAACAAATGACAATAATAATGTATATTTCTCCCATATTAAAAAAAATATTTATGTGCGATAAAATTTGTTATTAGATTGTAATATAGTAATAAAAGTTATTGTATTATATAAATTTAATATATTGAGATTAAAAAAAATTTACTCTAATAAAAAATAAAACAAAAAATTAATAACATAATCTAATTAGCTAGTTACCTAAAACCAAGGTTCTCAAATATAAATGAGAATATTAGTATTTTGTAATTTTTTGTGAAAGTTGATTATTGTTTTATTTAGTTTAGTTTTAATTTTACATATAATAATTGTTTTCATCGAAAATTTTCTGCCATAAATATTATAGTGTGTCAATTTTGCAATTAATAAAAAAGGTTGTTGAATAATTATTTTAATAAAAAGAGAGATATTATCTATACTTATACATAGAGAGAATCATAATTGTTTGATTTAAAATTTTGTCTTTTTTACAATTTTTATGTCATCCTTACACAATTATAGTCAAGAATAGAAGTTAGTCCATTCGAGTTATATTCTTAATAAATTCTTTTACTATTGTGTTATAATTCATTTTTAGTATTATATAAAAAATAATAAAATGTGATTTGGTAGGCACAAAGTGCTCGATAAAATGCTAGTATTAATAATAAAGATATTATGCAACATTGCTAAACCTTGAAACAAAAAGAAAATAATTTTAAATTAATATATTTTTGATGTGTTAATTAAATTATTAAAAAATTTATTAATATACTTTGAATTATAGATGTCTATATATTA
Organism: Arachis stenosperma; assembly: GCF_014773155.1. NCBI lineage: Eukaryota > Viridiplantae > Streptophyta > Magnoliopsida > Fabales > Fabaceae > Arachis > Arachis stenosperma. The sequence goes on along the minus strand of NC_080381.1, from coordinate 35,789,590 downwards.
AAATTTTTTTTATTATTGTTGTCCTTACTATAAAAATTTTTTGCGCTAATCATTGTTGGCGAATGATAGTGTCAAAAAAATATCAAAACATAGGGAAAAGAAACGGTAGGAGAGGAAAAATGGCTTGTGTGCTAGAAACAAAATGATTCTAACTATAAACATCTTTACAATTACTAACATAAATGTTTTTTATTACTATCCACTAATTACGGGAATGGATCCTTCTAATTTTTATTTTAATTGAGGGAATAAAGTGTGATCTCTAACCCTTTAATACTTTTTCTCTGATATTTTTTCTTGGTCCCACTTATAAAAATAATAGTGAGAGATCACACTTTATTCTCTCAAGTGATAAAAAAATTGAGTGGATCCAAACCCCACTAATTACTAACTACAATCTAACATCGTTATTAGTACATATTATTCTAATAGGAAGCTTTGAATCTTAACTCAAAAGGTATCAGAGTTAGTGAGGATATGAAAAAATGAGAAAGAGTTTGTAAGAGAGAATGTTCATCCATTGGGCACGTAACAGTGTGAGGAGTTGAAATATGTGGTCGACAACGAGTAATAATATCAAAAAAAAGTCTCAAATAGAGTAAAATAGCACTACATGAGAGGGAAAAAATTACTTATGTACCGAATTTCTCATCGAAAAAAGTGAACCTAAATTCTTGATACTATGTTAAGAGAGAAGACTAAAGAAATGAATTTGTGTAATGAATAGTCGTGTTAATATAAGATAAAATTGCCAAAACAACATAAAATTCTAAATTTTATGACCATGCATTCGGAACATGGCAGGAAAAGGGGTGGCGAAAATGAGGTAGGCAATAAAAGAAAGGGGAACAAGCAACTCACAACTAAAAAGAAACGAAGGAAACAAGGAGTGCTTACCTGTCAAGATCATTTTTCTATTGTGAGTCCTCGAAGAATGGCTGAGGAGACTGAGGAGCAAAAATAAAGTCCCACGGATACTGGCAAGTGCACTGGATCACTTAAGTAATACCACAGTGAGTGGATATCATTCTCATGAGGATTAAAGGATTGAGTAAGCAATTATAAGATTAAATACCTAATTAGATTAAAAGAACCTAGATTGATGATAGCAAGATTGTGTCTTGCTTAGAGCTTGAGAACCTTGAGTGCTTGAATGCTTACGGATAGAGAACTTGAATGTTGATTTGAGAGAAGATAATGATGATGAGAGTCAAGGATTTCGGAGATGTTTATGCTTTTAGAAATCAAACCTTGTATACTCATCTTGAAGTTTGCAAAGATTTTTCACGACAAATCTTTAGTAACTGATTTCCAATTCCTTGGTTCCTCAGTTTCTTGAGCATTAATTAGTTGTCAAATAATTAAACAACAGATTAAGCACAAAAACTTTTTTAGTTTTCTAATTAGATTTAAAAGTAGTCCTTAGGTCAAATTACATGTCACATATTCAAGCTTGTCTTATCCAGTTAAATCTTTAGCAGAAAAACACAATTTTCAAAGTTTGTTCGAATCCGAATTATATGTCACTTATTCAAAATTAGAGTAATTGAAAATTATGTATGTGTCGCTGGTGCACGAAATTGTAAATCACACTTTTCACAACTCGTACCACTAACCAGCAAGTGCACTGGGTCGTCCAAGTAATACCTTACGTGAGTAAGGGTCGAATCCCACGGAGATTGTTGGTTTGAAGCAAGCTATGGTTATCTTATTAATCTTAGTCAGGATACCAATAGGATTCTTTAGCCTCGATTGCAAAAGATAAAAGAGCATGAGATAAATAATTGTTACTCAGTAATGGAGAATATGTTGGAGTTTTGGAGATGCTTTGTCGTCTGAATTTCTGTAACATAATGCTTCCTCACTTTCATAAATGCAAGGCTCCTTCCATGGCAAGCTGTATGTAGGGTGTCACCGTTGTCAATGGCTACTTCACATTCTCTCAGTGAAAATGGTCCAAATGCTCTGTCACAGCACGGCTAATCATCTGTCGGTTCTCGATCATGTCGGAATAGAATTCATTGATCCTTTTGCGTTTGTCATCACGCCCAACAATCGTGAGTTTGAAGCTCGTCACAGTCATCCAATCCTTGAATCCTACTCGAAATACCACAGACAAGGTTTAGACTTTCCGGATCCTCATGAATGCCGCCAACAATTCTAGCTTATACCACGAAGATTCTGATTAAGGAATCTAAGAGATACTCATTCAATCTAATGTAGAACGGAGGTGGTTGTCAGGCACACGTTCATAGATTGAGGAAGGTGATGAGTGTCATGGATCATCACCTTCTTCATAATGAAGCGCGAATGAACATCTTAGATAGGAACAAGCATGTTTGAATGGAAAACAGAAATAATTGCATTAATTCATCGAGACGCTGCAGAGCTCCTCACCCCCAACAATGGAGTTTAGAGACTCATGCCGTCAAAGAGTATAAAATTCAGATCTAAAAATGTCATGAGATACAAAATAAGTCTCTAAAAGTTGTTTAAATACTAAACTGGTAACCTAGGTTTACAGAAAATGAGTAAACTAAGATAGATGGTGCAGAAATCCACTTTTGGGGCCCACTTGGTGTGTGCTAGGACTGAGACTTGAGCTTCTCACGTGCCTGGGCCATTTCTGGAGTTAAACGCCAGGTTGTAACCTGTTTCTGGCGTTCAACTCCAACTTGCAACCTGTTTCTGGCGCTGAACGCCAGAATGCAACATGGAACTGGCATTGAACGCCAGTTTATGTCATCTATCTTCGCGCAAAGTATGGACTATTATATATTGCTGGAAAGCCCTGGATGTCTACTTTTTAACCCAATTGAGAGCGCACCAATTGGACTCCTGTAACTCCAAAAAATCCATTCTGAGTGCAGGGAGGTCAGAATCCAACAACATCAGCAGTCCTTTTTCAGCCTAAATAAGATTTTTGCTCAGCTCCCTCAATTTCAGCCAGAAAATACCTGAAATCACAGAAAAACATACAAACTCATAGTAAAGTCCAAAAATATGAATTTTGCCTAAAAACTAATAAAAATATACTAAAAAGTAGCTAGAACCTACTAAAAACTACCTAAAAACAATGCCAAAAAGCGTATAAATTATCCGCTCATCAGTCGCACACTAATTGAACTACTATTCCTATCAGAATTCAAAGAGTCATGTTAAAGAGTTTTCAAGCTATAATTCAAATATCAAAATTTTCAATTATAATAAAAGAATTCAAAAGAGATTAGCATACCTTTTGATATCACTAATCCGAATTAAAAATGAATAACTCAATCATAAAATAGATCAATGCAAGACTTCAAAATAAAATAAACATAGATTAATAACCATAAAAAACATAAACAGAGCTCCTAACCTTTTGACAAAGGTTTAATTATCCATGGAAAAGTAAAGAAAATAGAAAGAAATACTATGCTGAACGAATATCCTCTCCGTGAACTAAGTTCACTTATTTATTTATTTTCTAATTCTAGAATTCAAATTCAAAACTATCCCCATCTTATCTTTCGGAGAGAAAAATATAATAACTACTTGCTGACTTCAATTTCAAATTCAAAACAATAATTTAAATCAAATCCTAAACGACCGAATCCCTTGTGTTTTTAGAAAGAATAAATAACTAACCTTCTAGAGTCTTCAATATTTCAGATGAGATTAAGGATTCTAATGATGTGGATAATTTGGCTTGGTCCTTAATTATTGAATCGTGAGAGTTGTAATTGACTTTAAGGTGGATTGCATTAGAGGAACTTAGGTAAAAGGCCCAAAAACACACTTCCAAGAACATACACACACCGGATATTTTGTGACCGCTCATTAATTTTGTCGTTTGTGCATCACTAATTTCTCACTAGTTAGTGATGGATTAGAGACAAAAAATATTTTTCGCAAAAGTTCGTCACTAATTTGTCAAATTCTTGTAGTATCTAGAGCTATGACTTTTTAATTCTCTCCTCATTGGGAGGAAAAGAGCTCTATTGTATTTCAATGGATTAATATGATTTCTTCTTCTCTTCAATTCATCTTTCATTTGCTTCTTTAGAAAGAGTCTTCGTTCATTATCAAAGGATCTAAATCTATTGGAAGATAGTTTAGATCCAATTTGGATTTTATGATCACTTGGAAATGTTGATTCAAGAAATCAAAACCTGAAAACTCTTTCTCCCAATTCTCATGATTATGGATATGGCATTGATACATGACATTTAATCAACCCATATTTAAATTCATGAAATTGTGTGGCTCTAAATCAGAGGATACGCTTAATCTCTTTTCATGAATAATTGATCAAAGAATTGGCAATTGATCAAGTCAAGAGAAATTGGATTTCCAAGAAATTAGAATTCAATTACTTATGATTTATCAAAAGATCAATGACTACATAATTGAAGTGAAGATGAGAGCTATTGATCCTGAGAATGCAACATCTCTTGATCCTAATGTTCTTTCCATTCTTAATTCTTGTCATTTAATTTCCAATATTTACATTCTTGCAATTTAATTTCTAGTTATTTGCATTCTCGTCACTTACTTTCTTGTCATTTATTGCTTTTCTTTAATTTGTTATCAAGTCATTTAAATTCCAATTTAAATTTTCCATTGCTCATCATTCAAATATAATCATCTAACTAAAATAATCAATTGACCATTACTTGTTTAATCCATTAATCTCCATGGGAACGATAATCCACTCACCGTGATATTACTGGATACGATCCGGTGCACTTACTGGTAGTTTTACGGATTATAATTGTTTGTAAAATTCGTATCAAATTTTTGGCACTGTTGTATGTCGGGGATTAATTGTGATTAACAAATTATCAGTTGATTGATTACCTACGTTAGACATTTTTTTAGTCATTTAATTGCTTTTAATTCTTCGTTTTCTTTTGGTAGTTAATTGTTTATGTTATTGCCTCATTGGAAATTTTTTCAATTGTGACAACGGGGATTCCATTTTCTTTTATCTTGGTGATTGTTTTTCTATAGAGTATTTTCAAGGAAGAATGGAGTTTACATCACCCTTTGGTCAAGTAAATTGCATGTGATACTTCCTACCACCATAAAATTATTCATGCCACTATCCTAATTGTGGTTGGGAATATCAAGAACAAGGAATGATGTAGTTTGAGCAAATAAACCAAATGGGATACTCTCCAGGGCTACAAAATGATTCACAATTTTATAAATTTAATAACTATCCAAATTGTGGTTGGAAAAGTCAAAATTAAAGAGAATTCAATCTTCCATACCCCATTCATCAAGAGCCATCATCACGTGGTTGTGCTTTGGATAAACTACAACAAACAATGGATGCATTTATGCAAATTTGTCCAACTTCACCTCCTAATTATTCAAATAAAAATTCTTCACCATTTGAGTATCTCTCGGGACAAAATTCCTTTTAAAACCCACAAAATTCATTTCACCACCCACAAAATTCATTTTACTTCCCATAAATCTCCTTTTAAAATTAACAAAACTCATTACATATCCCTCAAAATAACTTCACCACAGCACCTAAATATCCAAAAAACTATTTCTAACCTTCATCCCTTGAACTTGCACTAGAACAACTCTCCCAGATAACAACCTCATTTGTTCAATCCACTCATTTTTTCATTCAAGAGTCCAGAACAAATAGAAAAAAAAATAGAAAGCCTCAAGAAGGAACTTAGAAGTTCCAATAAGACAAATGGCACAATATCTTAATGAGAAACATATCAATGACTTTCCTAAGTCAAGGGAAGAATGCAAGACTATAAGTTTAAAGAGAGGAGTAGTGCTTAGTAAGAAGAATGAAGATCAAACTGTGGTTGTAAAGGAGGAGTTAGAAAAGCAAGACCAAGAGACCTCTGTACCAAGTAAAATTCTAACAAAGAAGGAGGTTGTGGAGGCATACAAGTCTAAGATTTTATATCCTCAGAGACTACAAGATGTGGCAAAAGAACATGCAAAGTCTCTTCCAAAACAAGCAATGCAAAATCATGCAAAAGAAAGAGAGAAAATCAACTAAGAGAGTCCACACTCCAATGAAGTAGAGAATTGCATGGAGGATGATTTAATTGAACTATCAGTCCAAGAAGTTCTTGATAAAGGAGACACTCCAACCATTACATAATACCCAAGTTCTGAAACAGAGGAGGTAAAGACAATCAAGAGAAGCACTCAAAGAAGGATTCTGACCAATAAACAAAAGACAATATCCATGAAAAAGAGAAGGTCAACAAAAAGCAATCCTACCCCTACCCGAACAAGCAAGTTGAATCAAGCTAATAACAATGAAAGAAAGCTTGTTAGGAGGAAATCAAATTTAGGGACATCAATTTTCTCCACTTCTCCATTGAAGTCATTCCTCTTAACTAACTGAAAAAAGAGGAAGAAAATTCAAGAACCAAAAGTCAAGCTAATTACATTAAAAAAGCATTTGTTGGGAGGTAATCCAACGATTGGTAACTAAAATTCTTGCTATACTTGTTTTAATTTCAAATATTGGCATGTGATTGCATAGAATAAGTTTGGTATTATTATGCAACAATTCTGATTTTTAATCTTAACTGAGGTACTTGCACAAGTTTTAAAATAAAAGTGTCACACTAAGTTTGTGTTGGCACATACTTTTCGTGCAATGTACCATACTCAACCCACTTATCCATACAATCACGAATTAAGCCCGACTTTGGTCCCTGAGACCTTGACTTTCTAATTGCTACAATTTGGTGTCCTAGATTAAAAAAGTGCACCAATGTAGTCGCTCGTGTATCTTTTGTCGCTGGAATTCAACACCGTTAGTGACGTAGCTCAAGCCTTGTCACGCTAGACATGTTAAAATGACGTCATATGCGTTTTGGCGCTAAAAAGGGTACTAAATGACGTCGTTTGAGGGTCTGAACAATACTAAAACGTTATACCCCCCATTTTAGTATTGTTCAAACCCTGAAATGACATTATTTAGTACTTTTTTAGCATCAAAACGTGTACAACGTCGTTTTAATATGTTTAATATGGCAAGACTTGAGCTATCAAACTAACGACGTTGAGGAGGGACTATATTGGTACACTTTTTTTAATCTGGGGGACCAAATTGTAGCATTTAAAAAGTCAGGGATCAAATCAGTGCAACTCGCCAATCTCAGGGACCAAAGTCAGGTTTAACCCATACAATCATATTGTCTCTGTTTCTCTGTTTTGTTTTATTTCCATCATTAACTTTGTTCATTTGAATAAGCACATGCACTATTCACATCACTTTTTGAAGACATTTATGATTAATCACAACTCCAATACCACTGTTTGAGGACAAATAACCATTTCAAGTTTGGTGTTGGAGAGGGAGATAAGGAGAAAAATTATAACAATGATGATGAAGTGATACTCAAGGTGGTTAAGTTCATTTTCCTCTAACTTGCTTCCTATACTTTTAGTCGCAAACATGATTGTCTTCTATTTCTATTTCATGCATGTGTGGTCTTCCTTCTTAGATAAGCATATTAGAGGTCTAATTGTGAGTTGTAACATGTTGATGTGAATCACTATATTAAAAAGTTGTTAGTCAAAGCAAGTAAGAGTCATGAATATAAATGAAGACAAATAGGGGCTAAATAAAGAAGAACCTGGAATGAGCATATGAATATTGGAAGGCTAAAATAACTATTTAGCTCAACACATTGGAATCTGATTGTTTGAGGTTTTAGTCAAGAAGAATTTTATGAAATCTTTGCAATTTTGGGAACCTTGAAAAAACAAAAGTCATTAATTAATGATTAAGTAAGAAAAAGGGAAAGAATGAGAAAGTTGAAGGCTCTGAGTATCAATGACAAATCGTTAGTCAAGTACGTATGGTGTTTATGTATTAAGTAAAAGGTTTGAAAACAAAACACTTAGAGTCAAAGTTAGGCTCAAAACTGCAAAGCACTCCCTCAAGCTCAAGACTCTGAGCATCAATAACTAAAAAAAAAAAAAGAAACAAATACAAGGTTCAAAGAGTCCTCTAATCACATGTTTGTGGTACTTATGTATCAAGTGGTAATACTTAAAAATAAAACACTTAGAGTCAAAGCTAAACTCATGGTGCAAAGTACCTTTAGTTTTTGTCATTTATATTTCCTGTCATATACAATTATAAATTGCTCGATTTTTTTGTCAATTTACTCTTGTTTCTCATTTTAGAAATTATTTTTGTATGATGTTATAAAAATGTGAATACTCTTGCACATTGGCAGAGTTTTGTGTGGGCAAAAGGGGCTATGGCTCCCCCAAAATTTTTGTAAAAATATTAGTAGTTCTATTAAAGAAAATAAAATTAGCTCATTTGATTAAATTGATATACTTTTAACCTATGTATCTGAGTTCGATGCCCATCTTCACCATTCTTTCAAATTTTTTATCCTATCATATTTGACAATAATAAATAGTATTATTTTATTTTTAGAATAATAAAAATTATAATATAACCAGTAATAATATCAGTTATTAATAAAAAGTCATTATTTTATTTTTAAATCAACTTTACAAATTTAATGCCATTATAGTATCAATATTGTTTACATTAATAAATTTTGATATTTTTATTTTATTAGAAATTTAAGACTTTGTTTTGTTGTATTAAATTATTTGATTTGTAATAAAAATAATAACAAAAATAATTAATCTTGAAACTTTTGAAAGATAAATATTATCAAAGGTAAAATTGATCTTTTAAAATGTTAAAAAATAATTTATAAATTATAATTGATTTTATATAATTTAAATAAAAAACTAATTTTTTGAAAAGAAAAATTATTTTTTAGCTAAAAAATAGTTTTCTAAATAAAAATAGGTTTTTATATGCAAAAACTAATTTTTTCATGTAAAAAATAATTTTTTTAAATTAATTTTTTATTTAAAATCAATTTGGCTTATTAACCTAAACAAAATTTTTTACTAATCAAAATCAAAATTATTTTTTTGTTAATCTTAACCATATGTAATCCTATATATCAATAATAAATTTAAAAATAAAATCATTATATTTATAGATTTTATTTTAATATATATAAATACTATTACAAGATTCTTAGGAGATGCTAGAAAGATTGTGAGATGATGATGAAGCAGCCCAGTATACCAAGCTTAAGAATTATGCAGAAGAATTGTTAATATAACGACCGCATTTTTAAAAATTTAAATATGAAAAAGGTTCTAATTTATTTTAATAATTTGGACTCCTTATTTTTAGAAACTAACTTATTAAGAATAATTTAATTAATTTTTTTGAATTCAAATTTTATTTTATAAAAAAGATGATTAATGTGATTATTATAGTTTTAAATTTAAAATAATCATTTGATTTTATTAGTATGTCAATAGATATATTTTTATATGTTCCCAAAATGATTTTTGGTATCATAATTACATTTTGAATTATTTTAATCTAAAGATTTTGTAAAAATTTTTATACTATTAATATGTATTTTTATTACTAAATTTCTTATTTTTATACATATTCCTATTATTCAATATATATAATTTCTCATTTTCTCACCTTCTCACACGTATATTGACACTAATCTCACTCTCAGCCTTACCTTACCCACGTGTTGCATCCCTGAACTTCCCAAAACATGCATATTATCTTCTTTCTTCCAACACACATTTATTCACACATAAATCACTCTTCTCCCCAATCACTCTTTCATTTGGTAACAAAGGCAGAAGCAGAGAGTGAGAGAACTTGAGAGAGAAACACATAGAGAACGAGCAATGCAAGATGAGGGAGGAGAAGGAAACGCTTTCCCACGACACTGCATCTCACTGCCGTTGCCAAAACTCCCATCACCACTGTTGATTCCGATTAGGGCAGAGAGGAAGAAGAAGAACGACGAAGGGGAGAGATTGATGGAGAGGAGGGTGACGGCCGTTTTTGATGCCGCCAATTCTGAATCTGCCCAGGACCGTCATCATCACATGTATCACGGCGAACTGGGGAGGAAGGGGGCTGCCTCTCCTGTTGATGCTGTGATGAGCGGATAATTTGTATGCTTTTTGGCATTGTTTTAGTATATTTTTAGTATGATCTAGTTAGTTTTTAGTATATTTTTATTAGTTTTTAGTTAAAATTCACTTTTCTGGACTTTACTATGAGTTTGTGTGTTTTTCTGTGATTTCAGGTATTTTCTGGCTGAAATTGAGGGACCTGAACAAAAATCTGATCCAGAGACTCAAAAGGACTGCAGATGTTGTTGGATTCTGACCTCCCTGCACTCGAAGTGGATTTTCTGGAGCTACAGAAGCCCAATTGGCGCGCTTTCAACGGCGTTGGAAAGTAGACATCCTGGGCTTTCCAGCAATATATAATAGTCCATACTTTGCCCAAGATTTGATGGCCCAAACCGGCGTTCAAAGTCACCTCAAGAAATCCCAGCGTTAAACGCTGGAACTGGCACCCAAATGGGAGTTAAACGCCCAAACTGGCACCAAAGCTGGCGTTTAACTCCAAGAAGAGTCTCTACACGAAAAATGCTTCATTGCTCAGCTCAAGCACACACCAAGTGGGCCCGGAAGTGGATTTTTATGTCATTTACTCATCTATGTACTAGTTTTCTATAAGTAGGACCTTTTACTATTGTATTAGGGAGACTTTTGGTAGCTATCTTTGTTTTATGCTATCTTAGACCTTTGGGAGGCTGGCCATTCGGCCATGCCTAGACCTTGTTCTTATGTATTTTCAACGGTGGAGTTTCTACACACCATAGATTAAGGTGTGGAGCTCTGCTGTACCTCGAGTATTAATGCAATTACTATTGTTCTTCCATTCAATTCCACTTGTTCTTTGTCCAAGATATCACTTGTTCTTCAACTTGATGAATGTGATGATCCGTGACACTCATCATCATTCTCATTCATGAACAAGGTGACTGACAACCATTCTTGTTCTACAAGCATCTGAGGCTTAGTGAATATCTCTTGGATTCCTGATTGCACGATGCATGGTTGATCGCCTGACAAACGAGCCAACCATTCCGTGAGATCAGAGTCTTCGTGGTATAGGCAAGAACTGATGGCGGCATTCAAGAGAATCCGGAAGGTCTAACCTTGTCTGTGGTATTCTGAGTAGGATTCAATGATTGAATGACTGTGACGTGCTTCAAACCTGTAACCTACTGGGCGTTAGTGACAGACGCAAAAGAGGGATTCTATTCCGGTAGGGGAGGGAACCAAACCGGTGATTGGCAGTACTGTGACAGAGTACGTGCATTAGCTTTCACTGCGCAGATGGGAGGTAGCTGCTGACAACAGTGAAACCCTACACGAGCTTGCCATGGAAAGGAGTAAGAAGGATTGGATGAAGGCAGTAGGAAAGCAGAAAGACGGAAGGGAAGGCATCTTCATACACTTGTCTGAAGCTCTTACACCAATGATATGCATAAGTATCACTATCTTTATCTTTTATATTATTTTCGTTCATCATCATATATATTTGAGTTTGCCTGACTAAGATTTACAAGATGACCATAGCTTGCTTCAATGCTAACAATCTCCGTGGGATCGACCCTTACTCACGTAAGGTATTACTTGGACGACCCAGTGCACTTGCTGGTTAGTTGTGCGAAGTTGTGTAATGCCATGGTATTGAGCTACCACGTTTTTGGAGCCATTACCGGGGATTATGAGAGTTGTGAAAAAGTATTGTTCACAATTTCGCGCACCAAGTTTTTGGCGCCGTTGCCGGGGATTGTTCAAGTTTTGAGCAAGCTTTTGGTAACAATGCCTGGGATTGTTCTAGTTTGGACAACTGACGGTTCATCTTGTTGCTTAGATTAGGTATTTATTTTTTTTCGAAATTCTTGAAGATGAATTCTAGAGTTTCATGATGATTTGTTGAAGTCTGGCTGGCTGAGAAGCCATGTCTAATCTGATTGGACCGAGGTTTCAACTTATCACCACAAGAGCTTGTTGATTTTCATCAATTTTGCTTTTGGAGCAGTGATCTGCTAAGGCTTGGCTGACCTTTGGTCATGTCTAGTGTTTTGGACCGAAGCTTTCTTTGAAAGCTTGGCTGGCTGTGAAGCCATGTCTAATTCCTGGACCGGAGTCTTAGACTAGCATTGCACTGATTCCTGGAATTCTCATTAAGAATTTTGATACCTTTTTCCACTTAATTTTCGAAAAACACAAAAAAATTTACAAAATCATAAAAAACCAAAAAATATTTGCTGTTTCTTGCTTAAGTCTAGTGTCTCATCTTAAGTTTGGTGTCAATTACATGCATTCATTCATGTGTCTTAAGGATCTTCAAGTAATTCTTGATGATTTCTTACTCTGATCTTTGAATTCTTTTGGCCTGAGTATTTATGTGTCTCATATAGTGTCAGTAGTACACAAACTGCTAAGTTTGGTGTCTTGCATGCATTGTTATTTGATTCTTGTTGCATTTTGATTATTAAAAATCCAAAAATATTTTAATTTGTGTCTTTTCAAGTCAATAATACAAAGAATTGAAGATTCAGAACATGCTGCAGAGGAATTATACAGAAAAAGCTGAGCATTCAAAAATGCCCAGTGAAGAAGGCAGACTGGCGTTTAAACGCCAGCCAGGGTATCTGGTTGGGCGTTTAACGCCCAAAGAGGTAGCATTTTGGGCGTTAAACGCCAGAATGTATACCATTCTGGGCGTTTAACGCCAGGATGGTGCTAGGGGGAAGATTTTGTTTTCAAATCAATCTTTTTTCAAGTTTTCAAAGTTTTTCAAAACCAAATCTTTTTCAAATCATATCTTTTCAATCAAATGTTTTCAAAATTAATTTCTTTCCTTTTTCAAAGATACTTACTAACAATTAATGATTTGATTGAACATTTTTTGCCTTTTCTATTAAGGAAGGTTTTATGTTTGAATCATATCTTTTCTTGTTAGGCAAGTCATCAATTTTTTTTTTAAAATCACATCTTTTCAAATTGTTTTCAAATCATATCCTTTAAAATTGTTTTCAAATCATATCTTCTCAATCACATCTTTTTAAAACCATAACTTTTCAATCAAATCTTTTTAATTTCTAATTTCAAAAATCTTTTTCAAAAATCACTTGATTTCTTTTTCACTTTTAATTTTCGAAAATTATCAATCAAATTTTCAAAATGTTTTCAAAATCTTTTAATTGAATTTTCGAAAACTCTCTTCCCTCCTTCTCACATCCTTCTATTTATGGAGTACTACTCCTTCTTAATGCACAATTCGAACTCTAACTAATAAAGTTCGAATTCTTCTTCTCCTTCTTCTTACTATTTCTCTTTTCCTCTGACACTTCAAGGAATCTCTATACTGTGACATAGAGGATTCCACATTTTCTTTTTCTCTCCTCTTTCTTATGAGCAGGAGCAGAGACAAAGGCATTCTTGTTGAAGCTGACCCTGAACCTGAAAGGACCCTGAAGCGAAAACTAAGAGAAGCCAAGGCACAACTCTCTTTAGAGGACCTGACCGAATTCTTCAAGGAAGAAGAACACATGGCAGCCGAAAACAACAACAATGCCAACAATGCAAGGAAGGTGCTGGGTGACTTCACTGCACCTACTCCTGATTTTTATGGGAGAAGCATCTCTATCCCTGCCATTGGAGCAAACAACTTTGAGCTTAAGCCTCAATTAGTTTCTCTAATGCAACAGAATTGCAAGTTCCATGGACTTCCAATGGAAGATCCTCATCAGTTCTTAGCTGAATTCTTGCAAATCTGTGACACAGTCAAGACTAATGGGGTTAACCCTGAGGTCTACAGACTGATGCTATTCCCTTTTGCTGTAAGAGACAGAGCTAGAATATGGTTGGACTCTCAACCTAAAGAAAGCCTGGACTCTTGGGAAAAGCTAGTCAATGCCTTCTTGGCAAAGTTCTTTCCACCACAAAGATGGAGTAAGCTTAGAGTGGAAGTCCAAACCTTCAGACAGAAGGATGGAGAATCCCTCTATGAAGCTTGGGAAAGATACAAACAATTAATCAGAAGATGTCCTTCAGACATGCTTTCTGAATGGAGCATCATAGGTATTTTCTATGATGGTCTCTCTGAACTATCCAAGATGTCTTTGGATAGCTCTGCTGGAGGATCTCTTCATCTGAAGAAGACGCCTGCAGAAGCTCAAGAATTGATTGAAATGGTTGCAAATAACCAATTCATGTACACTTCTGAAAGGAATCCTGTGAACAATGGGACTAGTCAGAAGAAAGGAGTTCTTGAGATTGACACTCTGAATGCCATATTGGCTCAGAACAAGATATTGACTCAACAAGTCAATTTGATTTCTCAAAGTCTGTCTGGAATGCAAAATGCACCAAACAGTACTAAGGATGCTTCATCTGAGGAAGAAGCTTATGATCCTGAGAACCCTTCAATGGAAGAGGTGAATTACCTAGGAGAACCCTATGGAAACACCTATAATTCTTCATGGAGAAATCACCCAAATTTCTCATGGAAGAATCAAGAGAGACCTCAACAAGGTTTCAATAACAATAATGGTGGAAGAAACAGGTTTAGCAATAGCAAGCCTTTTCCATCATCTTCTCAGCAACAGACAAAGAGTTCTAAGCAGAATACTTCTGACTTAGCAACAATGGTCTCTGATCTAATAAAGACCACTCAAAGTTTCATGAATAAAACAAGGTCCTCCATCAGAAATTTGGAAGGACAAGTGGGACAGCTGAGCAAGAAAATTACTGAACTCCCTCCTAATACTCTCCCAAGTAATACAGAAGAAAATCCAAAAGGAGAGTGCAAAGCCATAGACATGGCCGAATATGGAGAGGAAAGAGAGGAGGAGGACGCCACTGAGGAAGACCTCAGTGGGCGTGTACCAATCTCCTCTGAGTTCCTCAATGAGGAACCATGGGAATCTGAGGCTCAAATTGAGACCATAGAGATTCCATTGGACTTACTTCTGCCATTCATGAGCTCTGATGAGTATTCTTCCTCTGAAGAGGATGAGTATGTCATTGAAGAGCAAGTTGCTAAATACCTTGGAGCAATCATGAAGCTAAATGACAAGTTATTTGGAAATGAGACTTGGGAGGAAGAACCACCTTTGCTCACCAAAGAACTGGATGACTTGTCTAGGCAGAAACTGCCCCTAAAGAGGCAAGATCCTGGGAAGTTTTCTATACCTTGTACCATAGGCACCATGACCTTCAAGAAGGCCTTGTGTGACTTAGGGTCAAGTGTAAACCTCATGCCCCTCTCTGTAATGGAGAAGCTAGGGATCTTTGAGGTGCAAGCTGCAAAAATCTCACTAGAGATGGCAGACAATTCAAGAAAATAAGCTCATGGACTTGTAGAGAATGTTTTGGTGAAGATTGAAGACCATTACATCCCTACTGATTTCATAGTCCTAGAGACTGGGAAGTGCATGGATGAATCCATCATCCTTGGCAGACCCTTCCTAGCCACAGCAAAGGCTGTGATTGATGTTGATAGAGGAGAGTTGATCATTCAAGTGAATGAAAAATCCTTGGTGTTTAAGGCCCAAGGACATCCCTCTATCATCATGGAGAGGAAGCATGAAGAGCTTCTCTCAAAACAGAGCCAAGCAGAGCCCCCACAGTCAAACTCTAAGTTTGGTGTTGGGAGGCCACAACCAAACTCTAAGTTTGGTGTTGAACCCCCACATTCAAACTCTAAGTTTGGTGTTGGGAGGTTCCAACACGGTTCTGAGTATTTCTGAGGCTCCATGAGAGTCCTCTGTCAAGCTAATGACATTAAAGAAGCGCTTGTTGGGAGGCAACCCAATGTTTTATAGCTAATTATTTTCTTTTGTTATTTTATCTTTTTTGTAGGTTGATGATCATAGGAAGTCACAAAAACAATGAAAAAAGCAAAAACAGAATGAAAAACAGCACACCCTGGAGGAGAAGAAGCTGGCGTTCAAACGCCAGTAATGCTAGCTGTTGGGCGTTTAACGCCCAGTCTGGCACCATTCTGGGCGTTTAACGCCAGAAAGGGGCACCAGACTGGCGTTAAACGCCAGTAAAGGGCAACAACCTGGCGTTAAACGCCAGGAATGGGCACCAGCCCGGCGTTTAACGCCAGAAATACCTCAAAACGTGATTTTGAGCAACATTTGGTGCAGGGATGACTTTTCCTTGACACCACAGGATCTGTGGACCCCACAGGACCCCACCATCACTCTCTCTCTTCTTCCCCCATTCACCAATCACCTCAATACCTCTTCCCCAAAAACCCTTCACCTATCAAATCCCATCTTTCTCTTCACCACTCACATCCATCCTTCATAAATCCCCACCAACCTCACCCTTCAAATTCAAACCACTTTCCCTCCCAAACCCACCCATCATGGCCGAACCATTACCCCCCCTCTCTCCTATATATACCCTTCTTCAACCCTTCATTTTCACACAACCTAAACACCCCTTCTTTCCCTTCTTGGCCGAACACACCACCTTCCCCCTCTTCCTCATTTCTTCTTCTTCTACTCTCTTCTTTCTTCTTTTGCTCGAGGACGAGCAAACATTTTAAGTTTGGTGTGGTAAAAGCGTTGCTTTTTCGTTTTTCCATAACCATTTATGGCATCCAAGGCCGGAGAAACCTCTAGAAAGAGGAAAGGGAAGGCAAAAGCTTCCACCTCCGAGTCATGGGAGATGGATAGATTCCTCTCAAGGGTGCATCAAGTCCACTTCTATGAAGTTGTGGCCTTGAAGAAGGTGATCCTCGAGGTCCCCTTTTCACTCAAAAAGGGTGAATATCCGGAGATCCGCCATGAGATCTGAAGAAGAGGTTGGGAAGTGCTTACCAACCCCATTCAACAAGTCGGAATCTTGATGGTTCAAGAGTTCTATGCCAATGCATGGATCACCAAGAACCATGACCAAAGTATGAACCCGAATCCAAAGAATTATCTCACTATGGTTCGGGGGAAATACTTGGATTTTAGTCCGGAGAGTGTGAGGGTGGCGTTCAACTTGCCTATGATGCAAGGAGATGAGCATCCTTACACTAGAAGGGTCAACTTTGATCAAAGGTTGGACCAAGTCCTCACAACCATATGTGAAGAGGGCGCACAATGGAAGCAAGATTCAAGAGGAAAGCCGGTTCAATTGAGAAGGCATGACCTCAAGCCCGTGGCTAGAGGATGGTTAGAGTTCATACAACGCTCAATCATTCCCACTAGCAACCGGTCCGAAGTTACCATAGACCGGGCCATCATGATCCATAGCATCATGATTGGAGAAGAAATAGAAGTTCATGAGGTTATAGCCCAAGAACTCTACAAGGTGGCGGACAAGACCTCCACTTTGGCAAGGTTAGCCTTTCCTCACCTCATTTGTCACCTCTGTTATTCAGTTGGAGTTGACATAGAGGGAGATACCCCCATTGATGAGGACAAGCCCATCACCAAGAAAAGGATGGAGTACACAAGAGACCCCTCTCACCATGAGATCCCTGAGATTCCTCAAGGGATGCACTTTCCTCCACAAAATTATTGGGAGCAATTAAACACCTCCCTAGGAGAATTGAGTTCCAACATGGGACAACTAAGGGTGGAGTATCAAGAACACTCCATTCTCCTCCATGAAATTAAAGAAGACCAAAGAATCATGAGGGAGGAGCAACAAAGACAAGGAAGAGACATTGAGGAGCTCAAGCACTCCATAGGATCTTCAAGAGCAAGAAAGAGCCGCCATCACTAAGGTGGACCCGTTCCTTGATTTCCTTGTTCTTTATTCTTCTGTTTTTCGATCTTTATGCTTATGTTATCCATGTTTGTGTCTTGTGATCATTAGTATCTTAGTGTCTATGCCTTAAAGTTATGAATGTCCTATGAATCCATCACCTTTCTTTAATAAAAAACGTGCTTAAATTGAAAAGGAAAGAATTGCATGAATTCTGAATTTTATAATAGTTTAATTATTTTGATGTGGTGGCAACACTTTTGTTCTCTGAATGTATGCTTGAACAGTGCATATGTCTTTTGAACTTGTGGTTCATGAATGTTGGCTCTTGAAAGAATGATGAAAAAGGAGACATGTTACTGAGGATCTGAAAAATCATTAAAAATGATTCTTGAAGCAAGAAAAAGCAGAAAAAAAAAAAGAGAAAAAGCAAACGAAAAAAAAAAACCGAAAAAAAAAGAGAAAGAAAAAGAAAGAAATAAAGTTGTGATCCAAGGCAAATAAGAGTGTGCTTAAGAACCCTGGACACCTCTAATTTGGGGACTTTAGCAAAGCTGAGTCACAATCTGAAAAGGTTCACCCAATTATGTGTCTGTGGCATGTATGTATCCGGTGGTAATACTGGAAGACAGAGTGCTTTGGGCCACAGCCAAGACTCAAGAAATAGCTATGTTCAAGAATCATCATACTTTACTAGGAGAATCATTAACACTATCTGGATTCTGAGTTCCTAAAGAAGCCAATCATTCTGAATTACAAGGGATAGAGTGAGATGCCAAAACTATTCAGAGGCAAAAAGATAAAAGCCCCGCTCATCTAATTAATACTGATCTTCATAGATGTTTTTGGAGTTCATTGCATATTCTCTTCTTTTTATCTTATTTGATCTTCAGTTGCTTGGGGACAAGCAACAATTTAAGTTTGGTGTTGTGATGAGCGGATAATTTGTATGCTTTTGGCATTGTTTTTAGTATATTTTTAGTATGATCTAGTTAGTTTTTAGTATATTTTTATTAGTTTTTAGTTAAAATTCACTTTTCTGGACTTTACTATGATTTTGTGTGTTTTTCTGTGATTTCAGGTATTTTCTGGCTGAAATTGAGGGACCTGAGCAAAAATCTGATCCAGAGACTCAAAAGGACTGCAGATGCTGTTGGATTCTGACCTCCCTGCACTCGAAGTGGATTTTCTGGAGCTACAGAAGCCCAATTGGCGCGCTCTCAACGGCGTTGGAAAGTAGACATCCTGGGCTTTCCAGCAATATATAATAGTCCATATTTTGCACAAGATTTGATGGCCCAAACCGGCGTTCAAAGTCACCTCAAGAAATCCCAGCGTTAAACGCTGGAACTGGCACCCAAATGGGAGTTAAACGCCCAAACTGGCACCAAAGCTGGCGTTTAACTCCAAGAAGAGTCTCTACACGAAAAATGCTTCATTGCTCAGCCCAAGCACACACCAAGTGGGCCCGGAAGTGGATTTTTATGTCATTTACTCATCTATGTACTAGTTTTCTATAAGTAGGACCTTTTACTATTGTATTAGGGAGACTTTTGGTAGCTATCTTTGTTTTATGCTATCTTAGACCTTTGGGAGGCTGGCCATTCGGCCATGCCTAGACCTTGTTCTTATGTATTTTCAACGGTGGAGTTTCTACACACCATAGATTAAGGTGTGGAGCTCTGCTGTACCTCGAGTATTAATGCAATTACTATTGTTCTTCCATTCAATTCCACTTGTTCTTTGTCCAAGATATCACTTGTTCTTCAACTTGATGAATGTGATGATCCGTGACACTCATCATCATTCTCATTCATGAACAAGGTGACTGACAACCATTCTTGTTCTACAAGCATCTGAGGCTTAGTGAATATCTCTTGGATTCCTGATTGCACGATGCATGGTTGATCGCCTGACAAACGAGCCAACCATTCCGTGAGATCAGAGTCTTCGTGGTATAGGCAAGAACTGATGGCGGCATTCAAGAGAATCCGGAAGGTCTAACCTTGTCTGTGGTATTCTGAGTAGGATTCAATGATTGAATGACTGTGACGTGCTTCAAACCTGTAACCTACTGGGCGTTAGTGACAGACGCAAAAGAGGGATTCTATTCCGGTAGGGGAGGGAACCAAACCGGTGATTGGCAGTACTGTGACAGAGTACGTGCATTAGCTTTCACTGCGCGGATGGGAGGTAGCTGCTGACAACAGTGAAACCCTACACGAGCTTGCCATGGAAAGGAGTAAGAAGGATTGGATGAAGGCAGTAGGAAAGCAGAAAGACGGAAGGGAAGGCATCTTCATACACTTGTCTGAAGCTCTTACACCAATGATATGCATAAGTATCACTATCTTTATCTTTTATATTATTTTCGTTCATCATCATATATATTTGAGTTTGCCTGACTAAGATTTACAAGATGACCATAGCTTGCTTCAATGCTAACAATCTCCGTGGGATCGACCCTTACTCACGTAAGGTATTACTTGGACGACCCAGTGCACTTGCTGGTTAGTTGTGCGAAGTTGTGTAATGCCATGGTATTGAGCTACCACGTTTTTGGAGCCATTACCGGGGATTATGAGAGTTGTGAAAAAATATTGTTCACGATTTCACGCACCATGCTGCTATCTTAGTTGAAATTGTTGCGGTTTTAGTAGTGGTCCAACCAATCGTCACGCTATAATTCTGCCTCCAGTCCCTCTTAATTTCGACTAAGCTTGGGAATTTATTTTAAAAGTAAAGGTTTTAAGTTATGAATTCTAATAAAATTAAATGAGTAACTGCAAATGGTTTATGGTTGCTTTGTGTAAATAATTGATGGAATTGAGTTGAATTATAGCTGTAATTGGTGATTGATTTGACAATTTAACGAAGTAAATTTTGATGATGATTTTGCATATTGAATGTTGCAAGGGATAGGATAAATAGTGTTATTTTTGTTGCTGAAAATCCTGTTAAGTGGTTGAATTATTATCACTGAATGTAATGCAGATTTTTAATGTTGTGAAAGTGTGATCATGTTATGTTAATCGTATAAATTCTTGATGATTATGGATCTGATGCTCTTGGGCAAAATTAGGGCATAATTCTTGTATAAATGGTAATAAACAATGAGAATTGTTGATTGCTATGAGTTAGGAACTTAGGGGTCGAATTTGGTTAGTAAAAATCAAGAAGCCTTGCTGTAGAAATTTTTAAACCGATTGGACAATAATTTAGAATAAAAACTGGGAGCAATATAGACATGATTTTCGAATCAATTCATTTTTCTATCAAATTTCAAGAAGTCAAGATTACACCATAAAAATTTCAGAAAATTCGGCCAAGTGGTTTGGAAGATATGGATTTTTGAAGTTTAGTGGTTGCTGCAGAATTTTCAAATTTTCGGGTTCTGCAGTGCCAACTTTCAGCTGCTATAACTTTTGATTTATTTGAAATTTTGAGTTGCTTCTAAAAGGAGTTTAAAGACATATCAGTCTATTTTAAGTGAGTACAAATTTCATACAAATTACTATTTTGTAGAGTTAGTTATATCTCTTGGAAGCTGGACTGTTCACAGGAAATTCGGAATCAATTTAAAGAAACAGGGCAGCATTTCCAACTGATATTTAATTAACCAAACGAGGCACTATGAATCTGGAATTTGTTTGTCCTAAAACTTGGGGATGTTAAGTGTATTCTTACCAAAATCTAGAAGTATCGGATTAGAATTAGATTTATCATAAATTTTTCAAAAACAAAGTTGCCTACTGTATTTTTCTAAATCATCTTGGGACAGCAGCAGATTTTCATTAAGTTTGCCACCAAATCCAATTAAAATCCAAAAATGATAAAACTTTAATTTCAATCCAAAAGAGCATGTCCAGATTTGGCAGCATACGTGTCCTTAGTTAAAGGAAAAGAAAATGATAGGTTTTATATTAAAAGAGTTTATGTTAAATGGTAATGCGGAGGATTGTATAATTAAATGGTGATGCAGAGGTACGAATGATAAAACAATAATGTGGAGGTACGTATAAGTAAATGGTAATGTGGAGGTATAAAGAAAAGAAAAGAAAAGAAAATGAGAAACAATGAATGAAACGAAAGTTGAGAATTGTATATTGAATGAGCTTTGTGTCAAATTGCTAATGCGGAAGTGCCCGCCTAACTGATAGCCTGAGATTGCTAATGCGAGAATGTTCGCTTAATCGATAACCTGTCTCTTACCGTGATTCCAAGATATCCTAATTGACATGGGTTCACCTACGATGATAATTGTACCTAATTGACACGGTAAAGAGACTATGTTTAGGGTTCGCCCCGAGTAACGTCGGGTTGCGGGTAAACAACCGACGCATGAGCTCATGGCCTGCTTAGGACAGACATGCATCATGTTATTTGCATATATACATTTGATTGTGTTTGTTTATTTTGTTTATTTGTGATTGTGCTATTATTTTGGTGACTTGCTCGTGTGCTTGATTGGATATTTTACTTATGTTGTGGATTTAATAATGTATTGAGTACTGATTTTTGTGTGTGTGATTTAGGTATATTACTCATGATGCTAGCTTATTTAGATATTGCAGTAATTGAGGAATGTTATTTATGGGTGAGAAATTATTAATGTGGCTAAGATTTTGTTTAAGTAGCGTGATTTAAAGAAAGGAATTTAAAACTGTTTTAAGTAGAAAAATTGATGAATTAAATATTTGCATTTATTCTGTTTATTGCAGTGTTCACGTTCCTTACTGAGAACGTGTAACTTTGTTCTCACCCCAAAATTTTTAAAAAACCTTTTCAGAGGTATAGACAAGATGACTAATCAGAAAGCTACGAACGAATAGAAGACTTGTTTGTCTAGTTGCTTCTAGGTTTATTCCCTTCGTCCTTGATGTTTTAAAGTGTTTTTACAGAGGGGTAGGTTTGCAATTGAGTCTTGTATGAACAATTATTATGTATTAATAGTAATTATGTGAGTATATGTTTATCTGACATAGTTGAGGTTGAAGTATATAACAAAATAAAAAGGAATTTCGTTTTTCTAAAAAACTATCGACAAATTAACGTGTAGAGACTCAATATTAAATAGCTAATAAAAGAAAAGTAGATTAGTAACGCCTAATCCTTAGTACAATCACGAGGTGCTAAAAGTTAGGGTGTTACATTATGGTATCAGAGTAGTTCAATTCTGTTAGAGCCTTGGGAATGGACACTATGCTTCACTGCATATTCTGAGTGTCTGTCATGCGATAGAACTTGTTTTAATGACAAGAGTTTGAGTTTAGATGCATGACTGTCTATTGATTAATGCTGTTAGTCGACTGTTGCATCCCTCATGGTATTAGGTCTGGCCAACTTAATACTAATGATTTGTGTATACAGAAGTACTAACGTATTGTCATAGGTGAAACAGAATTAATAGGTGATGCAAATTATGGGTTTTGAGAACATTAGAGGTTATTTTCACGATTAAACTCGGTCTTGAATCGTAATTCCTGTTTGAATCCTGTGACTTAGTACACTGTCCATTCTTTTATAATTGCATTGAAGTCCTTTGTTCGGATTTCTTTCACGAAGAGTGATTTGCTTAATCTTTCCAATCCTATTCCTTTGTTTGAATGTGTCCTTGTTTGATCCTATTTGTAAATGTTTGCCTGAATCTCTTAGACTATCTCTCTTTATTATTGTTTATAACTCTTTTCATGAATCTTTTACTCTTTGATATGATCTTGAATTTATTCTAGCACAACAAAACGGTCTTCAAATCATCTTATAGTTTCTATTTCATAGTTCACATCACAGTTTTCTCTTATATTCAAATCATATGAGTTTTTGGTATTTGAAAACTATATATGCAAAAACTTTTACTTTTTTCTCTAAAGTGTTCAAAAATAATGTCAGTTTAAATTCTTCCATCTTATATCAATTTTCGAGGATGAAAATTTTTGTAAGTTGGGTAGGATATAACGACCCGCATTTTTGAAAATTTAAATATGAAAAGGTTCACTTAGTTATCTTGCTTTTAGGATTACCTTGTCGTCATGCTATCGCGGCTATTGCATATATGAATGATTGGCCTGAGAACTATATTCATGCATGGTTGATAATGGGATTTTACAATAAGACATATGAGTTTCATATCAACCCAGTCAGAGGAGAAGAGATGTGGTACAAGTTTGAATATTATGATAAACTATTACTATTAATGTTGTAAATATTAGCATTGCGATTGATTCTTGTTGTTATGATCGACAATTGTCCAAGTGGAAGATAACTAGGCGAAACAAACTTCCAATTGTCAGGCCATCTGTTGATGCAGCCAATTCTCCAAAGTCAAATGTTGGTGCTGCTGATGTGGTTTTAAGGGAGACAATGAAAGGAGCAAGTGTAGAAACATCTGAAAAGATGGAAGCTTTGTTAAAGTTTGTTCCAACACCTGAATTTAAGGCACCACGAAAGAAAGCTTGATGATGTCATGAAGACTTTAGTTGTTACTATATGATAGTCAGAACAATTTGGTGTTGTTGCTTTAGTTGTTGCTTTTGATTTGCATTGTGATGGATTAAATCTAAACTTGTATTTGGTTAGTGTTTGTTTATGGTGGTATGACCCTAGCTATAAACTTTTTTGCTTAGTTTATATTTTATACTTTGCACTATGCTATTGTATAATTAACACTATTATGTGCTTTTGTTAAGACAACATTATTGTCATAATTATTATAATTATATTGATATATTACAAGTTAGTCTAGTTAAATGTGTATATTTATTAGCTTTGTTTTGTCATTACATTATCCTTCATCTAGGTTAATATCCAAGTTAATAAGATACAAAGTTGAGAAAAACTTAACTTCATTTATTTATAATAATAAATCATTACATAATGATCATGGACAGACTCACACTCTAGCTATTTTTTAATTAAAACCCAAAATAATTAAATACCAAAACCAAATTCAATAGTTATTACAATACACAACAGCAGCAACATCAGCATCTTCAATGTGCTAATACTATTCTCTAAAGATTCTATTCTGCAATTGAGTTCAATAAAAACTTCTTGTGCAACCTGAACTACACTTTGTTCTTTATATCCATCAGTCCAATAAAAGAAATTACAGTGAACTCCAAACTACAATAACGCAAAAAGAACCATTGAATTAATAATCACTAAATCATCCCTTTAAACCCGTATCAACTTAAAAATTCCATTAAATAGAGAATTTTACCTCATAGTTAGGACACCCATGAAAAGGTCTTCCTGAATTCTCTGGCGTCACTGAGTATTTAATTACCATACGCAACCCACAATTGCATAATACAACGTTTTTACCCCTGGTTCGAATTTTTTGGTTACTGTAGTTTCTCCCACTGGAGTTGTTCTTACTTGAACTTCCTTGACTTCTATCACCCCCGCCCATCATGCCTCACCTAAAAGAGCGACTTTTCAGAACTTCACAAGATGAACAACAACGAGGAGGAGATGAGAGGAAACGAAGAATAAATATGAACAACAGCAACAAGAAGGAGAGGAGTGGAGACGAAGAACAAAGATGAACATTTGGGGGTTAGGATTTTATAAGTGTGAATGAATCAATTTGAGTGTTTTAATCAAATTTGGGACATCAATTTAAGTTGAACTCACTGTGTATCCACATCAACATACAGTTGGCACTTAACTGTACACCTCAGCGTCGTTAAAACATCTTTTAACTTTTGAACCAACAAAAATTTCCGATTATGAGAGTGAAAGACTTATTTAATTATTTTAAAAAATAAAAGACTAATCTAAAGCTGAGTTAAAAATTTCAAAAACCAAATTGAGTATTACTTCAATAAAAAACTAATTGAGAATTACAACTACATACGCGAAGGAGCACAAGGAACGATATGGCAAGAAGCAATTACTAGCGGTTCCCAACAACCATATGGAACATGCATTAATTGCTTGTAAATTATGTAACGAACACAAGGTCTTTAGTGTTGCTTTCCTTATTTTCAATATTTGTCTCTGGATTAAACTTTTGGTACCTCAATGTTATTACAAAGAACTAACAAAATACAGGTATTGACTTCAATAATTTGATATCATTACTCTCATATCAAACTATTAATGTCAGTCACAAAACCAAGAAAAAAACTATTAATGTCCAAACTTTATAAAAGAAGTTTAACTAATTCAGACCAACATGGATATAAATTCTTATACTTGTTAAAACTTAATTTATTTTTAAAAAAAATTAATTTTAATAAACAACTTTTAAAAAATAAAAAACTAATTAAACTTAAAAATTATAATAAAAGGCAATATATAACCCGTAAATAAATTAATACTTACATAAATTAAATTATTCTGTTAACTTTTATAATTTTTTAAAGTTAATTAAGTTTTATATTTTAAAAGTTTTCAAATTTAAAATTAATGTAAAAATCTAACTAAAAACTTTTAAAATATAAGAGCCTTAATTATAAATTTAACAAATTTATAAAATCTCAGTAATCTAATCTTAACATAATTGCATATCCATTATTTGATCCTCCGATATTTCCATTATTTTCTTTGGGGTTCTTGTTAATGGTTTATATTATCAATTTATCATCTATAATTTAATTTTCTTGAAGCACATCCAAGGCATAAACACCCTTTCCTCCCTTTCTAGCAATGGCAAAGATTGACATATTGATTATGGTACATATCAAGAAAACTCTTTCTCATGCTCTGCATTCCGAAACCACAAGCTGCTACCTCTGCTTCAATATGGAGAATATTAGGGAAAAGAGCCCTTTTCTAAACAATAATTACTTGAAATAACAAGTCTCCGGAAACTGCAACCGGAACAAACACGCAGCAAAGTTGCTTCAACAATTTCACTTTCACCTACGAATTAGTGATGCTGCAGTTAAAAAATAGCCATCGAGACAGTCTTCTCTACACGGATGACCTGAAAAAACACATGGAATACAAAATCATAAGTCATAATCTGACACATGTAATAAAGTTATTCCCATTACCACTGGTGAATATGAAAATTATATAATTCAAAGAGAACAGCAATATTATATATTGTTACCTGATGTTCTGGTTCCTCAGTGCTTCACAAGCAGCTGGTGAAATGCCATCAAAACAGCTGGCATTATAACTTTGTGCTTTCTCAGCATCTTGGACCATTTTGTGTGAATGCTGTTCTAAATGGGTTGAATCGCTTTCAACATCTGACAATGGGTTTACAAAGAATCCACCCCTACGATGCTGAAATCTTTTGTGATTAGTTGTAGTTAACATTTGTTTGCTATCAGCTTTATCAGCTGTTGCTGTAATAGGTGATGATATGCTTCCCGATGAAGAGAACCTAGTCTCGGTCTTCTTCCAGAATTTAGAACTCAAGAAGTCAGAACCAGGAAGCTTGCAACACATGTCTTCTGTGGCATCCGTGTTGGGAATCCTTCCACTTGATACTGCTAAATCATATGATATTTCATCCAAGGCCATCTCTAGGCCATTTACACGTGTCTCCAGAGAATTCAACCCACTTTGGGAGCTTCCAATAAATCTCTATATTCAGATAAAACAGGATAACGTAACTCAGAAAATATATTATATACTTCCTTAAATGTTTACAAGCTTCGAAGAACAGCAATTGGGTGTTAGCGTATTGCAGATTTGCAGTTTACTTCAGCTATGGATAGCTTAAATTGCAAGGTAAAAGGAAGACAAAATAGTATGTGGTAGAACAGGTCCATCATGTGTTCAAATAATTAAATAAGGATTTTTTTTGTCATTAAACAGTAGTCTGATGGAAGAAGCAAAACAGTCACGGCAAATGGCAGAAAGGAATATTACCCAACCAGACTACTACAATTTCATCTCAGTTGAAAAATTTACTTGATCAAGTATAATGTTAATTAAACACTAACACTGTCTAAAAACTAGGTTCAAATAAACAGACTCAACAAGTAATGAGCAAGGTATATTTAACAGAGTGGAAGTAGTTCAAGATCACAAATTCACAATACTATACCTGGAGGAGGTCTAGCAGATTGGATTGCTGGTTTTCGATTTGCAAAAGTTGTTCACGGATCAATGACAAATCCTCAGCATCTTGTGGGCTCTCACAAACTTCATTTACATTGTTGACAGTAACATCTGACTCAATATTTTCATTCCCATAACATGGAACAACACGTGATTTCAAACCGCTAGATTTTTGAACTTTCTCATCAGAAGTCTTGCTAAAGAGAGCACGCTTTATCTCTTGCCTTGAGTTCACAACATTTTGGTTTCGGGGTGGTTTAGAAACTTCAAAATCACACCTCTTAATGACATCTTCTTTAGACATTTTCGAATTGGGGGACTTTGAGACTGGAGTTACAAGTTTCTCATCTGAGAATTTGTTGTCATCCTGCTGATGCAATATCCTGATTCTTGAGTCCTTGTTATTAATCTTCAGAGGTTTCTCTCTTTCCACGGAAGATGCGAATGAATGTGTAGATGGAGGGGACCTGTTTACAGGGACTGTCTTCTTCGGTTGAGAAAATTTAGAGCCAAAATTGACACAATGGCCTTTACTATCATCTGGACCTATAAGGAAAACCCCCAGAATTAAGAATGATTAGCATATTTCATTATCGAATCATTCCTCTAATACCCTTGAATGGTTAAAACACTTTAACATAAAGAAAATATAAAAGCAATAAGATGAATAAAGATCTTACCTTATTTCTAATTTTGAAATGAATCTAATTAAGTCTTTATTGGAGTACTCTTAAAAGGTGGCAAAAGTAATTTAAAATTGAAAAAGAAAAAGGTTTAAGAAAGATCCATCCCTGAATTTTTCACCACCAATGACTCTCATGTCTCAACAAGTCAATCGAAATTTTAAATCCACAGTTAAGCCCAAGCCGGAACAAATAAAAACATAACATGAAAATCACACACAGCAGATAGGTTGCAATAATTTAATTACCATACCAAATCCTAATGAAGCATTACTTAAAAATCAGAAAGATGAATATTTTGGAAAGCAAGATAAGCTTTCTACACTTACCAAATGAAGAACATGTAGACTTGGCAGGAGAAGACGCATCCTCAGATGTATCATCAGCTACCTCCTTCCACATCTCCAACGCACGATTCATGCTTTCCCTAACAACTTTCACCTGCAAAAACATCACCACAGTCATCACAATCAACATTCACATTTTCTTTTATCTTCTTTTCAAATTCCTGCATCTTCAGAGCTTTTAACAATACCTTATCAAACTTACGATTCTGCAAGGAATCCAAGCAGAGAGCCCTGTGCCGCGACGCTAAATCTCTCTCCGTCGTAGCGACCTTACCGAGCGCCTCCGCCGCTGCCTTCCTCACCGCCCAGTCCTCACTGCTCAGGAACTCCACCAGGCACGGCACTAGCCAGCTTAGCACGCCGCTGCTCGATGCACCGCCGGCGCCGACAACGCTTCCAATCAGCACCAGGAGCGCGGCCTTCGCCTTGCAGACTTCGCTCTTTGCGAGCTTCCCGAGCCGCGGCATCGCGCTACGACGAAGTGCCTCCGCGTCCGGCTCCGGCGCAGCCTCGACTGCGGCGGCAAGGCAGAGCGCGGCGCCGATCTGTGAGTTGGCGTCTTGCTCTTGCGCCAGCGCGTCCATGAGCGGGCGGAGGAACGCAGCGGTGAACGGCAGTTTCGTGATCCGCGACGACATGGTGGAGACGGCGTCGACGCAAGCAGATCGGACGGCTGAGTCAGAGTCGCGTAGGCGGCGGAGCACGGTTGCAATCATCTTGGACAAAAATGGAGCTAGTGCGTCGCCGTGGAAGCGCGTGAGGAGTGAGAGGAGGTTAACGCATTGCTTCCGGACCGGCGATTTGGAAGAAGAATCGGTGTTGTGGATGCAAGAGAGAAAGGAGGAGAAGGACTCGGGGCTGAGAGTTCTGGCGATGGACTCGAGTTCCGCCGTGGCGATGGCGAGGGTGTCGCGGTCGGAAAGCTTGTTGAGAAGCATGATGACTCGCTGGCGGAGGTCCTGAGTTGACCCCGGAGACGTGGCGGCGAGTTGGGGCGGGCCGCTGAACGAGTTGCGCCTGGAAGACGGGAGTGACATTGTGGGGCTGTCGAGTTCTTTTGACTCGGTGGTGACTCAATGACTCAGCATTCAAGAAGAGTGAAGGACAGGAAGAAGGACCGAAGGAGTAACCGTATAAGTAACTGAAGAAGCGGTGCGTTTTTGTGGGAAGTGGTGTTTTTTTTTTGGCGGCAGAGTTTCGAAGAGATTTGGGAGATTCAATGCAAACGAGTTTGATTATCGTTGATGGGATCATTTTATACGGGTGGCAAACTCTGCGTTCTGTGCGGTTTTGCATGTTAATAACTTTTGTACAAATAATTATTAAAATCTTTCATTAAAAGTACTAATTAATTCTTAAAAACAATTCTATAATATATATGAATAGGTTTAACTAATTTCTAGAAATGATGAATTATATGCGAGGATTTAATTTTAATATATTGATGGTATAAAATAATATAGTAGCACAATTATATTTATTTTTTAAAATAATTATTTTTTTGTTTTTATTAAATAACTATTTACGTGACTAATAAAAATAATAATTATTTTTTTATGATATAATGTCACATAATTAAATATAAATATAAAATTATTTTTTATTAACAATCCATCAAAAATTATATTCTTATACGGTATGCTTTAATTATAGTATTGTAAAATAAAATTCAGGATTTAATGTCAAACCATTTCGTTTTATCTAGTGAGTATTTTTACAATATATTGCGCTAGTAATCCAAATCCAAAATTTAATAAGGGTAAAATTTAAAAAAAAATTAACATTAAGTTATTTTTAGATAAAATTATTAATTAAAAATTATTAAATAATAATTTAATTAAATATATTAAATATTTAATATTTTTTAACTATTATTTCATATTAAAAAATTTATAAGATTTCTCCATCGATTTCCCTTATTTTTAGTTGAGTACTAACAAGTACCAAACCCCCCCCCCCCCCTCTTTTGTTCTTTAACTTCATAATTAAATCTTATCTCTTATGCAATAATTAGAGAAAAACTAGGAAAGTTATACTAAACCTTCTTGGAAATTGATTGATTTCGTAATTGAATCTCAAACTATTCTCTTTTCGCTTGCACGTTAACCTCTTTTTTTTTCTATCTTTCTTTGTGATGCAGAAAATTATTCCAATTCTAATTCTATGGATAGTAAGTGAATATTATTATTGTTAGTACCATATTTAGTGTTAAAGAAAATAATTAGAATTAAATTAGATTAATTAGTATTATTTATATTTATATAATATATCTGTATATTAATTATAGGATTTTATATTTTTATTATTTTAATTTTTTTAATATTAATATATATCTTTTGTACATTATATTGTTTGATAGACTGAATAATACATAAAAACACTTTTTTATATTACTTTATTATTTTTAACATGAGAAATTGGATGAGACGTATCCGGTTCCAATAATCCTCATATGCCTTAGTATAAGTGGAATTTTTAAGAAGAGGCTCACAAGAGGTCAATTGATATCAAATAATTTCCATCTGAATAAGAAAATAAAAAATTGTTTGGCCACGTTTATGCTTAAAGCTATGAAACTCCTTTAGTAGTTAGTACTGATGAGAGAGATCAGAAATAGTATAACGTTCTGCTAAATGATCTCATACCTTTTTAACAGTTTATAAATGTCCAAACTGTAGGTGAATGCTGGGAGTAGAAGTGTTGCAGAACCAAGTGATAATTTAGTGAATTTTACTATCCCAATCTTCTAATTTCTCTGCAAAGTCCTTTTCAGCATCCTCCTTGAATTTAGAGGTCTTGTCTTTGGATTTGACAGTCACAGTTGGCTTAACATGACAAATAATATCATCAGTCACATATCACCATAATTTTCGCCCTTTAAAAAATTCTCGCATAGTTTCAATCCAATGAGAATAGTTGGAGCCATTAAGGACAATAGGGATAGGCTGAGAAAATCCAGTTTCCATATAATAACAGAAATAATGGCAAAAAAGTGAAGAAACTGCAAATTCGAGATAGAAAATGAAAAAATGGATGACAAAATCGGAAATAACTCACCAAAAAATCTTAGAGAGGGTCTCACTGTCTATCACGTCAGACGAAAAAGACACGTGGCACTGCGTGATTGGAGGAGGAGAACGCATCAGCGCTGACGAGGTGTGGAGGTGGCACACAGGTCGCGAAGCTGAAGGCGTCTGGAAGGAGAACTTGTTCAAGCAGACAGGGAACTTCAAGCGGCGCGTGGCGGCGCGTCTGGTGCGAAATTTATAACCCACACTTACTAACCGACAAGTGCACCGAGTCGTACCAAGTAATACCTTACGTGAGTAAGGGTCCTTCCCATGAGGATTGATGGATCAAGCAACAATGATTGATTGATTGGATTAGTTAGGCAAGCAAAAATTGGTTTTGAGATGTTCAAAAGGTTTAAGTTCGAACTCAGAATATCAAAAGGATAGACAAATAAATAAGTTGGGAATAAAATGTTGAGAAAGCAGTTAAGGTTTCAGATTTATCTATTTTTCAAATTTATTTTTATCACTAACTAATTTAATTATGCAAGATATAATTTCATGGCAAACTATATGTAACTAGGCCCTAATTCCTTAGACCTTCCTAGTCTCCTCTAAAATTCATTAACTGCCAATTCCTTGGTCAGTTAATTCTAATTAGAGGGTGATGATCAATTTCTAGTTTATATGCCAAAAGAATTCTAATTATCCAAAAATAAAGGGATTATATGTCACGTATCCCGTTAAATACAAACAATTAGAAATTCAGCATAATATGTTTTCAAGCTGTTGTTCGAGTAAAGAGCTTTTCCAAGTTTTACAAGAACTCAATTAGAACATGGGTCATACTTCCGTTCCACCCATATTCATAAAGTAAAGAGCGAAAACAATTATTGAAATATAAATCAAGATATGAATTAAATTAGAAAGATCAAACGAATAAATCCATACAAATAGACAGAGCTCTTAACCTTAATAATGAAGGATTAGTTGCTAATGGTTCAGAGAAGAAAAAATAAGGGTTCTGGTAACAATCTGGTACCTGTCTAAATGTACAGGGTTTCTATTTATTACTAATCCTAATAGGTTTAAAAATCAAAAATTAAAAATAATATCTTTTCCCAAAAGATAAGATTTGAATTTAAATTCGAATTAATTAACAGATCTTCAGTTTATGGGTGGGGACCACTTGATTTGTCCATTCTGCAGCTTCTAATATGTGTTTTCTGGGCTTTAAACATAAATCAAAAACAACCCAGAAATCGTAACCAGCGTTTTCTGAATTATTGCAGATCGCGCATGTGACGCGTCCGCGTCGTCCACGCGCTCGCGTCATTTGTGCATATTCCAGTCCACGCGTTCGCGTCAAGCACGCGATCGCGTCATTGCGATTTCTCCATTCCGCGCGGTCGCGTGAGCCATGCATCCGCGTCGGTCTTCGCTGGTCATCTCTTTGGTTTCTTCTTTTTCTCTGCAGAAACTTCATCAAATCCCTCCGAATGCTACCTAAAATAAATAAAATTGCAAAAAACTCAAAATAGCATCCATAGTGGCTAAAATATAATTAATTCTTAATTAAACTCAACAATTTAGATGCAAATTCACTAGAAAAAGATAGACAAGATGCTCACGCATCACACACCAAACTTAAACTGTTGCTTGTCCTCAAGCAACCAAAACTAATATAAGCTTATGATGTGAATTTGCATGAGAATGAGAGTTCGATTAAGCTCATGTCTCTTTTTATAGTAGGGTTTATAACTGTAATCCTGAATAGGTTTGGCATCTCACTGTCCTTTGAATCAAGAATGTTATTGTCATTCAGAATTAGAATCCGGATGATATTATGAATTCTCTGATCTTTACATTTCAGTTTAATCCTTGAACACAGCAAAATTTACTTTAATTTATTTTTCTTTGGTGCTTTGCACCTTGAGCCTAGCCGTGACTTTAAATGTTTTGTCTCAAGAGTTATTTGACACAAAAACACCACAAGCACTTAACTGGGGAACTCCCGTTGAGTTCTGATTTTTCTTTCAGTTATTCCCAGACAGTGGTACTCAAAGCCTTTGGGATACTCTGTTAAACGCACTTGGTCTCGACTCTAAGTGTTCTGTCTCAAGGATTATTTGATACAATCACACCACAAGCATATGACTAGGGAAATAACTCTTTGAGCTTTTAATCATGTCCGACCTCCCTAGTCATTGATGCTCAGAGCCTTAGACCCTGCTTTTATTATTATTTATTTATTTATATAATGATTTTTTTGCTATTTCTTTTCCTTTAAAGATTAAATTTTTGTTTATTTCAGAGAAGTCATAATAATTCTCTAAATTCCTGTTCCTTATACATCAACATAACTTGATTCAAATTCAAATATGCACTGTTCATATCATGCATTCAAAAATCACAGAAAATACCACCACTTTTAAGTAAATAAGACTATTTTTAGAATTAAACTCAATTTCTCATGTAATACATCACTTCTTTTTCTTTTCTTTTTAGATTCAAGTTCAGTGAGTGGTACATGAAACATCTTTTCAGCATTAAAGAAATTAAAAAAAAAAAACTAGTCCTAGAATTCTAACTAATAAAAGATCATGCAACAAACAAAGCAAAATAGCAGAAAGCCAGAACATAACATAGAAAAAAGAGAGGAGGAATAAAAATGAAAGGAACTCAACCACCTTAGTTATCCTAGCGGTCGCTTTATTCTTCAGGTTGTACTCCTCCGTGAAGATGATTCGCCTCCCTTTTGGTGCCATAGGAATAAACAGAAAAGCTTTAAGCGAAGCGTCAACACCAAACTTAAAGGTTTGCTTGTCCTCAAGCAAATAAGAACTGAAAATAGAAAGAGATAAATATTATGAGGAATAAAAAATAAAAGGATAAAAGAATAAGAGAGAATTAGGATTTGGAGAGAGAGAGAGAGAAAGAAAACTGGGCGGCGAACTAGTGTGGCACAAGCGACACGAACGCGTGGGGCACGCGTTCGCGTGATTGCGTTTTAGTTAGTTGACGCGGTCGCGTCGATCACGCGGTCGCGTGACCCATGTTATGCTTCGGGCGCGAGTGCAGCCTCACGCCTGCACAACTCTCTGTTCGAATTTAAATATTTGCCAAATTATGGGTGACGCGATCGCGTGGGTCATGCAATCGCGTGAGTGGCTTCAGACGGGAATGACACGGATGCGTCGACGACGTGTTCGCGTGATAGGGATTATGCGTCTAGCACCAAGCCAGCACCACTCCAGCACAATATTTGGTTGTGCACCCTTTTTACGTCGAAAAATCAGGGCACGCGGCCACGTGGGTCACGCGGTCGCGTGGGAGGCTAATATTCCCACATGACGCGGACGCGTCAGCGATGCGATCGCGTGGGGCAATTTGTGCCACTGGCATGCCTCCAGCCACGCTCCAGCGTGACTCTCTGTTCGTTTTTATTTTCTCCCCTCTCCTTGCGACGCGGACGCGTCGCAGATGCGGTCGCATCGCGTGGCATTTTTTTTTATAGCTTGAGGTGTTCGGTTCCTTGGAGAACATAGCTGCATGATCAGAAAATTAGTAAGAACTCAATAAAAATAAAATAAGAAAATTACTACTATGAAAAATAAAAATAGCTAAGGATACGAAATTATCGGGTTGCCTCCCGACAAGCGCTTCTTTATCGTCACTAGCTTGACGGTCAGCTCCTCTAAGGAGGAGGATCATAGGGGCTCAGCTCTTCACCCCTTACTTTGAACTTCTTTCCTGTGTCTCCATAACGTAGCTCAATATGCTCCAGAGAGAGGATTCTGATTACTGTATAAACCCATGCTGGATTGCTGGTCAATACTACCTTCATTCCTGGGGAGAAACCTTCAGTGGGGATATTTTTGTTTCTCCATCCTCTTGGTACTTTCTTCTTTTTGGGAACCTCTTCCTCGGTAGATGATGCATTCCCAACACCAAACTTATGTTTGATGTCAGGAGGAATTTTATTGACTGTTACCAAGGGAGGTTTGAGTTGCAGATTCTGCTGTGTATCATCAGGCGGTTTTTGAAGGTTTGGATCAATAAGCTCAGCCTGCATGCACCTCTCTTCTTCACCTGTTGGATGTATATCTTTGAAGACATGAAAGACCAGTTGCTCATTATGCACTTTAAGCACTAATTCACCCACTTCTACATCAATTAGAGCTCTTCCAGTGGCTAGAAATGGTCTTCCTAGAATTATAGAGGCATTCTCATTTTCTCCTGTATCAAGAATCACAAAGTCTGCTGGGAGAAAGAACTTACCCACTTTGACTAAGATATTCTCCACTAATCCATATGCAGGCTTCATAGATTTATCTGTCATCTGCAATGCTATCTTTGTGGGTTGTGCCTCTTGTATTTGCAGTTTCTTCATCACAAATAGGGGCATTAGATTTATGCTTGCCCCCAGATCACATAGGGCTTTCTCAAAGGTTGTGCTCCCAATGGTGCATGGAATTTGGAAGCTCCCTGGATCTGGCATCTTCCTTGGCAAGTTATTCTAAATGACAGCACTACATTCCTTAGTCAGGGCTATTGTCTCATCTCCTTTTAAACGCTTTTTCTTTAACAACAACTCCTTCATGAATTTGGCATAGATAGGCATTTGCTCCAAAACCTCAGCAAAAGGAATATTGATTTGTAACTTTCTGAAGATTTCCAAGAACTTTGAGAACAGCTTGTCATTGGTCTCCTTTTGAAGTCTCTGAGGATATGGCATCTTAGGCTTGTACTCAGGAGCCTTTGGCAGAGTAAGATAAGTGTCAAGAGAGTCTGGGAATGGGTTGTCTGAACGCTTTGGAGGGGCGTGCTCTACTTCTTCCTTCTTCTCCTCTGGAGCATCCTTTTCAACTGGCTCTTCATTGACCTTGGTCTCAGAACCAGCTACTTTACCACTTCTTAATCGAATAGCCTTGCAATCTTCTCCTGGGTTCACCACTATGTCACCTTGAAATGCACTTGCAGACCTCTCAAGTATTTGCTTGCTCAGTTGGTCTACTAGCACCTCTAAATTTCTAATGGAGGCTCTGGTTTCCTGCATAACTTGTGCTTCTGCACTTGCCACTTGTCCACTTATCATAGTGATAGCCTTGCATTCCTCTCTTGGATTTGGAATTGTGTTACTAGGAAGGCTATTAGTGGTCCTCTGATCAATTTCATTAACTCTGGTGGCTATTTGACCCATTTGAATCTTCAGATTCTTGATGGATGCTCTGGTTTCCTATCTAAAACCTGTCAATATTGCTTCTAAATCATTGTTCTATTGGAAACCGCCCTGAGAATTATTGTTGAAGTTCTGAGGTCTCTGAGGTTGATCCCTCCATCCAAAATTTGGGTGATTCCTCCATCCCGGGTTGTATGTCTTAGAATATGGGTCATTGTTGGGATTCCTAGTACCACTCCCCATGTAATTCACCTATTCAAAAGAAGGTTGAGCATAATCATAATTATCATTTTGTACAAAATTACCTGCCATGTCATAGGAGACTTTCTGTGGTGGATTTTGGGTGTTGATAGCTGAGACTTGCATGCCACCCATCTGTTGAGTAAGTAGATTTATTTGCTGAGACATCAGCTTGTTCTGAGCAAGAAGAGCATTAATAGCATCTACTTCCAACACGCCTCTCTTCTGAGGGGTTTCAAAATTCACAGGATTCCTGTTAGAGGAGTATAAATATTGGTTGCTTGCAGCCAATTCAATCAGCTCAATAGTCTCCTCCGGTGTCTTCTTCTTGTGCAATGAACCTCCTGCAGAATTGTCTAAGCACATTTTGGACATTTCACCCAAGTCTTCATAAAATATATCTATTTGTGTCCATTTGGAGAACATGTCTGGAGGGCATTGCCTAGTCAGTAGCTTGTATCTCTCCCAAGCTTCATACAGAGTCTCACCATCCTTCTGTCTGAAGGTCTGAACCTCCATCCTAAGCTTAGTCAGCTTCTTTGGTGGAAAAAATTTTGTGAGAAACTCAGTAACCACCTTGTTCCAAGTATCCAAACTGTCCTTGGGTTGAGAATCTAGCCATAGTTTTGCTCCATTCCTCAGAGCAAATGGGAAGAGCATTAGTTTGTACACATTTGGGTTCACTCCATTTGTCTTCACAGTATCACAAATCTGCAGAAAACTTGAAATGAATTGATTTGGGTCTTCGTGGGGAAGACCATGATACTGGAAGTTTTGTTGCACCAGGGTGACCAGTTGAGGCTTCAACTCAAAGTTGTTTGCAGTAATAGGAGGCACCACGATGCTTTTTTCATAAAGATCTGCGGTAGGAGAAGAGTAGGAGCGAAGCACTCTCCTTTGTTGCTCATTCCCATTCGGGTTTGCCGCATTGGGATTATCAGCATTGTTAGCATTCATAGTGGATTCTGCAGCCTTGTACAATTTTGCCTGTTGTAAACGTTGCCTGAAAGTCCTTTCAGGTTCAGGATCAAAGTCTAAGAGATGTTCTTTGTCTCTGTTCCTGTGCATAAACAGACAGAAAACAAGAAAAGATGGAAATCTCTATGTCAGAGTGTAGAGAATTCCCTGTGAGGTAACCTGTGTAAAGAAATAAATAATAAAAAAAATACTAAATAAATAAATAAATAAATAGAAAAAAATAATAAATAGGTAATACCAAACTTAATTTCAGAAATTAAGAAAAATATTGGTGCTATTTATTCATTAAAATTTTTTTTAAAATTTTTTTTTAAATAAAAGAAAAAAAAAGAAAGAAAACGAAAAAGGGGAGGGGGTACTGGACGGAAAAGAAGAAAAAAAAGGAAAATAAATTTTTTTTTTCGAAAAATAATAGAACAAAATTTTTTTTTTGTAAAATTAAAATTAAAACGCCTAATCTAAACAATCAAACAACTAATAGTTGTTAATCACTATCAATCTCCGGCAACGGCGCCAAAAACTTGGTGCGGAATTTATAACCCACACTTACTAACCGGCAAGTGCACCGGGTCGTACCAAGTAATACCTTACGTGAGTAAGGGTCGATCCCACGAGGATTGATGGATCAAACAACAATGATTGATTGATTGGATTAGTTAGGCAAGCAAAAATTGGTTTTGAGATGTTCAAAAGGTTTAAGTTCGAACTCAGAATATCAAAAGGATAGACAAATAAATAAGTTGGGAATAAAATGTTGAGAAAGCAGTTAAGGTTTCAGAGTTATCTATTTTCCAAATTTATTTTTATCACTAACTAATTTAATTATGCAAGATATAATTTCATGGCAAACTATATGTGACTAGGCCCTAATTCCTTAGACCTTCCTAGTCTCCTCTAAAATTCATTAACTGCCAATTCCTTGGTCAGTTAATTCCAATTAGAGGGTGATGATCAATTTCTAGTTTATATGCCAAAAGAATTCTTATTATCCAAAAATAAAGGGATTATATGTCACGTATCCCGTTAAATACAAACAATTAGAAATTCAGTATAATATGTTTTCAAGTTGTTGTTCAAGTAAAGAGCTTTTCCAAGTTTTACAAGAACTCAATTAGAACATGGGTCATCCTTCCGTTCCACCCATATTCATAAGGTAAAGAGCGAAAACAATTATTGAAATATAAATCAAGACATGAATTAAATTAGAAAGATCAAACGAATAAATCCATACAAATAGACAGAGCTCCTAACCTTAACAATGAAGGATTAGTTGCTCATGGTTCAGAGAAGAAAAAATAAGGGTTCTGGTAACAATCTGGTACCTGTCTAAATGTACATAGTTTCTATTTATTACTAATCCTAATAGGTTTAAAAATCAAAAATTAAAAATAATATCTTTTCCCAAAAGATAAGATTTGAATTTAAATTCGAATTAATTAACAGATCTTCAGTTTATGGGTGGGAACCACTTGATTTGTCCATTTTGCAGCTTCTAATATGTGTTTTCTGGGCTTTAAACATAAATAAAAAACAACCCAGAAATCGTAACCGGCATTTTCTGAATTATTGCAGATCGCGCATGTGACGCATCCGCGTCGTCGACGCGCTCGCGTCATTTGTGCATATTCCAGTCTACGCGTTCGCGTCAAGCACGCGATCACGTCATTGCGATTTCTCCATTCCGCGCGGTCGCGTGAGCCATGCGTCCGCGTCGGTCTTCGCTGGTCATCTCTTTGGTTTCTTCTTTTTCTCTGCAGAAACTTCATCAAATCCCTCCGAATGCTACCTAAAATAAATAAAATTGTACAAAACTCAAAATAGCATCCATAATGGCTAAAATATAATTAATTCTTAATTAAACTCAACAAATTAGATGCAAATTCACTAAGAAAAGATAGACAAGATTCTCACGCATCAGCGTCCGGCGATAATTCTGGAGGCATTGGAAACTTTACGATGAGATGAAGGCGACAGTGACGGCGATGACGAACCAAAGTGTCGAGAAAGAGTCGAAAAATAAAGATAAAGTACTGTCGGAGGAGACAAAACAAAAGAGCTAGAAACCAATTATTACTGAAAAAAAAAGCAACATATGCTCTTGATATCATATTAGAAATAAGAGAACAATCTGAAAAAAGTGTTTTTGTGTATGATTCATTCTATCAAAAAGTACAATGTACAAGAGGTATACATGTGCTAGAAGAGTCAAAGTATAAAAATATAGAATCATACAATTAATATACAAATATATATATAAATACAAATGATACTAATGATCTAATTTGATTCTAATTATTCTCTTAATATTTAGAAGAATACTAACTAGCAATATTTAAAAGTGTAAATTAAAATTATGTTATTAAATTAATAAACTAAAAAAATTTAGTTGATGACTTAATGTCTAAAAATAATAAATTCTACTAATTTGTAAATTTTTTTTCTTTCATTTAAATTTTTTGTTTTAGTGTCATTGGCCAATTTTACGAAGACATCTCAACAAACCTTCAATATTATTAAATTTTCCTTTTCTAATAAGGCAGTCCGTTCTTTGTGAATTATGAGTTCTAAACATAACCTTAATTAATTAATTAATTAATTATAAATATTTCAAAGTTAACTATGTATAAAACTATGTAGCATTTACATGGTAAAATTCATACGCAAACGAGCCAGACGCCTATATTTATTAGAGTAAGCTATACCCGCCGGTGAATGTATTCCTTCCTTATAAATTTTGAATTCAACAAGCAACTGATGAAAAATTTCTTTGAAACAAGGTATAATAATCCAAATATTCCAACCTGTAACAATATTATTCACTCCTTGTACCCGAGGTTATACAAATCTGTGTGTCTACTTCAAGTCACAATCAAATTAACGCAACTTAATTAACAGTATCAGCAATTATTATAAGAGTGGAATTTGTACAAGCTCACATGAACGCATACATGTTTACTCTTAATTATGCTAGCTAGTTCGGCAACATCATGAGGGATTGACTAATCATACCCCTAAATTTAATTTTATAATAAGACCCTAACAGTGGTCCGCAAGTACAAGAGAATAGTGCCACATGATCAATCACATGTAGTGCAAGATCATATGTTTCTTCATGTGAGAGTTATTTGAAAATTAATTGACATACAACAGCACATAACAACAAAAATAAAACATCTTTTTTTTTAAAAGAAAATGATATTATAATAACTAGGAAATCATCTAGCAAATCTATTATTGTGAAGCATGTGATGGGGGAGGATAAGAGGAGAAATGGAGAATAGAACACTATTTTTTTTCTAAACTGTTGTTTTATATATATTGTTGTTGCTAAAAAGAACATAAAGGATTCAAGTCGCATAACTGTCACGTGACCCCTGAATATTGATTGATTTTCACAGAAATGCAATTTTTTTTCTTTTTAAAGGAAAAACATTATATTTGGATTGCTTAAAGATGGAATGTGTTAATTAGGTATCAATTACTTTGTTGATTTGCTGCTCCACAATTAGAGAGAACCCTTTTTCTTTGTCTCTCATAGATTCCTTATGCTTCCATATTGAACTATTATATCTTTGGATATGAGCAAGTAGGAGCTACTACTTAGCCAACCCATGAATTGTGGTGCAGGTAACTATATCCAAGTAATAGACAAAATTGAAGCCTGAAATTTAAAGGTATAAGTCTTCTTATGTGGACTTATGTGGACTTGTTGACTACTCTTGCAATTATAAGGGTTAAGGTGATACTCGTTGTTAACGTGAGAGATTGAACATATTAAAGAATAGGATTATGTTATGTGTACATTAAAATTAGTCATTAAAATTAGTTATTAGTACAAAATATATGTTGAAATATAAATATACATTGAAAATAAATTAAATTACATATGTATTTATATACAAATACATTGATAACTGATTTTAATGATTAATTTTGACGTACAAATAATATTTTTATAAAGGATAATAATAGATTTTTTTGTATTTATTATTTTACTAGTATATAGGATGATCCTCTTATGTTATAACGCTACAAGAAATTTGTCAAATACGGTTGAATTTATCAATGAAATTATAGAAAAAATTTGCTAGAAATTATTTAGTAATGAATTTGATTAAAATCTCCTAATAATTACCGTCGATAATTTTCGATGATAAATTTGACGTCACACATAATGTTTCGCACCATGTTACTGTTGGATTTATCTCATTAAAAATTCGTTGGTAATGTGTATTTTATATTTAATTAAATAAAAATTATAGTCAAATTTATTTAACGATAACTGTACTTTTTTATTTTTTTTAATTTTTTTAAACCTGATTGAACCCGATAGTCAACGATTAATAATTAAATCCAAATTAGTGAAAATCAAATAATAATTTTAATGAAACAGTGAGCTATATATAATGAGAAATATGAAGTATATAGAATAAGAACTCGAAGAAATAAAATGTTGTTAAACAAATCAAAACAAAACACTAATGACTACAGGTCTTGGTAATCGTTGTCATCGTCATTCTCCTAGTCTTACTAAGGTGGCAGTCTAAGTGGTGGTATTGTTTTTTTTCTAGCTCCTGTGTACAGGAAGATGAGCCCCCTCCAGCAGTGTCGCTGCCACCATTATGCATGTGCTCATAGTACACCACTATCTATCGTCGCATCTACTGAATTTGCTCTAGCTCCTGTCTCAGGAACTCTATCTTTGCATTGCGAGAATCCTTTGCTTATGCATATGAGGATCTCTTTATACCTCTCCTCAGACAGATGCAGCTGGTTACCTTGATCCTGAAGGCTCTGAGTGAGGTTGTGAACCTACTTCGATAAATCGATGATCTCGAGATCAGCAGGGCTGGTAGTTGAGGTGGACAA
Organism: Arachis stenosperma; assembly: GCF_014773155.1. Lineage (NCBI taxonomy): Eukaryota > Viridiplantae > Streptophyta > Magnoliopsida > Fabales > Fabaceae > Arachis > Arachis stenosperma. Next base: position 35,746,605 of record NC_080381.1, on the reverse strand, counting down.
AATCCTCAAGGTAGAGGTGCAGAGGTTACTGGTGAAAAACAACCACAACTCGTAGACACGATTTTTGCATGACTTAGATGCGATTTCGGGCCACACTGCATCCAGATCGACAACGGAAGTAGAGGAGTTGTTGCCGTTCTCTCCCAATTTGTTGAGATTGTTGGATTACGGCCTCCAACCTCTGCGTGTAGGATTCTTACGTATTACGTTATATGCAAAATTGAAAGTAATTAGAACGACAATTAATTGAAAACCAACATTGTTATATTTAAACTATGATGTTTACTCACATAATAATTTTCAGACCACTGATCGAACAAATCTCTCCTTGTTCTCCTTCAAAGTGTGAGTGTACTTGAAGGTCTCTACCATCGTCACCTCCGATCCAACGATTTAGACTGCACATATTGAAACAATAGGTTAAATCAAGTGATAAGTACATTATATATCAAAGAGAAAATGAACTCAACATACTAAAATAAGTTACAGACCGGCCAGACCTTTGTCTTCATGAAAGTTACTGACCCGCCAGTATACTTGGCGACCTGACCGATGCCCTGTTAGCCTTATTTGTGGCTCGGCAACGCCTGAACCCTTTATCAGTTTTCCAATATATGCAGAGGGCTTTCTTAATGTCTAGGCGAAGCCACTGAATAAGTTGGTTGATCCTCTCACATACGTCCTAAATAAAGCATCTGCTGAATCTGCCTAGCCATGTGATGGTCGAAGATCTTCTTAATCGTGACATCATGAGTCTTCTCCCATATAAATTTCTCCTGCACAAAAATATAACCAAAATTAAATACATAATTAAATGAAATAGAAGATAGAAACTAACTAAAGTGTGAATATGTAGTGATTTTACTGTCCACTTGTGAAACCATTGCTCTTTGGTCTCATCAGGAATCTTCTTGTAGCTTAGTCATGAGTAGTCGTACATCAACTTAATAATATTAGTACATTTCTATGTACATGCATAGTACACTCTCTGATCTCATCATAAATCTTTTTGTACTACGGATTGAGATATTTATATCCGTTTATTGACTATACATGTTAAATTGTGACTCTTATCCTACTCTACAATCTTTTTTATAATAATTGTTACGGTCTGACTTTTTAGTTGGATAGGTTACGCGTAGACAATTCATTTAGGAAACGCACACGTTCAAATTAGAATCATATCCCACAAATCGAAACATATAAAATCAGACAAAAATTTCTTTTCGGATAATCAACTACCAAAGACTATAAACTCTAGGGACAAAACCCCCCTCATGTATCTTTTTCCAACCCCAATCCTTATATTTCCTAAACCTTATACTAAGTTGATAGTCAAAATTCTCACAAGTATACCATCTCCATCTAGCTCCTAAACGACGATTAATTGGTGGCTTTCCGTCTCAATTCTCATTCGTCGTTGTGCGTAATTCTTGACCAAAACAATAATGAAAATACACAAGAACTTTAAGAGAACCGAGTTGCATAATGAAAAAAAGTTAAGCATTATTTTAATTCTTATAATTTTGGATGAAAATCAAAATCGGTCTTAACTTTTTTTTTATATATTCACAATCATCCTAACGTTAATTTTAGTTTTAAAATTATTCCTTCGTTCCAAATATTTTTTTTAAAGACAAAGCTTTTCCTTCATTTCTTTTTCTTTCTTTCATTATTGCAAAACATTTCATGCATCTTTCATCACTCACAACGTAACAAAAAAATATTTATTAGGATAATTGTTTGAAATTCTAACACAAATCTCTACTATTGAGCTTCTGTTAGTGTTAGGCCTTCAAGCAATTATTCTAATGAGTGTTTTCTTTTATTATGTTATAACTGATGAATGATGAATAAAAATTTCACGGAATAAAATAAAATAAAATAAAGAAATAATTTTGTCTTTAAAAACTTGTAATTGAGACCGGAAAAAATGATTTTTAAAGTTAAAATTAATTTTAAGGACGATTTTGAAAAAAAAATTATTACACAGTTTTAGTTTTCATCTAAAATTTTAAAGACTAAAATAGTAATTAATCCAAAATAAAATAAGAGATATTAATTAAGAGAAGAGGAGGAAAAAAAAGACTAGTAAAATAAGAAGGAATTAGGAAAAAGACAACACTATATTAGATGTCCATGAATATGTTATGTGTCTTAACTTTTGTGACACTGTTTCAAATCTCAACTTTAGAGAGAGAAAGAAAAAAAAAAGTAAAAGGAAAAAAATTGAAAGGAAAAAAAATGCTAAAAAGTGGTATCATTCTAACTACCATTCTAGCTACTTAGCTTGTAGTGAAAAGAGACGTTTTCTGCTGCTCCGTGATTTAAGTTATGTATGTTAGTGTTACGTTGCTATAATCATTTAAAAGAAGGAGAGAATCACCATATAATCATATATAGGAAACTCCATGGGATCCAATCTTGTATAACTATGAAATAGCCTCGAAGGAATTGAAATACTCTCTTGTGATTTGTAATTCGGGTAATAAAAGTTTAGAAGGTGTCATGTGAAAATGCGTGAGTTCGAAGATTTTTCTTTTTTGTGTTATAACAACATTTTTAATGAGCGTGTTCGGATTGAACCTGTCTAAATCTTTTATGAAAAAAACAAAGGCAGAAGCATATGCAGACCATATACACCTTAATTCATGGAAAGGAAAATGACACAAATAAGTTGATGAATCCATGTGAGCAAGTTTTGGATTTCAATTATGTGACAAAGACTTAGCGTTGTATTGTAGTTTTCACATTGCGGATTTGCGGTAGCCCAATTTGGATAATTAAACGCATCCATAAATAGGAAAAAGTGGAAAATAATAATAAAAATTAAGAATAAATTATATTTTTATTCTTAAAATTTTTAAAAATTTTTTAAAATATTTTTAATATTTAATTTGATTCAATGGTATCAATTTCTAAATTTTCCGGCAGTCAAAGGTAGTCAAATTTTTTTTCATCTTTGATTGTCAAAAAATAAAAAAAAAGTAAAATTAAAACTAATTTTAAATATTAGAGACAAAATTAAATTAATCTAAATTAAATATTAGAAATATTTTAAAAGTCTTTTTAAAAATTTCATAAACTGAAAATATACTTTGCTCAAAATTTAAAAATCGATTTAATTAATTCTACTATATAACAATGAGATGCATGGAATCCACTTTTTTGCATTTGCTTTTTGACTAGATAGAGATTTATATATGATACTAAACAAGTTACTAATTAAATATACATAGAGATTCAGATGAAATCATATATAACGAAAGCTTGGAATAATGATAACTTGTGCACTCGCGAGGTCATTCATATTCTCTTAGACAACTGGGACAACTTTAGCAATCCCTTTATTTATAGTACGTGATTTAATTATTTAATTATGATGAAAGCATAACCGTTGAAGACAACTTTTGTGTGTTGGGTTTGTTTCTTAGTTCTTTTTCTTCTATTTCATTTCATAGACTCTTGTTTTTTTTATCAATTCGATGTTTGAAATTAGGAGCCACAAGATATATACATGTAAACAAAATTAAGGTTCAAGAATTTTAATATGGGAAGGAAAGTGGTGATTTGGCCAGAAATAAAGGAAGACTGTGTTTTACCCAATGATAAATGTCTGGTATTTATGGTCAACACGTAGGGGGCGTGTTGACTGCTACACGGGAGGTGTGATGATGATGTGGCGGTGCTTGAATGGTACACAGGACAATACGTGGGGGCGTGCTGACCCAACACGTGGAGGCGTGATGATGACGTGGTGGAGCGTGACTGGTACATGGTGGCAGCATGTGGAGGCATGATGAGGTGCCAGAACGTGGGGGCGTGATGAGGTGGCAGCACATGAGGGCGTGCTGAGTCAGCACGCAGGGGCGTCCTGACGCGTGGCAATACGTGATTGGCCGGAGGCAATCAAAACGTGGGGGCGTGGTGAATGTTACTCTCTATATAAGGCAGTGCTTCGGTCCATTTTCATGCCGAGGAAGTGTGTGAGTGTTCTTTGAGTGTGTTTCTGGTGTAATGGAGGGTACCGCAAATTTGGTAGTGTATCGCGACGGTGAAATAATACGTAATACTCATGAGGGAGTGAGGTTTGTGTGCCAGAATCCGTTTTCATTTGTGGTTCCATGCACCATGACGTTTATGGAACTTCATAACGGTCTTTGTCAAAGCATGGAGAACGGTACGTTAATGAGAGTGAGCAGAATTCCGTACCAGAATCTGGTTGTAGTTTTTGGTGGTCTAATACAGTTTGATATCATGCCAATCACTGACGATGTGACTATGCATAATATGTTTCAAATTCACCGGCAGACTCATATGCGTCAGCTACAAATTGAGCTGTATGTTGAGTTTGAAACCATAGAGGCGGTAGGGATTCAAAATGAGTTAGATGTGGAGGATGATAGAGCTGCAGTGTACGAGGGAATGAATAGTGACAGCGAATAAGACTTCGAAGCCACTTATGAAGCCGGCGACGAAGACAAGGATGGTGATGTGGGAGTTGAGACAACAGTAGATAATGTAGTCATTCACCCCTCGATCAGTCAACCGATGAACGTGCCACCTTTTATGCGTGAGTTGGATCTCGACGCCATGCATGCATCGGAGTTTCCGGAATATTCAAACATAGGTATGTGATGACCGAATAATATGTTTTCTTTAATCTATACTTTGGATTGATTAATAAACGATGATGGGCACTTTCTGTAGGCGTTGCTAATCCCGAGGATGGAGAGTTCCGGATTGGAATGGAATACAGTTCTAGAAAGTCGGTCGTGGCAGCAATTATAAGTTACACTATCGCTAGAGTAGTTGACTACGACGTGTATGAGTATGAGTCACAGACGTTCTATGCAAAATGCAAGATGTATGGGCGTGGGTGCGACTGGCTTATCCGAGCCAGTTTGATACGGAAAAAAGGTTGTTGGGAGATACGTAGATACAACGGTAGACACACGTGCACAATGGGAGTGATTTCACAGTATCATTCCAAGTTGGACTCGGATACAGTTGCTGAGGCTATCAGGCCCTTGGTCAAGACTGACCCATCGATTAAGGTAAAATTTATAATAGCCGAAGTCCAGTCAAGGTTCAACTATACCATCAATTACCAAAAGGCTTGGTTGGCAAAGCAGAAGTCCATAGCGAAAGTTTTCGGTGATTGGGAGGAGAGTTTCCAAGTCTTGCCGTGGTAGCTATCGGTTATGGTTAAGAAGATGTCTGGGTCAGTTGTCCAGATAGAAACATGCCCACTGTACAATGGGAATGAAGAGGCGCAAGGGGTAAAAATACTTCATCGCGTATTTTGGAGTTTCAATCCATGCGTTAGGGCATTTAGGTATTGCAAGCCCCTAGTTCAGGTTGACGGAACACACCTATATGGAAAGTACAAAGGTACACTTCTGATCGCTGTTGCACAGGATGGGAACCAGAACATTGTGCCTATCACTTTTGCATTGGTGGAAGGGGAGACAGCTGATGCGTGGCACTTCTTTCTCAGGAATCTGCGAATGCATGTTTTCAGAAAAGATGGTGTGGGTATGATCTCGGACCTGCATGAGTCAATTCGGGCAGCAGTAAATTGTTCCGGAGGTGACTGGCAACCTCCAAGAGCATGGTGGATGTTTTGTATAAGACACATTGGCAGCAACTTTCTACGAGCATTCAAAGTCCCTCACTTGCAAAAGCTTGTGGTCAATATTGGGTATTCAAGAACGGTGGAGGAGTATAACATCAACTATAAGAGGTTGGAAGAGCGAGGCGAGGCATATGCCAGGTGGTGCGATGCCATTAGACTTAGACATTGGGTATTGGCATTCGACGAGGGACATCGATGAGGTCATATGACGACGAACCTTGTCAAGTGCATTAACTCAGTGTTGAAGGGTGCCCGTAATCTACCTGTGTTGGCACTAGTCCGAGCAACATATTATCGGTTAAATGAACTTTTTACGCAGAAGAGTGCTGAGACTCAGGAACGCAAGTGTGCTGGATTTACTTATTTCGTATTCGCACAACAGCGGATAGAGGCAAGTATGCAACAGGCTGGGAATATAGTTGTGCACCGTATTGACTGACGGAATGAAGTATTTGAGGTGCGCGAAATGACTATCGGAAAGGTGTTAGTCGTTGATCTTGCGCGACATACATGTGACTGTGGGCACTTTCAGGTGGAACGAACTCCATGTCGCCATGTTATTGCTTGCTGTGCTAACCAGCGAATCGATTGGCAACTGTATGTCCATGACGTGTACAAGATGACAGAGTTCTGTAAGGTATATAGATTCGAGTTCTTACCGTTAGGTGATGCCGAGACATGGCCTGCATATGAGGGACCCACATTGGTCACTAATCCCGCCTTGAGGCGAACGTCGAAAGGTGGCCCAAAATTGACCAGATACTTGAACGAAATGGACTCACGCGACATGCGTGGTCCTCGGATATGTCGTCTCTGTGGTGCTCAGGGATATAGTCGGAGTCGATGTCCTCAGCGTGCTGGACCGAGTAGTGGGGGGGGGAATGACTTTTATTTTCATTGTGTTTGTATTTTGGAATTTGTATTTTTATAATATATTTTCTTTTTTATCTTAGTCGTATTTGTATTTTTAAATTTGAGATTATCCATTGATGTTTAAGACCATGATAATGTTAACATTTACTGCCTTACTGAAGCAAATATACAAATTTTTAACTACAAATAACATCAGCCAACGTACAGAACATTAAATACGAATTACATTAAACACTAGGATGAAATCTAAAAACCCCAACTCGATGCTCACTTCCTACGACCCATCATGCCCTAACCTGGCCGCGACGGAGTATACCTATCAGGTGGATTTCACTCCGTTCGTAGGTCATATGGGTGACCTGGAACAAAGTCATCCATATCTGCAGCGGCCGACCCACCCGCCTCTGCCGGAGGGGCCGACCCACCCACCTCTGCCGGAGTGGATGGACTGGGGTTGTACTCGTCAACAAGTGTGTATGTCCGCCGAAGGAATCCACTATCACATGACGCACCCTCTGACGTGTGGTCGGAAGCAGGACGCCGCAAACCATGGCTCATACATACTGACGCCCCAGTGGATCAGCTGAGGCTGACGGTAAATGCATAGCACTAAAATCTGACCAACCACCAAACTATCATTGGCCCAATTCTGTAGTTGCTGATCTCCGTGACCGCTGACGTTAGGATTTTTGCTAGTAAAGAATTTTATAAAGTCGCATTGTAAGTATAGATTCTAAGCCAACAGAAATTCCTTCGTACAAACGTTTTGGTTGTCACAAGTAACAAACCCCCTAAATAAATTGATAACCGAAGTATTTAAACCTCGGGTCGTCTTCTCAAGGAATTGCAAGGAGGTATGTTCTTATTATTGGTTATGGGTTTTGTAAATTGGGGTTTTGAAAAGGATGAATGAGTATGATAAATGACAAGTAAAATAAATAAATGACTGTAAAATAGACTCTTGGCAAGGTATGAGAGATTGGAAGTCCTATCCCAGTTATCCTTATCAATTGTGATGAGAATTGAATTTTTCTCCCACTATGTTAACCTTTAACTATAAAGGTAAGTTAAGTGGATGAATTAATTCGAATCCTCAGGTCCCAGTCTTTCCTTGGGAAAAGTTAGAGTTATTGGATCTCGAATCAATTCTTGAAGAATTCCAATTTTCAATCAACAATGAGTTTGATAACTCAAGAGTTACCAATTAATCAACCAGAGCCAACAGGTAGAAAATCTAAATTAAAATAATTTATCTGAAAACATCTCAGTAATGTATATTAAATAAGAAAATTAATCCTAACATGGAAAGTTCATAAGCCAATTGGGCAACACAATTCAGATACAAATGAAAGCATCAGAGTAAATAAAAATAAAAGATAAAATAAATAAAAAGAACATTGAACCTGAGATGAAGATGAAATATTCCTAATTTCTAAAAATCCTAATCCTAAATCCTAAGAGAGAGGAGAGAGCCTCTCTCTCTAAAAACTACATCTAAAACTATGAAAAGTGAATTATTAAAAGCATGATTGTGAATGAATAGACTCCTCCACTTTATGGCCTCTAATCTGTGTTTTCTGGGCCGCAAACTGGGTCAAAAACAGCCCAGAAATCGCTGAAGAAGAAATCTGCCACGCTGATTTTCGTAACTGCGATGCGTCCGCGTGGATGACGCATTCGCGTTGCCTAGCGTCAGAGCAACTATGGCATATTATATATCAAATCGAAGCCCCGGACGTTAGCTTTTCAACGCAACTGGAACCGTATCGTTTGGACATCTATAGCTCAAGTTATGACCGTTTTAGTGCGAGAGGGTCAGGTTGACAGCTTTTCAGTTCCTTCAACTTTTTTGTATTCCTTCCACTTTTGCATGCTTCATTTCCATCCTCTAAGCCATTCCTGCCCTGTAATTCCTGAAATCACTTAACACACATATCAAGGCATCTAATGGTAATAAGAGAGGATTAAATAAAAAGAAATAAAAGCCAAAGAAGCATGTTTTCAATCATAGCACAGAATCAGGAAGGCAAATGTAAAACCATGCAAATAGTATGAATAAGTGGGTAAAGAGTTGATAAAAAATCCACTCAATTAAGCACAAGATAAACCATAAAATAGTGGTTTATCAACCTCCCCACACTTAAACAATAGCATGTCCTCATGCTAAGTTCAAGAGAAACTATAAAGATGAAGAGGAATGGTAGGATGTCTGAAATGCAACCTATCTATATGAATGCAACTACATGCAAAAATGTTTCTACCTACTTGGTTAAAAATAAATAAGTTCTCCAAGACAAACATAAATCAGATTTCACTAATTCAAATCATATAAAATAAAGACAAGTAAACTTGTAAGAAGATAGCTCATGAAAGCAGGGAACATAGAATTAAGCACTGAACCCTCACTGGTAGTGTATATCACTCTAATCTCTCTAGAGTATAGGGTAATCACTCTACTCTTCCCTAGTCATGCTTTCTAAATATTGTTCTTCATCTAACCAATCAACAAATATTTAATGTACCAATGCACACATCATGAGGTCTTTTCAAGGTTGTAATGGGGCCAAGGCAAGGGTGAGGATATATGTATGGCTAAGTGATCTATAAATTGAATCTTTGAGTAACCTGAGCTATCACCTAACATACATACATTCTATATAACTTCTAAAATTATGCCTAGCTACCCATAATTCCCACTTTTGTATAATTTCCATACTCATGTACCAAAATTTTTTTTTATATTTATTTACTTTTATCACATGTGCATTGATCTTTATTAAGGCTTAACATTGGGATAATTTTATCCCCTTATTCACTTACTTATTTATTGATTTTTTTTTGTCTGAAACATAACTTATCAATGCACATGGATTTTCCATTATATATATATATATATATATATATATATATATATATATATATATATATTTTGGTTTTTCATGAGTAGGTTCCCAAATTTCCAATATTCAAATAAATTAGAAACATGATACATTCCCTTATTAACCCATGTTCCCACAGTTTCCCCACTCTTAGTTGATACATAATCTCTATCTTAAGCTAACCAAAGATTCAATTTGGGATTTTTACTTTTGTTTTTCTGCTTAAGGCTAGTGATGTGGTTATAGAACAGAAGGGGGTTAAAAGGCTCAAGGTGGCTAACAAGGGTGATGTAAAGGGTAGGCTTATTTGGGATAAGTGAGCTAAAATCAAATAACGGCCTCAATCATATGCAAACATGTAAATACACTAAATATTGGACATATAGAATGGAACAAAGCAGAGATTGCAATTATAGAGAAGGAAACACACAAGAATAAAAATTTATGATTAAATAATGTAACCATATAAATAAGCTCAAAATCTCACAGGTTGTGTGTTTTTTGGCTCAAAAACCATGTTCCAAATACAACTTCAAACAAGTGTAACAAAAAATTTTATTCAAATTAGTGAAATGCTATAAAAAGTTTCTTGCAAAAGAAATTATTACTTTAACCAAGTGGTAAAATATGCAAAAATCAAACAAATATGCAAATGCAACAATGAACTATCAAATAAAATAAAACATTGGTGTTGAAATAGGAAATAACTAACCCATGGAGATCGGTATCGACCTCCCCACACTTAAAGATTGCACCGTCCTCGGTGCATGCTAAGATGTGCAGGTAGACGGGTTGTTCCAACTGATGCTTTTCTCCAAAGATTGTGCAGATGGACTTGTCTTCTCTCCCCATGTAAACGTCTTCCGCTTCCCTTCCGGGTGGCCATCCTGAAAGAAAATAGGGAAGAAAAGTAACCCAGAAATAAAGATAAGAAAATAAATAAAGTATGGTTGGGTTAATGCCAAATGATAAGGGTCTCATTTACATGGAAGCTTCAACATGTACGTGAGAAAATAATAGAAGCCATGGCATGCCAGTGGGACAAAATGTACAACAATGAGGAAGAGAGTGGGTAATGAAAGACAATGTAAGTTCATGCCAATGTAAAAGGAATACAGGTATAAAAGATTGACATTGACAGAAAATTAACATTACCCAACATTGTAAAACAAGTCACTAAGCATCAAAATGATACCAGAAAAGATGCAACAGTTAAATAAGAAAATCAACACCAAAGGAAAAATCATAAATTTAGAAAAGAAAAGAAAAATATGCACTAAATTAAAATGCAATGAATGAAATATGCAAATAAATTAAGTAAAATAAAATGAAAGATAAGAAGAATGAGAAGGGAAAGAAGTGAGTAAGAAAGGAGGGAGGGAAAAATTAGGATTGGGAAAGAAAAGAAAAGATATTTGGCAAATTAGGATAAGCTGTGCGGCGCAAGCGACGCGGACGCGTGGGGCACGCGGTCGCGTGACTTGCACTTTAAGTTAATCGACGCGGTCGCGTCGGTCACGCGGTCGCATGACACATGTTATGCTTCTGGCACGAGTGCAGCCTCGCGCCTGCACAACTCTCTGTTCGAATTTATATATTTGCCATATTTGGGGTGACGCGATTGCGTGGGGCATGCGATCGCGTGAGTGGGCTTCAGAAAGGAATCACGCGGACGCGTCGGCGACGCGGTCGTGTGATAGGGATTGTGCGTCCAGCACCACTCTCGCACAATAATTCGTTGTGCACCCTTTTTATGTCGAAAATCAGAGCACGCGTCCGCGTGGAGCACGCGGTCGCGTGGGAGGCCATTATTCCCAGATGACGCGGACACGTCAGCGACGCGGTCGCGTGGGGCGATTTGTGCCACTGGCACGCCTCCAGCCACGCTCCAGCGTGACTCTCTGTTCGTTTTTATTTTCTCCCCTCTCCTTGCGACGCGGACGCGTCGCTGATGCGGTCGCGTCGCGTGGCATTTTTTTATGCAGAATGCAATGCTAAAATGCAATGAATGTTATGCAAAAATTCCAAGTTCAATCAATATTCAAAAACAAACAAAACATACTAGAATTAAAACTGAAAAGGGACGATCATACCATGGTGGGTTGTCTCCTACCTAGCACTTTTAGTTAAAGTCCTTAAGTTGGATATTTGGCGAGCTCCTTGTCATGGTGGCTTATGCTTGTACTGATCCAGGAATCTCCACCAATGTTTTCAAATCCAATATCCTCCGGGATCCCAAATCTTGTTTCTACACCCGTCTTCAAGTTGATTATCATGATTCTATCCGGGTGGTTCAGCTTTAGAATTCTCACTGAAGCGTCCAAACAACTTCCTAGACCCATTCAATTGAGCTCTATACCAACCTTTGCGTTTAAATTTTGAGCTTCCAACCATAATGAACCTTGCAGGACAGATCTTACCACTGACCATCTTCTTCTTACTCTTAATGCCACAAAGAGCACTAAGTTGACCATCCGTCTCCAGTAGCCCGTATTCAAGTGGAATTAGAAAGCTAAGGGATATGAATTTTACCCACTTGAATGTTGTGAAGGATGATGGCAACTTAGGGGGAGGTGTTTTTAATGAACGTGCAAGCTCCACTCCCTTGTGCTCTTCTTTGACATCTTCCACCTCTTTGCAAGCTTCTTCAATTTCTACCTCTTCCTCTTGGTAGCTTTCTTCCAATTTAATCTCTTCTTTATTGTGCACCAAGGGCATGGGAGGTTGTGCCTCTTCTTCTTGAATCTCCATCTCTTGATTAACCTTTTCCAAGTCTTCTATTATGACATGCCTTGGAGGTTGTACACCTTCCTCAACATCAATTTCAAATACCTTGGAAGGAGGCTTTATGACTTGAATTTCCCATGGAGGTTCTGCATCTCCTAAGTCTGCAACTGCTTCTTCCTCTTCAACAATTATGGCTTCCTCCACTTGTTCCAGTACAAAGTTATGCTCCTTACTGTCCACTGGAGTTTCTAGTGTCTCCTTCATGCTACGTTCTTCATTAGATTCTCCACATGAAGCCATGGGGGTTCCTTGAGTGTCTGAACGTCTAGAAGGTAATTGATTTATTGCTTGCTCCAATTGATGAAGGGTTGCATGAAATTGATCTACTGTTTCCTTGAGATGATCTTGACTCTTGTTCCATTTCAATAGCATAACTGGGATCATCTTGCTCTTGGATTGATGGATGTGGGTACTCTTCCATGGATGGTGGTGATGGGATGGGTGGTGATGGAATGGGTGGATCATTATATGGTTGAAAAGGAAGTGCACTAGAGCTTGAGGGTTGATTGTTGAAGGTATTCGGTGGTCCGATTTGGGTGACGAGAGCTTGTATAGTAGAGTTTAGATCGGTAAATGCTTTATCCATGGAGGTTTGGAGTGGATAAGAGGGTTCATTTTGATAATGATAAGGAGATGGTGTATATTGAGGTGGTGGTTCTATGTATGGTTCATTTGACTCATAAGGTGGTTGGTATGGTGGATATGGATTAGGGTCATACGGAGGTGTTTGGTGGAAAAGAGCTTGTGAGTATGGTGGTTCAAAATTATATTGAGGAGGAGGGGGTTCATAGGCATATGGTGGGTCTTGTTCGTAGTCAAAAGAGTGCTCACCATAGCCATTGCCTTGATATGCATCATAGAATGGTTGTTGATAGTCCATTGGAGGTGGTTATTGCCATGAGGGTTGATCAAATCCTTGTGGCTCCTCCCATCTTTGATTGTTCCAACCATGATGCATGTTGTCATTATAATCTCCTCTTCATGCAACATAATTATAACCAGACTCATAGCCAAAGGGGTGAGAGTTCATAGTAGTGAGAGATAATAAAAACAAAAACTAACAAAAAAGGAATTTTTTTTTGAAAAAAATATTTACAATAACCAATAATAAGGCACACGTTTGCAATTCCCCGGCAACGGCGCCATTTTGACGTTAGAATTTTTGCTAGTAAAGAATTTTATAAAGTCGCATTATAAGTATAGATTCTAAGCCAACAGAAATTCCTTCGTACAAACGTTTTGGTTGTCACAAGTAACAAACCCCTAAATAAATTGATAAACGAAGTATTTAAACCTCGGTTGTCTTCTCAAGGAATTGCAGGGAGGTATGTTCTTATTATTGGTTATGAGTTTGGTAAATTGGGGTTTTTAAAAGGATGAATGAGTATGATAAATGACAAGTAAAATAAATAAATGACTGTAAAATAGACTCTTGGTAAGGTATGAGAGATTGGAAGTCATATCCCAGTTATCCTTATCAATTGTGATGAGAATTGAATTTTTCTCCCACTATGTTAACCTTTAACTATGAAGGTAAGTTAAGTGGATGAATTAATTCGAATCCTCAGGTCCCAGTCTTTCCTTGGGAAAAGTTAAAGTTATTGGATCTCGAATCAATTCTTGAAGAATTCCAATTTTCAATCAACAATGAGTTTGATAACTCAAGAGTTACCAATTAATCAACCAGAGCCAACAGGTAGAAAATCTAAATTAAAATAATTTATCTGAAAACATCTCAGTAATGTATATTAAATAAGAAAATCAATCCTAACATGGAAAGTTCATAAGCCAATTGGGCAACACAATTCAGATACAAATGAAAGTATCAGAGTAAATAAAAATAAAAAAGAAAATAAATAAAAAGAACATTGAACCTGAGATGAAGATGAAATATTCTTAATTTCTAAAAATCCTAATCCTAAATCCTAAGAGAGAGGAGAGAGCCTCTCTCTCTAAAAGCTACATCTAAAACTATGAAAAGTGAATTATTAAAAGCATGATTGTGAATGAATGGACTCCCCCACTTTATGGTCTCTAATCTGTGTTTTCTGAGCCGCAAACTGGGTCAAAAACAGCCTAGAAATCGCTGGAGAAGAAATCTGCCACGCTGATTTTCGTAACTGCGACGCATCCGCGTGGATGACGCATTCGCGTCGCCTAGCGTCAGGGCAACTATGGCATATTATATATCAAATCGAAGCCCCGGACGTTAGCTTTCCAACGCAACTGGAACCGCATTGTTTGGCTCTCTGTAGCTCAAGTTATGACCGTTTTAGTGCGAGAGGGTCAAGTTGACAGCTTTTCAGTTCCTTCAACTTTCTTGTATTCCTTCCACTTTTGCATGCTTCATTTCCATCCTCTAAGCCATTCCTGTCCTGTAATTCCTGAAATCACTTAACACACATATCAAGGCATCTAATGGTAATAAGAGAGGATTAAATAAAAAGAAATAAAAGCCAAAGAAGCAAGTTTTCAATCATAGCACAGAATCAGGAAGGCAAATGTAAAACCATGCAAATAATATGAATAAGTGGGTAAAGAGTTGATAAAATTCACTCAATTAAGCACAAGATAAGCCATAAAATAGTGGTTTATCAACCGCTGACGGAGAAGTCAAACCAATCATGACCGGCTGGAATCGTCAGTATCGGCTGACGCACCTGGCTGGACTGGCCCCAGTGGCTGTGCTGAGAGTCTTGGGAATGGTGGCTGTGCTGAGAATGCTGAGAGTGGTGGTTAGACGCACTCTGGTCATGTGGTTGTGGTAGATAATAAGGAACCGGCTCAAACACTGCATGCTAAGGTGGGACCTGAGGTGCAGGTGGCTGTGGTGCAGGTGGCAGATCTCGCAGTCGAGTGTTTCGCCTGTTGCCCCACTCCGCTATCCATTTCCCATGCAAAACTGTCCAGTCATGAAGCTGCACTCCGCGAAGAGCCATGCAATGCTGATCCAGTGAAATGTCCCTTGGTATTCGTGAGGGAGGCTGTGCGAACCCAAACTGACTTATCACTCGGTCCGCAGGATGCCATTCGATACACTCAAACGACAACAACAGAGCAACGATATCACACACATCAAGATGTCCATGTAACTCGCCGGGTATGATCATTCCTTCGTACGGCCGAAACACAAACTGCCACAGATAATTCGAATGTCATAACCCTAACATTAATGTCTGGAACTAGGATTCATTAGAACCATAAATATTTACCTCCTGCATGTAGTCTATATCATGCCTAAATATCACAACGGTCTTCTCTAACCACGCTGCTCCGTTCCGAATGACTCCACCTGAAACATGATACAGTGAAAAAATTTACATAAGTAACCGTAATTGAAACATGCATAGTGAATATAATATCCGACAAGAACCCTAAATATTTACCTCATGGCAACTGGTATCTCAACAGGTGGAAGGATATGTCTCGGTACGGGCGCAATACACGGCTTTCGCTCCCATGCCCAAACAAACAACAGATTAAGAGGGCCATCTATCTCCTTCGTATCATATCGTGATACATGACACAATGATCTGTAAAGATGTGCGAGACATGCTGAACCCCAACTATATGTATGGATCCGCTCGAAATCGCGAAGCAACGGTAGATACTTCGCATAGGCGTATACGGTCGACTTATCTGTGAATAGGATCGACCCTAACATACAGAAAATCTGACATCTCACGTATCTCCTTATGGACTCTTTAGTGTCCAATGGCTCCGCATCTCTGATACGTCAAACCCAACCAAGCTTTATGTAGGATTTCGAATTACGACTGAGTACTAGTTCACGTCCGAATATTGCCATGCTCTGACTCTGAACGAAATCACTACTACTGTTAGTCCATCCACTCACAGACTCTCCATCAATGGGTAAGCCGAATATATGTGCGACATCTTCCAGTGTCACTGTAACCTCACCTACCGGCAACACAAAAGTGTGAGTCTCCGGTCTCCACCTTTCAACCAGAGCAGCTAACAACGGGTGAAATCCTCTTATCATCCCAATCCTAGATACGTGGTAGAATCCCGTGGCGCGTAAGTAGTTTTCGACCCTCGGATTCCAACTCTGTGGCGGATCCAGTTTACGCACCAACAAATTTTTGTTAGGCTACATCAACAAAAATATATTTGTTATATTAGTTATAAATATTCATTTATTAATAAACAAATATTAACATATCTATTTGTTTGTGATCACTTCAATTAATAATATTATTTACACATTTATCTATTTTAATATTTTATTTGTTATAATTATTAACATGCAGTGCATTACCATAGTTAAAATAATTTTTTTTCGTGCATCAACATATATTTCTCTAATTTTATTAATAACAACGTATATATATTTATCTAATATTTACTTATTACTTTAACAGTTATATATTAAACTTTTAAATATGTTCAATATACATATTTATTTACAGAATATATTTTTTTATTTTCCTATAGTATTATTTTTATATTTTTATCGTAGAGAAATATATTTTTTTTTAAAAATTTTTAGTATATCGTATAATATAGTATAATATATATTTTATTTTAGTTTTTTATAACAGAAAATTAATTCAAAATTAACAAAAAAAAATATATTTTAACATATTAAATAACAAAAAATAACAGAAATTAAAATACACAATAAAAATATAATTTATCAACTTACATAAATTGGATGATCCAAATAATTTATAATATATTCCTCTAGAGCATTATAATTACGAACTATTCTTTAAAACAAATACAAAATAATATTTTTTCCTCCCTATTTTCCCACCCTTTCACCTTGTGGAGCAGCAACACCCTTCCCCTCTGATATGCACTCGCAACCCTCCTTCCCCTAATGCTTATCTTCCCTCTCACTAACACACTTTCTTTCTATATTGCAGTTGGAAGAAGAGGTTCTTTATATAGAGCAACGAAGAGACCACGCTTGCTGTTTACCGGGGTGAGACTTGTCCCCTGCATGGCAGCAGTTGCAGCACCCCCCCGTAGTGCAGGAACATCGGGACTCCGTGACGCCAGCTCCACCACGCCCCTACGTGGTGCCAGAACCGTGCATGCTCGCCGCGTCACCACGCCCCTGCGTGTTGACCGGAAGCTCCACCGCCAGGTAAATCACCCCACCCTCCAATATCCTCCCAAAACACCAACTTCTTTCCCATAACAAAAATAATTTCCGCAAAATTAAAGCAAGAATAACTATAATCAACACAATTCAATATAACTAAGCCCGTGAAATTTTTGTATAAACCATCACGAATTGTAGGAGTTTTAAACGGTTATAAATTAAAAAATTGTCCGAAATTTTTTATTTTTTTTTTGAAAGGAAAAGCTCAACATCAAAATGGAGTAAAATAAAATAGAAAAAAAATAAAACAATCAAATAACTCCTATGTCATCTCCGACATAGCTATCAACAGCATGAGTTATTGACCACACCAATCCATAGCACATGAGAATGATTGAGCCACACAATCTCCAACTCCTGTTGTCTAACTCAGAAAAATAATCTCATTCCGTCGTAGCCAAATGTTCCACATAACTGAGAAAAACCCAACCATCCAACTCATACGTAACTCTTTTCTCAGCGGCATCAATCTCCAACTCTCAAAGTGATCTTTCAAGGAACCCGGTGTAGTCTACTTCTGTCCAAACTCTGATATCCAGGCACACCACACCTGCCAAGAGAACTCACAAGTAACAAATAAGTGTTGTAAATTTTTTATTTCTTTGTTACACAACAAGCACAAATTATCATTCTGTTGTAGAATTCCCAGCCTACATAGCCGATCCTTTGTATTGACCCGGCCTACCAGGACAAACCAAGTGAATAGCTCCACTCGAGGCAAAACTAGCCTTTTCCAAATTTCCTTTGTAAATTTATATCTCAAAAGCTCCTCATCCAAAGTCTCTTCCTACATAACCTACACAAATGAGTTAGTGGAATAAAAGTCTTTCTTATCAAATTTTTACACCACTCTATCTTGCACTTTTGCTATCAATCTAATAGATTGCAAGACTTGAAGCATCTGATCTAAGGTATCTGTTTCCCATTGACGTAGTTTCCTTCTCCATTGAAAGTGCCAAACCCACTCTATCCCGTTCCAGAGCCCACAGTCTCCAATCACTGATCCTTGTTGGTTTGAAATCAAGAAGAGTCTCGGAAAGGAGTTTTTCAACTTTCCCACTTGGAGCCACGTATCCTCCCAAAATATGGTGGATCTACCATTTCCTACTTCTATAGCAAGCCCATCAATCATCTTCTGCCTTACATGTTGCTCCGTTATTGCCACTTGACATATGTCCCTCCACGGTCCACCTCTTTCTGGTAATTTCTGAGTTGAAAGCAAGAGGTTCGGGTTCAAATTATTACAGGAGCACACAATCTTCTTCCATAGAGTGCATTCTTCCTTTGAGAACTGCCACCACCATTTAAATAGTAGTGCAGCATTACGAACCACTGCATCACCCACCCCAACCCTCCTAGCTTCTTTGATACTTGGATCAACTCCCACTTCACAAGAGCCATGCCTGGTCGCCCATCTTCCTTCCCCCAGAAGAACCTCCTCTGCAACGAGATAATTTTCCGTGCAACTGCTTTTGGCATCTTATACAAACTCAGGTAATAAATTGGCAGGCTATTGATTACCAACTTGATGAGTACCAGCTTTCCAGCCTTACTAAGGACTTTTGCTTTCCACAAGCTGAGTTTCTCTTCAACCTTGTCTATAACCGATTTCTAAGTCTTTACCAGTCTCGGATTCGCTCCTAGACTAATGCCAAGATACCTTACCAACAAGGCCGCCTCCTGACAACCCAGCAGCTGACACATCTGGGTAACCCACTCCTGTCTGTAATTCACTGGTATCAAGTTGGACTTCTCAAATTAATGCTCAAACCAGACATAATTTCAAAATACATCAGCAACCTCTTATAGTTTCTAACTGTCTCCTCATCCGGCGGACAGAATAATATAGTATCATCAGCAATTGTAAATGTGATAGCTCTATATTATCCCGACCCACTAGGAGTAGAGGGATTCGACCGTTCCTTACCAACTCTATGATCATCCTGTTAAGTACATCTACCACCAAAACAAAGAAGAACGGTGATAATGGATCACCTTGACGAAGCCCCCTTTCCATTTTGAAAGGTTTCGATGGAGACCCATTGACCAGAATAGAAATAGAAGTCGTTATGACACACTCTCTAACCTATGACCTCCATGTTCTCCTGAACCCTATCTTCTCTAGCACGGTATCAATAAAGCACCATTTAACTCTATCATAGGCTTTCTGAAAGTCCAGTTTAATAATTGCTGCCGCCTTCTTTTTCAGTTTCAACCAGTGCACTGTTTCAAATGCAATTAAAGCTTCGTCATGTATCTTCCTCCCCTTCACAAAGACACTCTGCGATTTTCCAACTAAGCCTGACATAACACTCCTCATTCTTCGGGTCAACAATTTAGATATGACTTTGTAGACACACCCAACCATGCTAATAGGTCTGAGATCTTTTATCTCCTTAGCCCCAACGAATTTCGGGGCTAACGCTACCCATGTGACATTGGACCCTTTTGGTAGTGTAGCTGTCTTGAAAAATCTCATAACAGCTGCAGTGAACTCCGTTCCAATTTCATTCCAACACTTTTTTTATAAAATTCATGTTGTATCCGTTGCTCCCTAGTGTCTTAGAAGATTCATACTCCCAAACTGCCTCCTTCACTTCCTCCACTGACGATAACATCCTCTAGGGCTTCAGCTTCCTCTCTCCCTAGTCGATTAACTAAACCGTCCCTAAAGCTCACACTTGGGGAATGTTCCTGGTGGTAAAGATATTTATAAAAGTCTCGAATCGCAACCTTAATTCTTGGTTGATTCCTTACTAACCTCCCATGAATAACCAAGGACTCAATCCTATTATGTCTTCTTCTCGCCGAAGCTATATTATGGAAGTACCCTGTGTTTCTATCCATCTCAATAGCATGCTGAGATCTAGACATTTGCTTCCAGTGTAGATCCTGTCTCACATACCACTTTTTACAGCACTTCACTAGCGCCCTCCTTCTTGCCTCCATGGTACTCTCATACCGACCACTACTGACCATATCATCCACCTTCTGTATTTCTTCCTCAAACCTCTTTATTTGCTCCGTTGTATTCCCAAAATACTTCTTGTGCCATGTACGCAGTGGTGTTGATAGCGCTTTCATCTTCTCTAAGAAATTTACATCACCCAATTCCCTCCATTCTTCCTGCACCATTCTAAAAAATCCTTCATGTGTGAACCAGGAGTCTAGGCTGCAAAATGGTCTTGGGCCATCAAATCTTCTGCTGTCTTCCATGATCGATGGGCAATGATCCATAAGCCTCTTGGACCTCCCCTAAGACGCGATTCCAGGTACTCATCAAGCCACCCCAAAGAAACTAGGCACCTATCAATACGACTGCACGACTGCCCTCTGAACCATGTATACTTACGATCATTCAGTGCCAAATCAATCAATTCCATGTCATTTATCCATACTCTAAAATCTTCCGCAAACATTGACAAGCTATTGTCCCAAATTATATATAGGGGGTAAAAACCACTATATAAAAACCACCGCAATCTAACCAACTTGGGTTGGTCGAGTGGTCAGCTCATTCATTCGCTTAAGCAAGTGTTCGGGGTTTGAATCCCACTTTGTGCATGCAGCAACTCATTGGCCAGCGACAACCTTAAATGGAGCTCAGATCCGCAACGGATTAGTTCTTAGCCTGTTGAATTAGGGGATACCGTGGGCAACAAAAAAAAATACCACCGCAATCTAATAGTAAGACATAAATTTACGTCAATTTTTTGAATCGCTGTAACACAATTTTGTGTGGATTAAAAGATGTCGCAAATTTAAAAAAAAAAAAACCCCACAATTTGACAACTTTTTATAATGTTTGAGCATTGTCTTTGTATATCACTATCTAAATAATGTATGTGGATAGAAAAATGAAAAATGAAAGGATTCATTCTACATTTATACCTGATTAGATGTCAAAAGAAAACAAGGGGGAGGAGAGGGATAAACAAAGCAAGAAGAAGGGTTTTTACGAGAAAAAAATTTTTAAAATGAAAAAAAAAATTGATAAAATTGAAAAATAAGAATTGAAGTATCGTTAATTTTATTTGTAATCCGTATCATGTGTTAGTTTTATTATCATTATCAACTTCTCACTTTGAAAAAGCATGATTTCTTTGATGAGTGTTTATATATGTATTAGCAGTTTCTTTAATATGTATGTGTATCCAAATTAAAATAAAACTTTGGTTCTAAGCTTAAGTTTTTTTCACACTAGGTAATCGTCATATTTATTGCATTCTCTATAAATAATTACAAATTCCACTTGCTATTGATCACTATGTAATTACGGCTTGTGAATCACGTTTCACTATCAAACTTGTTACTTTGAGAGTTGAAGTTGGCAAAAGTTTTGTTTTACTGATACGTGTCCTGTTCATTTGCTAATTTCCCTAGTCATATTGATTGAAGCGAAGTTTTGTTTTTGAGATCATTGTGCATGTGAATGATATATATGAATGTTGTTTGACTGAGAAATATAATACAAGACCCTATCTAATAAACTTGTCCTTTATTTGATCGAGTTCACATGGGTGAAAGGCCTAATTAGTAGACCAAAGCCAATGAACCCTACACTACATTACATGTTATCCTACTAATAAGGAGACACACTCACATGCACTAGTCTCTGCCAATTTAACACTAGCATGGGGTTGATGGTCCATAATACAATTTCATTATCCCATTATTTATTGGGGTGATGAATTTGGTGTAGAGGGGAACATCTTCCTGATCAAAACATTCCCTTCCTCTGCAATGGCCCCTACCCACGTCATACTTCCATGTGCCCTACAATATTGGATAATAATACTACATGCTCCCAATTCATTATTCCCTCTTGTTTTTTCTTTAATCTTGTAAATATTCTATACCTCGATGTCTTAGCTTATAGATAAACTGATAAACACAGAATATTCTAATATAATGTATCCACGTACTATGTTGTTGAGTAACCTTTTCTTTTAAAGATTTTAAATATTTAACGGCTTTTTTTTTATAATTAAAAGGAGTAGAATTGGCGTAATATTTACAGTTAGCTACGATTTTGATCTTTAATGTAGAGACCAAAAATTTATTTTATCTCCAGCTTTTTTTTTCGCTACAAAATAATCCCTAAGATTTTAATTTGTTTTAAAATTGTTTTTTTTACTAATTTTTTTATTTCTATTACCAAATTATCCCTCCTTAAAAAAATTATAAAATAAAATTAAAAAAATGGCCGAAAAATCCCGAGAGGGAGAAAGAGAATCGGGAAGGGGAGGGGAAGAAAGAAGGGGGAAGGGACCACCGTTCCGCTGTATCGCTGCATCGCCGCCCTGCTGCACCACCGTCTGTGATCAGAAGGAGAAACAAACAGCAAGAGGAGAAAGCTAAGGGAGAAAAGTGAGATCGGAAGGGGAAATAAACCACGTTTAGCGCCGCCGTCACCACTCACGCACCGCTCGCCGTTTTTGCTCCTCCTCCCTCTCCGTCTGCTGCTACCGTTGGCTTCTACTTCTACTTCAGCTTCTGCTTCTGCATCTGGATTTGCTTCCTACATATGCATTTGGATTTGCTTCTTCTTTAATTTATTGTTGTTGTGTGTTGATTTTGTTTTTGAATTTGATGTTGTTAGTTTTCGCATTTGAATAATCTTTAATCTGATTATTGGTATTTAGTAGGAGTATGGGAAGTGGTGGTGATGGTTCTACTTCTGGTTGATTTTGAAGAAGAAGAGGGAAGGGTGGTGATTCTGCTGCTGGTTGATTTTGGAGAAGAAATGGAAGGGTATTTTTGTTCGAAAGACAATTTTTAAACAAACTGAAACCTTGAAGATCATTTTGTAGCGAAAAAAGATCAGAGACGAAATAAATTTTCAACATCTGCGTTAGGGACCAAAATCGTACTTAATCGTAATATTTAATATATAATTTTAGTTTATATATTTATCTTTACTTAATATGGTATTTGATATTTGTATAATAACGAAAATATTTAACTATTTAAATTACCACCACAATATATTAAGTTAGGTGGCTGTATATTATTGCTATATTATTTAAAAATAAGTATAATTTCGCTACTATATAACACCATCTTGATATCAGAGCGGAGGCTCGTTCAAGGAAATTAAAGGAGACCATGGTCCTTTGATCTTTAATTTTTCTTTATAAATTTTGGTTTAGTTCTTTTTTATTTTATTTTAATCTCTTCTTTGTGAAATTGATTTTTGGACTCTTCAAATTTATACTAGCTCGGTAGCTCCACCTCTCCTGATACAATTTTACATTAATAATAATAATAATAATAATAATAATAATAAAATATATCTGTTCTAGTGTTGTTTTTGGTGGGGTTTACTTATATTCCGGTTCCAAATTAAAAATCCGAAAGGCTCCATATGGGTACGAGTATCATAAATCGTTTTCATATAATAACAACGTAGGAACATTACAAAACCTTCCGAAGTAGGGGGGGGTTCATAATGTGTAACAATTCATGCACAAATAATATATGTGACAACAGCTAAGCTTGTTCTCAAAGAGAGTTTGATTGGATTTTTATTTCTGATATCGGCTACATAATTAGTTTGGAACATAGGCATAAAGAAAGATCCAGTAAGATAAGAATCAACGCCGCATCTTTTTGCTCTTCATTGCTAATAATGAAGTAATGAACTAATATGTTTATTGAGTTATGTATTATTATAATTTGAATAATTGTGTAAGTGATATTTATTATTAAAATCAAAATTAAATATTGAACTATGGTTGTTACTATTTAGTTGCTTTTTGCATATTGAGAGCTTGGTAATGGTGTTGGTCCTTGGTGCCTCAGACTTAGGTGTTTGCACTGTCCTCCCTATTAATTACTCTGTCACTGAATAATTGGTTAATAGGGTAAAACTGTAAAAGTATAATTTTTTTATTCTGAAATTTGTTAAAAATTTTTAACATAATTTTAAATTTTATTTTATTTTAATTTTATTCTTAAATTTTTTTATTTGTATCAGATATATTTTTAATAATTAAATTTTCAAAAAATTTATTGACTAATTTAGTAATAATACATGACACTTATGTTTGATTTATTTGTGTCAAAAATTATTTTTGTGACATTCTTGTGATATTTATTCTAAATATTTTAAAAAATTAGCCACCAAAAATATATTTGATATAAAATTTTTTAATAACTTAAAAAAATATATATTTTATTCTAATATATATATATATATATACAAGTTTAATCACCCGTGCCATGCACGTGATAAGATTGAAATCATAATTTTAAGTTGTTATGTTAAATTTCATTTTAATTATAATAATTTAATTAATAAAAAAATAACTTGTATGCGTTGTTTTTCTTTTCTTAATATAGTATTAATTGTATTAACTATAAAATAGTTATTTAATCTACTTTTTTTAATAAATCAGGCATATATACTCAATATGACCATAAATAATCTAGTAATACTTAAATCTACCAACAAAATTTTATATGTTGGTTTACTGTAAAGTAAGAAAATATCAAAATCAGCTCAAAATGAAAAACAAATTAATAGAGAATCCTAATGTAGAAAGTTTTGTAATAAACAATAAATAATTTAAACCTACTAAATAACAATTCAATGCTATCTTTTGATACCTGCAAAATATATACATGAAACAACACCGTATCAATGTTTGTATATAAAATTATATGATTAACATAATTATAAAATTGTTTGTCAAGAAAATAAAATTATACGAATTTTAATGATAATTTTAATATTTTCAAACTATTAATGTATAATAAGAATTCATCTATTAGTTCCTAGAATTTCTAAATTTTTTTAAGTGATAGTAATAAATTTTAATAAATAAATAGATTTAGTAAGACATTTTGTTATTACCTTTTTATTATAGGCTCTCAAAAACTTCTCTATATACCACATTCATCGTGCAGTTATCTTCCAAGTGTCCATGATCTTGCAACAGCACTCGCAGACCATCTTTACTCATTACCCTTGATAACGCAACATACAATTGACCATGGGTGAAAACTGGCATTGGAAGGTAAATTCCAACTTTCAATAGAGTTTGTCCCTAGGACTTATTTATTGTCATTGCAAATGACATGATAATTGGGAATTGTCTTCTTTGAAACCTGACTGGCAATGTTTCATTATTTGGAATTAGATTCAGTCTTAGGATAAGAACAATACTTCCAGCTTTGTTACCAGTTAAAGTCTTGCATTCTATCACATGATTTTCTATTCTTCTAACTTGCATCCTCGTGCCATTGCACAAACCATTAGTTTGGTCTATATTCCACAGCAACATAATAGGAGCGCCAACCTTCAGAACCAACTTGTGTGGTGGTAGACCTGAACAATTTATTCCATTTAGAATCTCCGGCGAGAAAGCATCTAACTCAAATTCCATATTTCCCTCTTCAACACACACAGAGTCTGAACTTAAGTAGACTCTTTCTTGTCCAGGTAGCCCTGCAGTCATCTTGTTGTTGACATCAGTGACACAAAAATCTAAAGTTGGTGCAAGAATTGCTCTATCCTTGAAATAATTTTCAACGGATAAATTGGATAACATATTTGGATATACGAAATCAATGAGGTCATCCAAAGCTGTCTCAGAGTTCTTAATCAAAATGTCAGATGGTATATGAACGATCGATTCACCATCTGTTGTATCACCAGCCAAACCATCACCAATTTTGAGTAGCCATTCTGCAAAATTTCTGAGTTCTTTTATGTTGTTGTTTTCACCTAGTGACAATCTCATGTTTTTTGTAAGCTTCAAAACCTTACCGTTATGCCACAAATATGAAGAATTAATAGAAGACTGAATTATATCTTGCCTTGAGCCTCTGGAAATCACAGGTAAAATTTGTCTAAAATCTCCTCCGAGAACAACAACTTTACCTCCAAATGGCAAATGAGCATTATACAAATCTGAGCATCTTAAGATGTCTCTGAGGCATTTATCTAAAGCTTCGTAACAATACTTACTTATCATTGGAGCTTCATCCCATGTGATTAATTTGAGCATCTTAAGATGTCTCTGAGGCATTTATCTAAAGTTTCGTAACAATACTTACTTATCATTGGAGCTTCATCCCATGTGATTAATTTGAGCATCTTAAGATGTCTCTGAGGCATTTATCTAAAGCTTCGTAACAATACTTACTTATCATTGGAGCTTCATCCCATGTGATTAATTTGGCCTTAGCTTGGATATTAACCTTGCAATAGGACTTTCCTATTTAATGCTACACAAAGAATCCTCATTTATGGCAAAAGAAATTTTAAACCTTGAATGTGCAGTTCTTCCATTAGGCAACAAAAGTGCAGCAATCCCACTCGAAGCAACATTTAAAACTATACCTCCTTTAGACCTAATTGAGCATGATATAGTTGACCATAAAAATATTTTTTCACAACCACCTTGACCGTATAAGAAGAAAAGTCCACCCATATTACCGCTAACAGCACCAATTATTTGATCGTATGCAAATTTCTGCTCATTAGTTAGCCTTTTTAAATACCCACTTAGTTCATTCGCAAGAGCATTAACGTCAAAATAATTGAAACAATTGACTATTACGACTTATATATATATATATACTAATTACAAACGATATGAATTTTTAATGGAAATACTTGATACTAATAGAAAAAACTTATATAAATAGAAATTATTTAATTTCAATTTTAATTTCATATAACAAAACAGTGGTTTTCAAAAATTATAGAATCTTTTTTTGACATATGTATTATGCCATACGTATAAATTATACGGATTATTATATAAATTCATATATATGCATAACAACACAGTTTAATATTATATATTTTTTACATTAATTATATGTCAATATTTTAAAAAAAGAGATAAAAGAAGAGATATATAAATATGTATAATATTATTGCTATATATGAAGCAGTTTTATATTGCTTTAATTATAGAGACTTACTATAATTATATAAAATTTAATTTGAGGAAATAATTTCCCTTGCCATAAATAATATACTAAAACTGTTAGTATATTTAGTGTAAATCGTTATTACCCAGTTTTTAATAATTACTTAATATACAAAATTTGAAATTGGAAATTTTTATTACTAATTTAATTAACTGGTTAATTGAGTAATAATTGTCAAATTATTAAGGTGCAAAATTATTGATTTACTCAATTGATTTTCATATATTATTTATATTTCAAGTAATAATTTGAAATTATATTATTTACCCAATTAATAATACTATTATTAAAAATTATATTTTGCATTGATTTTTAAATCAATTATTAAATAATTATTTTTGTTAAGATCATTGTTTATAAATTATTTCAAATTATATTTTGTTAAGATATAATTATTTAGATTATTACTCATGACACGGGTATAATTTTATTTTATATCAATTGATCAATTATAATTATATGATACGGGTGTAATTTCAATTTTATCTACGGATTATTTTCCGTAATAATATACAACATATTATTTACCGTGATAATTTAATTTGATTGATTTCTAATTATTTACATACATAAATGATTAAAATATATAACATAAATATCGTAATTATTATAATTCTATGATATAATTATAATTAACATATTTTATCATAATTAAATATTAATTTGATATAATTATAATGAAAATACTTTCCCAAAATAATATAATCTACTATTATTCATCCACTAATTATTTGGAAATAAACCTTAATATGATTTTTTACATCTCCACTATGAGAAATAACTACTTAGATATACCAAATAATATGTAACATATTACTACTTGTATAAGTTAAGGCACAAAGACAGGATTTAGTTAAGGTGATTAAAACTTTCACCAAACAGAATATGACCTCAATCGAATAAAAAAAGGTACTCGATTTTGCATTAATTAGCTAGTCGAAGAAATAACATACTCATTCATTATTCATGTTTCATTATATTTTTTAAATAATATATAGAAAACATATATCTTGTGTATAAAAATGTGACTATTAGTAATTTTATTAATAAACCTTTTTTTAAACTATTACTAATTTCAATTTTAATAGAAAATATGAGGAAATAATTTCACTTGCCATAAATAATATACTAAAACTGTTAGTATATTATCTTCTATATGGTTAATTGAATTTATCAATGATTTTCCTGTGTAAATCGTTATTACCCAGTTTTTAATAACTACTTAATATACAAAATTTAAAATTGGAAATTGTTATTACTAATTCAATTAACTGGTTAATTGAATAATAATTGTCAAATTATTAAGGTGCAAATCATTGATTTACTCAATAGATTTTCATATATTATTTATATTTCAAGTAATAATTTAAAATTATATTATTTACCCAGTTAATAATACTATTATTAACAATTATTTTTTGCATTGATTTTTAAATCAATTATTAAATAATTATTTTTGTTAAGATAATTGTTTATAAATTATTTCAAATTATATTTTGTTAAGATATAATTATTTAGATTATTACTCATGGCACGGGTATAATTTCATTTTATACCAATTAATCAATTATAATTATATGACACGGGTGTAATTTCAATTTTATCCACCGATTATTGGTAAATAAATTTTATTCCAATTATAAATAAAATCTGTTTTTATTGACAAATAAATTGTCTTTAGGTCAACGATTTAATATATGTGTAGGTTCATTTTTTGTTAAATATAATGAAAATACAAATAAAGAAATAAAGGATAAAAATAAACTTAATAATATCTTACACTACTTCATTTTATTAAATTATTTAAAAATAGCACATCCACGAAAAATAATCGTAATATATAAATTGAGGCAATAATTTAAAATTCTATAATTATAATTTAATCAAATACTAATAGTAAAACCAAATTACCTAAACAATATTGAACATATTCTAATCCTTATTCACGTATAGTATAGAATCATTCTTGTAACGACAACCAACTGAAATAACATCGTAAGTTTTAATATTTAGAATTCGTGCAAAATCAGACCATCCTCTTGTTAGATAAGCTTCATCATCCGCTATCCATGCAATGTGGTAAGGTATAAAATTGCCACACCGAGAAACCAAACTAACTCTTATTCCCCTCAATGGCATTGCATGCAAAAGAAAGCTGGTAATTTCTGAAAAAAAATTAAAATATGTTAAAAAATTATTCTAATAATGAACAGCTTAAACTAAGAAAATTTAAATATATTACCAATCGTTGAAATTGCATATTTGAATTTGTCATGAATTTAGCAAAACTGAACGCTTACATCCTTCGGTAAAGTAGAGACTATTGCCTCTTCTTTGAACGCTTACATCCATGTAGTTGGAACCCGAATCAGTGAAGACAACTCGATGAGGTATTTCATGGATGTAATGCATTGTAAATGATTGTGGCAAAAGACAATCGAACTGGAACATTAGACGATAAGAATAACTTAGAGTAACAACAAATAAAAAATTATCAAAAGAATAATATAATAGAATAAGTATATAAAAAATATTATAAAAAATTATAAATTGTACCTTAAAAGGATCAACTTCAATAAAAAACGAAGAATACATTCTTATTCTATGAAATAGTAAAAAAAACACTAAATATAAAATTATGAATTGACTCTCAAATTTAGATTCATGTACCACAGGAAAACACTATATATAGACTTTAGTAAAACAAAAATAAATATGTAAATTATCTATTATTAAGGTAATTTTTTAATAATGCATTAAATTTTGATTTGATACAATTATAATGAAGATATGTTTCTAAATTAGTATAATTATATATTATTCATTAAATATTAATTATAATATAATTATATTAAAGATATTTTTTATAAAATAATTT
The DNA here is from genome assembly GCF_014773155.1 of Arachis stenosperma. NCBI lineage: Eukaryota > Viridiplantae > Streptophyta > Magnoliopsida > Fabales > Fabaceae > Arachis > Arachis stenosperma. Next base: position 35,716,471 of record NC_080381.1, on the reverse strand, counting down.
AAAAAAATTATTTGATATACGTAAATTGGGTAACAAATATTTTTTATTATTATTATTACTATTATTGATATTATTATTATCATTAAAATTATTAAAAGTATTTTTAATTGATAATTAATAAGTAATTTAATAGTGCATTAAATATTGATTTGATATAATTATAATGAGGATATGTTGCCAAATTAGTATTAATATATATTATTTATTTAGTATTAATTATAATATAATTACAATAAAATAATTTAAAATAGAAAAAATAATTTATTCGTTTTGGAGGGAAAACGGAAGTATGAGAGATCGACACATCACCTTTAGTAGCCGGGAGAAAACCCAATTTTAGTATATTAAGTAGATATATATATATATATATATATATATATATAGTTACTTAGTTATATTTTATATTAGCCAGGCCATGTTATATATCCATTAGATATATACTAGCTGCTAACCTGTAGCTACAATTATTGAACATGAAAGCTAAGCCACAATTATAGCAATCATGGGAAGGTTTCTCGTCTCCATCTTAAATAATCTGGAAATATTTTTATATTGAAGTTAAGATTAATAAAATACGAAATATGATTAGTGGTTTCTGGTTATACAGCTCCATGATAGGCGTAAAGCTGTATGTGATAAGGAATACGAGGCTGCACAGCGAGCATTTGGATATTTTATTTTTATTAATTATTGTTTCAACTTCCAACTTCCAATCATTGAAAAGAATGATTATTAACTTCATTACCCAATAATGTGTATAATTCTACCATTTATTATGATTAGCTTGAAATAATTAACAAATTTATATTTCATATAACTGCTGCACTAGCATTATATCCTCTAGAATTCAATGCACAAACCTATCTCTGTAAAAAAATGTGTGTGTGGTGCGGTCTAAAACAGGGCTCAAGATTTACATAGGTTTTTTTTCCTTCTGATAGTAGTTAACTTTATCTTTATATTAACCATACTAAATCAATTTATCTAAGTACATTATATTATCTATCTTAATCTTATAATACTTCCCGAACATTCCTATAAAGGAATCGATTTGGTGCGTGTGTAACTTACAACTTGCAAGGTACCGAAAATTAAATTGGTTATTGAATTGATAGAGTTAAAAGTTTAAAAATTTAAAGATTTAATTGAATTTTAACTCAGGTTTAGTCGAAGTTAAATTAAGTATAATAAAATAATATATTTATTGTTGAGTTTGAGAAACAATAATATTAATTTGATGATAACAAACATAATATTTGAGTTTAAAAGCCCAAGTGATATTTGACGAGTGTTATTTGTAGAGGTCCATATAAAAAAAAGTTGATCAGTTTTGGACAAAAATAAATGAGCATTGCAACTGCAAGTTGGACAGGAAAAACAGGAAGTATTCTGCATCTTAGTCCAACATCTCATATTCGGTATAGCACAATTTTTTACACTAAATCATTTACATCAAAGTATGATGGAGAGAAATGATTAAATTTGGAGACAAAGGAAAAATTTAATGGTGCACATTTGATTAGTACAACTAAGGACAAAATGCTATCAACAAAAGGAAGAAAAAGAAACATCAAAGACAGCACACTCCTATTCGTGATCCTCTGCCATTTTACCCCTTCTTTTTTTTTTGTCAAGTAGATTGGACACACCTCAATCTTAGGCATTAACCCCATATTTTACACATACACACAACACACTCACACACATTACCATGGGTATAATGGGTTCTCAAACCAACAACCAGGCTCAGCTGGAATTAGAACCCGGATGCAGCGTTGTATGAGGCAGAGAGCTAAGCCATCTGTGCTGCACTCATTTTTTGAAGGAGAATGCAACCATGTTTCCGTTGTTGATGCTCAAAAACTATCGCCAAGAATAGCTTTAAATTTTAGAAGCAATGCACCTATACAAAAAGGACATTCTGCCAAGAGATGAAGGTAAGAAGTGAGAACAATAAATCTGATTTTTTTTATAACATTTTTTTTACATTCATCTTTTATATTTTGTTTGTTGAATATTTTGCACTCCTACTTTAACTTTTTTTATTTTCATGGTAAAAGGCAAATATGTGAATTATTAGTAAAAGTCATTGAGAGAAAAGACAAAGAGAAATATATTTGGAGAAAAAATCATTACTACAAGAAAGTTGTTAGATACCATCGGTTTTACCAGAAGAATAAATTCGATGCGAATTTTTTCATCCGCTACTAATTACCAACCGATTTAGTGGTGGATATAAACTTTTAATTGGCAAAATTTCTGGAGCTTGTTACCATCAAATTTTTTTCTCAGTAAATCTGACTATCCGAGGGTAATATATTATTTATTAATAATTAAATTAATAGTTACCAACGAATTTAACTGACGGTGAATTTTAATTTCAATTTTTTTAATTTGTTTTAAAATTCAATATATAATTTTAAATATTTATATTATACCGCTTCCACTTTTTACTTGACTTTTGGGCTGAGAAACATGGAATTGTAAATTTTCTAGCTAAGTGGGCTAGAAAATTTTGAACCAAAAGGAGCTGGCAAAGCTTGAAAGAATCCCATTTATCAAGCCACAAAATGAGGAGCATGTAGAGTGACTCGATATTGATCTTTTGTACATGGAAATGCCAGTAGTAAAGACTTCGATGGCTGTGTAGTTACTCCAGTTTTTGTCAATTGCACGTTGTACTTTTTCATTTTTATCTTTGGAGATCCTCAATGCTCAAAACCATGTTGGACCACTGGTGCACGAAATTGTGATCTCTACTTTTCACAACTCAAATAGTCCCCGGTAATGGTTCCAAAAACTTGGTGCTCAATACCATGGTCTAAACATAATTTCACAACTTCGCACAACTAACCAGCAAGTGCACTGGGTCGTCCAAGTAATAAACCTTACGCGAGTAAGGGTCGATCCCACGGAGATTGTTGGTATGAAGCAAGCTATGGTCATCTTGTAAATCTTAGTCAGGCAGATTCAAATGGTTATGAATGATATATGAATAAAGCATAAAGATAGAGATAGTTATGTAATTCATTGGTGAGAATTTCAGATAAGCGAATGGAGATACTTTGTCCCTTCCGTCTCTCTGTTTTCCTAATGTCTTCATCCAATCCTTCTTACTCCTTTCCATGGCAAGCTGTATGTTGGGCATCACCGTTGTCAGTGGCTACAATCCCGTCCTCTCAGTGAAAATGTTCAATGCACCCTGTCACGGCACGGCTAATCATCTGTCGGTTCTCAATCAGGTTGGAATAGAATCCATTGATTCTTTTGCGTCTGTCACTAACGCCCAGCCTTCAGGAGTTTGAAGCTCGTCACAGTCATTCAATCATTGAATCCTACTCAGAATACCACAGACAAGGTTTAGACCTTCCAGATTCTCTTGAATGCCGCCATCAATTCTAGCTTATACCACGAAGATTCCGATTAAGGAATCCAAAAGATAAACATTCAAGCCTTGTTTGTTTGTAGAACGGGAGTGGTTGTCAGGCACGCGTTCATGAGTGAGAATGATGATGAGCGTCACATAATCATCACATTCATCAAGTTCTTGAGTGCGAATGAATATCTTGGAATAAAAACAAGCCGAATTGAATAGAAGAACAATAGTAATTGCATTAATACTCGAGGTACATCAGAGCTCTGATGAGCGGATAATTTATACGCTTTTTGGCATTGTTTTTAGGTAGTTTTTAGTAAGTTCAAGCTACTTTTAGGGATGTTTTCATTAATTTTCATGTTAAATTCACATTTCTGGACTTCACTATGAGTTTGTGTGTTTTTCTGTAATTTCAGGTAATTTCTGGCTGAAATTGAGGGACTTGAGCAAAACTCTGAAAGAAGGCTGACAAAAGGACTGCTGATGCTGTTGGAATCTTACCTCCCTGCACTCAAAATGGATTTTCTGGAGCTACAGAACTCCAAATGGCGCGCTCTCAATGGCGTTGGAAAGTACACATCCAGAGCTTTCCAGCAATATATAATAGTGCATACTTTATTCGGAAATTGATGACGTAACTTGGCGTTGAACGCCAAGTACATGCTGCTGTCTAGAGTTAAACGCCAGAAAAACGTCATGATCCGGAGTTGAACGCCCAAAACACGTTATAACTTGGAGTTCAACTCCAAGAGAAAGCCTCAGCTCGTGGATAGATCAAGCTCAGCCCAAGCATACACCAAGTGGGCCCCGGAAGTGGATTTATGCATCAATTACTTACTCCTGTAATCCCTAGGAGCTAGTTTATTATAAATAGAACTTTTTACTATCATATTAGAAGGCAGGATCCTGGATTGTATTTTGAATCCTGTGATCACGTTTTGGGGGCTGGCCATTCGGCCATGCCTGAACCTTTCACTTATGTATTTTCAACGGTGGAGTTTCTGCACACCATAGATTAAGGGTGTGGAGCTCTGCTGTACCTCAGTTTCAATACAATTATTATTACTTTCTATTCAATTCTCTTTTATTCTTATTCCAAGATATTCGTTGCACAACACCTTGATGAATGTGATGATCCGTGACACTCATCATCATTCTCACCTATGAACGCGCGTGATTGACAACCACTTCCGTTCTACTTTAGGCCAGGCGCATATCTCTTAGATTCCCCAACAGAATCTTCGTGGTATAAGTTAGATAGATGGCGGCATTCATGAGGATGGGATGTAGCCATTGACAACGGTGATGCCCTACATACAGCTTGCCATGGAACAGGCATAGGCCATTTTCACTGAGAGGATGGGATGTAGCCATTGACAACGGTGATGCCCTACATACAGCTTGCCATGGAAAGGAGTAAGAAGGATTGGATGAAAGCAATGAGAAAGTAGAGATTCAAGAGGAGCACAGCATCTCCATACGCCTATCTGAAATTCCCACTATTAATTTACATAAGTATTTCTATCCCTTTATTTTCCATTTATTATTAATTTTCAAAACCCATAACAATTTAATCCGCCTAACTGAGATTTACAAGGTGACCATAGCTTGCTTCATACAAACAATCTCTGTGGGATCGACCCTTACTCACGTAAGGTATTACTTGGACGACCCAGTACACTTGCTGGTTAGTTGAACGAGATTGTGGAAAGAAAGTGCTGAGTTAATGTTTTTGTGCACATACCAAAGAGCCAATATTGTTGATCACAATTTCGTCCACTAAGCTCCACACCTTAATCTATGGTGTGTAGAAACTCCACCGTTGAAAATACATAAGAACAAAAGTGATCATTGGCTTCGGCCCTAGAGAGGGAACCAGAAGAACCAAGATTTGATCTAAGATCTAAAGTGATCAAAAGATATCCAATACAATAGCAAAAGGTCCTATTTGTAGATAACTAGTAGCCTAGGGTTTACAGAAATGAGTAAATGACATAAAAATCCAATTTCGGGCCCACTTGGTGTGTGCTTGGGCTGAGCATAGAAGCTTTCATGTGTAGAGACTTTTCTTGGAGTTAAACGCCAGCTTTTGTGGCCAGTTTGGGCGTTTAACTCCCATTCTTGTGCCAGTTCCGGCGTTTAACGCCGGGCAGTTTTGAGCTGATTTGGAACGCCAGTTTGGGCCATCAAATCTCGGGCAAAGTATGAACTATTATACATTGCTGGAAAGCCCAGAATGTCTACTTTCTAACGCCGTTGAGAGCGCGCCAATTGGGCTTCTGTAGCTCCAGAAAATCACTTCGAGTGCAGGGAGGTCAGAATCCAATAGCATCTGCAGTCCTTTTCAGTCTCTGAATCAGATTTTTGCTCAGGTCCCTCAATTTCAGCCAGAAAATACCTGAAATCACAGAAAAACACACAAACTCATAGTAAAGTCCAAGAAAGTTGATTTTAAACTAAAAATAATTAAAATTATACTAAAAACAACTAAAACATACTAAAAACAATGCCAAAAAGCGTACAAATTATCCGCTCATCACAACACCAAACTTAAATTGTTGCTTGTCCTCAAGCAACTGAAAATCAAATAAGATAAAAAGAAGAGAATATACAATGAATTCCAAAAACATCTATAAAGATCAGTATTAATTAGATGAGTGGGGCTCTTAGCTTTTTGCCTCTGAACAGTTTTGGCATCTCACTCTATCCTTTGAAATTCAGAATGATTGACTTCTATAGGAACTCAGAATCCAAATAGTGTTATTGATTCTCCTAGTTAAGTATGATGATTCTTGAACACAGCTACTTTATGAGTATTGGCCGTGGCCCAAAGCACTCTGTCTTCCAGTATTACCACCGGATACATACATGCCACAGACACATAATTGGGTGAACCTTTTCAGATTGTGACTCAGCTTTGCTAGAGTTCCCAATTAGAGGTGTCCAGGGTTCTTAAGCACACTCTTTTTTGCCTTGGATCACAACTTTCTTTTTCTTTCTCTTTTTTTTTCGTTTTTCTCCCTTTTTTCGTTTTTTTTCTCCTCTTTTTTTTGTATTCACTGCTTTTTCTTGCTACAAGAATCATTTTTATGATTTTTCAGATCCTCAGTAACATGTCTCCTTTTTCATCATTCTTTCAAGAGCCAACATTCATGAACAACAAATTCAAAAGACATATGCACTGTTTAAGCATACATTCAGAAAACAAAAGTATTGCCACCACATCAAAATAATTAATCTGTTATAAAATTCAAAATTCATGCAATTTTTCTCTTTTTCAATTAAGAACATTTTTCATTCAAAAAAAGTGATGGATTCATAGGACATTCATAACTTTAAGGCATAGACACTAAGACACTAATGATCACAAGACACAAACATAAGTAAACATAAGCATAATTTTCGAAAAATAAGGAACAAGGAGATTAAAGAACGGGTCCACCTTAGTGATGGCGGTTTGTTCTTCCTCTTGAAGATCTTATGGAGTGCTTGAGCTCCTCAATGTCTCTTCCTTGCCTTTGTTGCTCCTCTCTCATGATTCTTTGATCTTCTCTAATTTCATGGAGGAGGATGGAATGTTCTTGGTGCTCCACCCTTAGTTGTCCCATATTGGAACTTAATTCTCCTAGGGAGGTGTTGATTTGCTCCCAATAGTTTTGTGGAGGAAAGTGCATCCCTTGAGGTATCTCAGGGATTTCATGATGAGTAGGATCTCTTGTTTGCTCCATCCTTTTCTTAGTGATGGGCTTGTCCTCATCAATGAGGATGTCTCCCTCAATGTCAATTCCAACTGAATAACAGAGGTGACAAATGAGATGAGGAAAGGCTAACCTTGCCAAGGTAGAGGACTTATCCGCCACCTTATAAAGTTCTTGGGCTATAACCTCATGAACTTCTACTTCCTCTCCAATCATGATGCTATGAACCATGATGGCCCGGTCTATAGTAACTTCAGACCGGTTGCTAGTGGGAATGATTGAGCGTTGGATAAACTCCAACCATCCCTAGCACGGGCTTGAGGTCATGCCTTCTCAGTTGAACCGGCTTCCCTCTGAATCTCTCTTCCATTGGGCGCCCTCTTCACAGATGTCTATGAGGACTTGGTCCAACCTTTGATCAAAGTTGACCCTTCTAGTGTAAGGGTGTTCATCTCCTTGCATCATGGGCAAGTTGAATGCCAACCTTACATTTTCCGGACTAAAATCTAAGCATTTCCCCCGAACCATTGTAAGCCAATTCTTTGGGTTCGGGTTCACACTTTGATCATGGCTCTTGGTGATCCATGCATTGGCATAGAACTCTTGAACCATTAAGATTCTGACTTGTTGAATGGGGTTGGTAAGAACTTCCTAACCTCTTCTTCAGATCTCATGTCGGATCTCCGGATATTCACTCTTTTTGAGTTTGAAAGGGACCTCGGGGATCACCTTCTTCAAGGCCACAACTTCATAGAAGTGGTCTTGATGCACCCTTGAGATGAATCTCTCCATCTCCCATGACTTGGAGGTGAAAGCTTTTGCCTTCCCTTTCCTCTTTCTAGAGGTTTCTCCGGCCTTAAGTGCCATAAATGGTTATGGAAAAACAAAAAGCAATGCTTTTACCACACCAAACTTAGAAGGTTTGCTCATCCTCGAGCAAAAGAAGAAAGAAGAGAGTAGAAGAAGAAGAAATAGAGAAGATGGAGATGGCTTTGTGGTTCGGCCAAGGGAGAGAAGTAGTGTTTAGGTTGTGTGAAAATGAAGGAGTGAAGATGGGTTTATATAGGGGTGGAGAGAGGGGTAGGGTTCGGCTATGTGAGGGTGGGTTTGGGAGGGAAAGTGGTTTGAATTTGAATGGTGAGGTAGGTGGGGTTTTATGAAGGATGGATGTGAGTGGTGAAGAGAAATATGGGATTTGATAGGTGAAGGGTTTTTGGGGAAGAGGTGTTGAGGTGATTGGTGAATGGGTGAAGAAGAAGAGAGAAGGTGGTGGGGTAGGTGGGGATCCTGTGGGGTCCACAGATCTTGAGGTGTCAAGGAAAAGTCATCCCTGTACCAAGTGGCAAGCAAAAATGCTCTCTATGCCAATTCTGGCGTTAAACGCCGAGCTGGTGCCCATTTCTGGCGTTTAACGCCAACTTCTTGCCCTTTCCTGGCGTTTAACGCCAGTCTGGTACCCCTTTCTGGTGTTAAACGCCCAGAATGGTGCCAGACTGGGCGTTAAACGCCCATTTGCTGCCCTTACTGGCGTTTAAACGCCAGCAAGGTCTTCCTCCAGGGTGTGCTATTTTTCTTTCTGTTTTTCATTCTGTTTTTGCTTTTTCAATTGATTTTGTGACTTCCCATGATCATCAACCTACAGAAAACATAAAATAACAAAGGGAAATAGATTAAATATAACATTGGGTTGCCTCCCAACAAGCGCTTCTTTAATGTCAGTAGCTTGACAGTGGGCTCTCATGGAGCCTCACAAATGCTCAGAGCAATGTTGGAACCTCACAACACCAAACTTAGAGATTGAATGTGGGGGTTCAACACCAAACTTAGAAGTTGGTTGTGGCCTCCCAACACCAAACTTAGAGTTTAACTGTGGGGGCTCTGTTTGACTCTGTTTTGAGAGAAGCTCTTCATGCTTCCTCTCCATGGTAACAGAAGGATATCCTTGAGCCTTAAACACAAGGGATTCTTCATTCACTTGAATGATCAATTCTCCTCTGTCAACATAAATCACAGCCTTTGCTGTGGCTAGGAAGGGTCTGCCAAGGATGATGGATTCATCCATGCACTTCCCAGTCTCTAGGACTATGAAATCAGCAGGGATATAATGGTCTTCAATATTTACCAAAACATCCTCTACAAGTCCATAAGCTTGTTTTCTTGAATTGTCTGTCATCTCTAGTGAGATTCTTGCAGCTTGTACCTCAAAGATCCCTAGCTTCTCCATTACAGAGAGAGGCATGAGGTTTATACTTGACCCTAAGTCACACAAGGCCTTCTTGAAGGTCATGGTTCCTATGGTACAAGGTATTGAAAACTTCCCAGGGTCCTGTCTCTTTTGAGGTAATTTCTGCCTAGACAAGTCATCCAGTTCTTTGTTGAGCAAAGGAGGTTCATCCTCCCAAGTCTCATTGCCAAATAACTTGTCATTTAGCTTCATGATTGCTCCAAGGTATTTAGCAACTTGCTCTTCAGTGACATACTCATCCTCTTCAGAGGAAGAATACTCATCAGAGCTCATGAATGGCAGAAGTAAATCCAATGGAATCTCCATGGTCTCGGTGTGAGCCTCAGATTCCCATGGTTCCTCATTAGGGAACTCATTGGAGGTTAGTGGACGTCCATTGAGGTCTTCCTCAGTGGCGTTCACTGCCTCTTCCTCCTCTCCAAATTCGGCCATGTTGATGGCCTTGCACTCTCCTTTTGGATTTTCTTCTGCATTGCTTGGAAGAGCACTAGGAGGGAGTTCAGTAATTTTCTTGCTCAGCTGTCCCACATGTGCCTCCAAGTTTCTAATGGAGGACCTTGTTTCAGTCATGAAACTTTGAGTGGTTTTGATTAGATCAGAGACCATGGTTGCTAAGTCAGAGTGGCTTTGCTTAGAATTCTCTATCTGTTGCTGAGAAGATGATGGAAAAGGCTTGCCATTGCTAAACCTGTTTCTTCCACCATTATTGTTGTTGAAACCTTGTTGGGGTCTCTGTTGATCCTTCCATGAGAGATTTGGATGATTTCTCCATGAAGAATTATAGGTGTTTCCATAGGGTTCTCCCATGTAATTCACCTCTTCCATTGAAGGGTTCTCAGGATCATAAGCTTCTTCTTCAGATGAAGCGTCCTTAGTACTGCTTGGTGCATTTTGCATTCCAGACAGACTTTGAGAAATCAAATTAACTTGCTGAGTCAATATTTTGTTCTGAGCCAATATGGCATTCAGAGTATCAATCTCAAGAACTCCTTTCTTCTGATTTGTCCCATTGTTCACAGGATTCCTTTCAGAAGTGTACATGAATTGGTTATTTGCAACCATTTCAATTAGTTCTTGAGCTTCTATAGGCATCTTTTTCAGATGAAGAGATCCTCCAGCAGAGCTATCCAATGACATCTTGGACAGTTCAGACAGACCATCATAGAAAATACCTATGATGCTCCATTCAGAAAGCATGTCAGAGGGACACTTTCTGATTAATTGTTTGTATCTTTCCCAAACTTCATAGAGGGATTCTCCTTCCTTTTGTCTGAAGGTTTGGACTTCCACTCTAAGCTTACTCAATTTTTGAGGTGGAAAGAACTTTACCAAGAAGGCATTGACTAGCTTTTCCCAAGAGTTCAGGCTTTCTTTAGGTTGTGAGTCCAACCATATTCTAGCTCTGTCTCTTACAGCAAAAGGGAATAGCATAAGTCTGTAGACCTCAGGGTCAACCCCATTGGTCTTGACAGTGTCACAGATTTGCAAGAATTCAGCTAAAAACTGATGAGGATCTTCCAATGAAAGTCCATGGAACTTGCAATTCTGTTGCATTAGAGAAACTAATTGAGGCTTAAGCTCAAAGTTGTTTGCTCCAATGGCAGGGATAGAGATGCTTCTCCCATAGAAGTCGGGAGTAGGTGCAGTAAAGTCACCCAACACCTTCCTTGCATTGTTGGCATTGTTGTTGTTTTCGGCTGCCATGGGTTCTTCTTCTTTGAAGATTTCTGTTAGGTCCTCTACAGAGAGTTGTGCCTTAGCTTCTCTTAGCTTTCACTTCAAGGTCCTTTCAGGTTCAGGGTCAGCCTCAACAAGAATGCATTTGTCTTTGCTCCTGCTCATATGAAAGAGAAGAAAACAAGAAAGTATGGAATCCTCTATGTCACAGTATAGAGATTCCTTGAGGTGTCAGAGGAAAAGAAAAATAGAAGGAAGAAGTAGAAGAATTCGAACTTATCAAGAAAGATGGAGTTTGAATTGTGCATTAAGGAGGAGTGTTAGTCCATAAATAGAAGAATGTGAGAAGAGGTGAAGAAATTTTTGAAAATAAATTAAAAAGATTTTAAAAACATTTTGAAAAACTTTAATTGATTTTCGAAAACTAAGAGTGGAAAAGAAATCAAGTGATTTTTGAAAAAGATTTTGAAATTAGAAATAAAAAAGATATGATTGAAAACTATTTTGAAAAAGATGTGATTAAAAAGATATAATTGAAAAGTTATGGTTTTAAAAAGATGTGATTGAGAAAATATGATTTGAAAAACAATTTAAAAAGATTTGATTTTAAAAATTAATGACTTGCCTAACAAAAAAAGATATGATTCAAACATTAAACCTTTCTCAACAGAAAAGGCAACATACTTGAAATGTTGAATCAAATCATTAGTTGATAGCAAGTATTTTTGAAAATGGAAAGAAATTGATTTTGAAAAAGATTTGATTGAAAAGATATGATTTGAAAAAGATTTGATTTTGAAAAATTTTGAAAACCTAAAAAAAATTTGAATTAAAAACAGAATCTTCCCTCTTGTGCCATCATGGCGTTAAACGCCCAGAATGGTGCACATTCTGGCGTTTAACGCCCAAAGCACTACCCTTATGGGCGTTAAACTCCCAACAGGCACCCTGGCTGGCGTTTAAACGCCAGTTTGCCTTCCTCACTGGGCGTTTTGAATGCCCAGCTTTTTCTGTGTAATTCCTCTGCTGTGTGTTCTGAATCTTCAATTCTCTGTATTATTGACTTGAAAAGACACAAATTAAAAATTTTTTTGGATTTTTAAAAATGAGGAATAATCAAAATGCAACTAAATTCAAATAACAATGCATGCAAGACACCAAACTTAGCAGTTTGTATACTACTGACACTAACAAAATGAGAATGCATATGACAAACAACAAAACACTCAAGTCAAGAGAATTCAAAGATCAGAGCAAGGAGATTATCAAGAACATCTTGAAGATCACTTAAGACACATGAATGAATGCAAGAAGAATAGAAACATGCAATTGACACCAAACTTAACATGAGACACTAGACTCAACATACAATATTTTTGGTTTTAAGATTTTATAATTTTTTTTTGGATTTTTTAAAAATTAAGTGGAAAAAAAATAAAGGTATCAAAATTCTTAATGAGAATTCCAGGAATCATGCAATGTTAGTCTAAAGCTTCAATCTAAGGAAATTAGACATGGCTAGCCAAGCTTCAGCAGGACATTACATTCAAGAGCTAAATTGATGAGAATCAATCAGCTTTGGTGATGATAAGAACATCACCTTGAAACACTAGAATTCATTCTTAAGAACTCTGAAGATAAATACCTAATCTAAGCAACAAGATGAACCGTCAGTTGTCCAAACTCGAAACAATCCCCGGCAACGGTGCCAAAAACTTGGTGGATGAAATTGTGATCTCTACTTTTCACAACTCAAATAGTCTCCGGTAATGGTTCCAAAAACTTGGTGCTCAATACCATGGTCTAAACATAATTTCACAACTTCGCACAACTAACCAGCAAGTGCACTGGGTCGTCCAAGTAATAAACCTTACGCGAGTAAGGGTCGATCCCACGGAGATTGTTGGTATGAAGCAAGCTATGGTCATCTTGTAAATCTTAGTCAGGCAGATTCAAATGGTTATGAATGATATATGAATAAAGCATAAAGATAAAGATACTTATGTAATTCATTGGTGAGAATTTCAGATAAGCGAATGGAGATACTTTGTCCCTTCCGTCTCTCTGTTTTCCTAATGTCTTCATCCAATCCTTCTTACTCCTTTCCATGGCAAGCTGTATATTGGGCATCACCGTTGTTAGTGGCTACAATCCCGTCCTCTCAGTGAAAATGTTCAACGCACCCTGTCACGGCACGGCTAATCATCTGTCGGTTCTCAATCAGGTTGGAATAGAATCCATTGATTCTTTTGCGTCTGTCACTAACGCCCAGCCTTCAGGAGTTTGAAGCTTGTCACAGTCATTCAATCATTGAATCCTACTCAGAATACCATAGACAAGGTTTAGACCTTCCGGATTCTTTTGAATGTCGCCATCAATTCTAGCTTATACCACGAAGATTCCGATTAAGGAATCCAAGAGATAAACATTCAAGCCTTGTTTGCTTGTAGAACGGGAGTGGTTGTCAGGCACGCGTTCATGAGTGAGAATGATGATGAGCGTCACATAATCATCACATTCATCAAGTTCTTGAGTGCGAATGAATATCTTGGAATAAAAACAAGCCGAATTGAATAGAAGAATAATAGTAATTGCATTAATACTCGAGGTACAGCAGAGCTCCACACCTTAATCTATGGTGTGTAGAAACTCCACCGTTGAAAATACATAAGAACAAAAGTGATCATTGGCTTCGGCCCCAGAGAGGGAATGATGAGCGGATAATTTATACGCTTTTTGGCATTGTTTTTAGGTAGTTTTTAGTAAGTTCAAGCTACTTTTAGGGATGTTTTCCTTAGTTTTTATGTTAAATTCACATTTCTGGACTTTACTATGAGTTTGTGTGTTTTTTTGTGATTTCAGGTAAATTCTGACTGAAATTGAGGGATTTGAGCAAAACTCTGAAGAAGGCTGACAAAAGGACTGCTGATGCTGTTGGAATCTGACCTCCCTGCACTCGAAATGGATTTTCTGGAGCTACAGAACCCCAAATGGCGCGCTCTCAACGGCGTTGGAAAGTAGACATCCAGGGCTTTCCAGCAATATATAATAGTCCATGCTTTATTCGAAGAATGACGACGTAACTTGGCGTTAAACGCCAAGTTCATGCTGCTGTCTGGAGTTAAACGCCAGAAAAACGTCATGATCCGGAGTTGAACGCCCAAAACACGTCATAACTCGCAGTTCAACTCCAAGAGAAGCCTCAGCTCGTGGATTGATCAAGCTCAGCCCAAGCATACACCAAGTGGGTCCCGGAAGTGGATTTATGCATCAATTACTTACTCATGTAAACCCTAGGAGCTAGTTTATTATAAATAGGATGATTTACTAATGTATTAGACATCTTTGATCTCAGTTTTGCTTTATTCTTCATCTTAGGAGATCATTGATCACGTTTTAGGGGGCTGGCCATTTGGCCATGCCTGAACCCTTTGCTTATGTATTTTCAACGGTGGAGTTTCTGCACACCATAGATTAAGGGTGTGGAGCTCTGCTGTACCTCAAGTATTAATGAAGTTCTATTTTCTTTTATTCAAATCTCTCTTATTCTTATTCCAAGATATTCATTCGTACCCAAGAACATGATGAATGTGATGAGTTAGATAACCCTCATCATCATTCTCACTTATGAACGCGCGTGATTGACAACCACTTCCGTTCTACATGCAACAGAGCTTGAATGTGTATCTCTTAGATTCCCCAACAGAATCTTCGTGGTATAAGCTAGATAGATGGCGGCATTTATGAGGATCCGGAAAGTCCAACCTTGTCTGTGGTGTTTGATGAGCGGATAATTTATACGCTTTTTGGCATAGTTTTTACATAGTTTTTAATAAGTTTAAGCTACTTTTAGGGATGTTTTCATTAGTTTTTATGTTAAATTCACATTTCTGGACTTTACTATGAGTTTGTGTGTTTTTCTGTGATTTCAGGTAAATTCTGACTGAAATTGAGGGATTTGAGCCAAACTCTGAAAAAGGCTGACAAAAGGACTGCTGATGCTGTTGGATTCTGACTTCCCTGCACTCGAAATAGATTTTCTGGAGCTACAGAACTCCAAATGGCGCGCTCTCAACGGCGTTGGAAAGTAGACATCCAGGGCTTTCCAGCAATATATAATAGTCCATGCTTTATTCGAAGAATGACGACGTAACTTGGCGTTAAACGCCAAGTTCATGCTGCTGTCTGGAGTAAAACGCCAGAAAAACGTCATGATCCGGAGTTAAACGCCCAAAGCACGTCATAACCTGAAGTTTGACGCCAAGAAATGCCTCTACACGTGGATTGATCAAGCTCAGCCCAAGCACACACCAAGTGGGCCCCAGAAGTGGATTTATGCATCAATTACTTACTCATGTAAACCCTAGTAGCTAGTCTAGTATATATAGGACACTTATCTATTGTATTAGACATCTTTGGTCTCAGTTTTTTTTTATTCTTCATCTTAGGAGATCATTGATCACGTTTTAGGGGGCTGGCCATTCGGCCATGCCTGGACCCTTTGCTTATGTATTTTTAACGGTGGAGTTTCTGCACACCATAGATTAAGGGTGTGGAGCTCTGCTGTACCTCAAAGATTAATGAAGTTCTATTTTCTTTTATTCAAATCTCTCTTATTCTTATTCCAAGATATTCATTCGTACCCAAGAACATGATGAATGTGATGAGTAAATAACCCTCATTATTATTCTCACTCATGAACGCGCGTGATTGACAACCACTTACGTTCTACATGCAACAGAGCTTGAATGTATATCTCTTAGATTCCCCAACAGAATCTTCGTGGTATAAGCTAGATAGATGGCGGCATTTATGAGGATCCGGAAAGTCCAACCTTGTCTGTGGTGTTCCGAGTAGGATCCTGGGAATCCGGAAAGTCTTACCTTGTCTGTGGTATTCCGAGTAGGATTCCGGTAATGAATGACTGTGACGTGCTTCAAACTTGCAACCTGCTGGGCGTCAGTGACAGACGCAAAAGAGGGATTCTATTCCAGTAGGAAGCGGGAACCAACCGGTGATTGGCCGTACTGTGACAGAGTGCGTGAGCATTAGCTTTCACTGCGAGGATGGGATGTAGCCATCAGCCATGGGTGATGCCTCCAGACTGGTTAGCTGTGCGAGTGACAACCGCATAGGATATTTCCCCGAGAGAAATGAAAGTAGCCACAGTTGATGGTGAACCCCTATACAAAGCTTGCCATGGAAAGGAGTAAGAAGGATTGAATAGAAGGAATAGGAGAGCAGGCGTCCGAGAGCTCTACAGCATCTCCATTCCGCTTATCTGAAATTCCCACCAATGAATCTACATAAGTATTTCTATCTCTTTTATTATTTATTTTCTTATTTCTATTTTCGAAACCCATAAATCAATATTTAATCCGCCTAACCGAGATTTACAAGGTGACCATAGCTTGCTTCATACCAACAATCTCTGTGGATTCGACCCTTACTCACGTAAGGTTATTACTTGGACGACCCAGTACACTTGCTGGTTAGTTGAACGGAGTTGTGAATTCAACCAGTGCCATAATTAGAACATTGATCACAAATGATACAAGAATTTTGATCACAATTTCGTCCACCAAGTTTTTGGCGCCGTTGCCGGGGATTGTTCGAGTATGGACAACTGACGGTTCATCTTGTTGCTCAGATTAGGTAATTTTCTTTTCAAAAATCTTTTTCAAAAATTTTTCTTTTATTTTTCGTTTTTCAAAACCTTATTTTCGAAAATAATTAGTAAAAATACAAAAAAATTAGAAAATCATAAAAACAAAAAAAATATTTTGTGTTCTTGTTTGAATCCTATGCTAATTTTTAAGTTTGGTGTCAATTGCATGCTTTTAAAATTTTTCTTGCATTTTTTCGAAAATCTCATGCATTCATAATGTTCTTCATGATCTTCAAGTTGTTCTTGACAAGTCTTCTTGTTTGATCTTGATGATTTCTTGTTTTGTGTCTTTTCTTGTTTTTCATGTGCATTTTTGCATTCATATTTTCCATGCATTAAAGATTTCTAAGTTTGGTGTCTTGCATGTTTTCTTTGCATCAAAAATTTTTCAAAATTATGTTCTTGATGTTCATCATGATCTTCAAAGTGTTCTTGGTGTTCATCTTGACATTCATAGCATTCTTGCATGCATTCATTGTTTTGATCTAAAAATTTCATGCATTGAATATTTTTGTTGTTTTTCTCTTTCATAATTAAAAATTCAAAAATCAAAAAAATATCTTTTCCTTATTTCCCTCCAAAATTTCGAAATTTTGGTTTGACTTGGTCAAAAATTTTCAAAATTAGTTGTTTCTTACAAGTCAAGTCAAAATTCCAATTTTAAAAATCTTATCTTTTCAAAATCTTTTTCAAAAATCATATCTTTTTCATTTTTTTAAATTTTCGAAAAATTTCAAAAATCTTTTTCAAAATATTTTCAAAATCTTTTTCTTATCTTTATATCTAATTTTCGAAAATTCACTAATAATTAATGTGATTGGTTCAAAAATTTGAAGTTTGTTACTTTCTTGTTAAGAAAGATTCAATCTTTAAGTTCTAGAATCTTATCTTGTAGTTTCTTGTTAGTGAAGCAAATAATTTTAAAATTTTTGAATTAAATCTTTTTATCTTTTTATCTTATCTTTTTCAAAAACTTTATCTTTTTCAAAATTTGATTTCAAAATATCTTATCTAACTTCTTATCTTCTTATCTTTTTAAATTTTGATTTCAAATCTCTTTCAATCAACTAACTAACTTTTTGTTTGTTTCTTATCTTTTTCAAAACCACCTAACTACTTTTCCCTCTCTAATTTTCGAAAATATCTCTCTCTTTTTCAAAAATTCTTTTGATTAATTAATTGTTTTAAATTTTAATTTTAATCTTATTTTATATTTGATTTTCGAAAACTACTAACTTCCTTTTCAAATTTATTTTCGAATTCTTCCTTCTCCTCTCCTCTTCTATTTAATTAATTAATTACTAACACTTCTCTTCACCTCTCTTCTTCTAAAAACCGAACCTCCTTCTTCATCCTTCTACTCCCTTCTTTTTCTACTAACATAAAGGAATCTCTATACTGTGACATAGAGGATTCCTCTTTCCTTTATTATTTTCTTCTCTTTCATATGAGCAGGAACAGGGATAAAGGCACTCTTGTTGAAATTGATCCAGAACCTGAAAGGACTCTGAAGAGAAAATTAAGAGAAGCTAAATTACAACAATCCAAAAACATCTTTAAGAGAAACAACCTTTCAGAAATTTTCGAACAGGAGAAGGACATGGCAGCCGAAAATAATAATAATATTGCAAGGAGAATGCTTGGTGACTTCACAAAACCAACGTCCAAATTTGATGGAAGAAGCATCTCCATTCCTGCCATTGGAGCCAATAACTTTGAGCTTAAGCCTCAACTAGTTGCTTTAATGCAACAAAACTGCAAGTTTTATGGACTTCCATCTGAAGATCCTTACCAGTTTTTAACTGAGTTCTTGCAGATCTGTGACACTGTAAAGACAAATGGAGTTAATCCTGAAGTCTACAGACTCTTGCTTTTCCCTTTTGCTGTAAGAGACAGAGCTAGAGTATGGTTGGATTCACAACCCAAGGATAGCCTGGACTCATGGGATAAGCTTGTCACTGCATTCTTAGATAAATTCTTTCTTCCTCAAAAGCTGAGCAAGCTGAGAGTGGATGTTCAAACCTTCAAACAAAAAGATGGTGAATCCCTCTATGAAGCCTGGGAAAGATACAAGCAGCTGACCAAAAGATGTCCATCTGACATGTTTTCAGAATGGACCATACTAGATATATTCTATTATGGTCTCTCTGAATTTTCAAAAATGTCATTGGATCATTCTGCAGGTGGATCTATTCACCTGAAGAAAACGCCTGAAGAGGCTCAAGAACTCATTGACATGGTTGCAAATAACCAATTCATGTACACTTCTGAGAGGAATTCGGTCAACAATGGCATACCTCAGAAGAAAGGAGTTCTTGAAATTGATGCTCTGAATGCCATATTGGCTCAGAACAAAGTGTTGACTCAACAGGTCAACATGATCTCTCAAAATCTGAATGGATTGCAACATGCATCCAACAGTACTAGAGAGGCAGCTTCTGAAGAAGCTTATGATCCTGAGAACCCTGCCATGGCAGAGGTTAATTACTTAGGTGAACCTTATGGAAACACCTATAACTCATCATGGAGAAATCATCCTAATTTCTCCTGGAAGGATCAACAAAAACCTCAACAAGGTTTTAACAATGGTGGACGTAATAGGCTAGGCAATAGCAAGCCATATCCATCATCTTCTCAGCAACAGACAGAGAATTCTGAACAAAATACTTCTAATTTAGCCAATATAGTCTCTGATCTGTCAAAGGCCACTTTCAGTTTCATGAATGAAACAAGATCCTCCATTAGAAATCTGGAGGCACAAGTGGGCCAGCTGAGTAAGAAAGTTATTGAAACTCCTCCCAGTACTCTCCCAAGCAATACAGAAGAAAATCCAAAAGGAGAGTGCAAGGCCATTGACATAGTCAAAGTGGCCGAATGCACAAAGGAGGAGGAGGACGAAAATCCTAGTGAGGAAGACCTCCTGGGACGTCCCTCAAGCAAGAAGGAGTTTCCTATTAAGGATTCTGAGGAATCTGAGGCTCATCTAGAGACCATAGAGATTCCTTTAAATCTCCTTCTGCCATTCATGAGCTCTGAAGAATATTCATCCTCTGAAGAGAATGAAGATGTGACTGGAGAGCAAGTTGCTCAATACTTAGGAGCTATCATGAAACTGAATGCCAAGCTGTTTGGTAATGAGACTTGGGAAAATGAACCTCCCTTGCTCATTAGTGAACTAGATACTTGGATTCAGAGAACTCTACCTCAAAAGAAACAAGATCCTGGCAAGTTCTTAATACCTTGCACCATTGGCACCATGAGCTTTGAAAAAGCTCTATGTGATCTTGGGTCAGGGATAAATCTTATGCCACTCTCTGTAATGGAGAAGCTGGGGATCATTGAGGTACAACCTGCCTTGTTCTCATTACAATTGGCAGATAAGTCCATAAGACAAGCTTATGGAATAGTAGAGGACGTGCTAGTAAAGGTTGAAGGCCTTCACATCCCTACTGATTTCATAATCCTAGACACTAGGAAGGAAGATGATGAATGCATCATCCTAGGAAGACCTTTCCTAGCCACAGCAGGAGCTGTGATAGATGTCAACAGAGGTGAGTTAGTCCTTCAATTGAATGGGGACTACCTTGTGTTTCAGGCACATGGCCATCCCTTTGTGACAAAAGAGAGTAAGCATGAAGAACTTCTCTCAGTTCAGAGTCAAGAAGAGCCCACACAGTCAAACTCTAAGTTTGGTGTTGTGGGGCCACAACCAAACTCTAAGTTTGGTGTACAAACCCCATATCCAAACTCTAAGTTTGGTGTTGGGAATACCACACTTAAGTTGACCTGATCACCTTGTGGCTCCATGAGAGCCACTGTCAAGCTACTGACATTAAAGAAGCGCTTGTTGGGAGGCAACCCAATTTTATTTATCTAATTTTATTTTATTTTGTTTCTTTGTTATTTTTGTGTTGAATTAGGTACATGATCATGAGGAGTCACGGAAAAAATCAAAAAAATTAAAAACAGAGTCAAAAACAGAAGAAAAAAATTTTTACCCTGGAGGCAGCACGGGCTGGCGTTCAACGCCCAGAAGGTGCATCTGGCCGGCGTTCAACGCCAGAACAGAGCACCATTCTGGCGCTGAATGCCCAAAACAAGCAACAACCTGGCGTTAAACGCCAGGATGGTGCACAGAGAGGACAAACTAGCGCTAAACGCCAGGAACAAGCATGAAACTGGCGTTCAACGCCAGAAACATGCATTACATGGGCGTTGAACGCCCAGAACATGCACTAATGGGCGTTTGAACGCCAGAATGATGCATGAAGGCATTTTACATGCCTATTTGGTGCAGGGATGGAATTCCTTGACACCTCAGGATCTGTGGACCCCACAGGATCACCTCAGGATCTGTGAACCTCACAGGATCCCCACCTACCTCGCCCTCTCTCTCTCCATTCATGGTCATCCCTTCTGTTTTTCATTCACCACTCACCCAATCCCACCCATATAGCCGAATCCATCTCCCCTCACTCACCTCCATCTTCTTCTTCTTCTTCTCTTCTTTCTTTTCTTGCTCGAGGGCGAGCAATATTTTAAGTTTGGTGTGGTAAAAGCATAGCTTTTTTGCTTTTCCATTACCATTAAGGGCACCTAAGGCCAGAGAAACCTCAAAGGGAAGACAAAAGCTTCCACCTCTGAGTCATGGGAGATGAAAAGACTCATATAAACTGGAATAGCTCAGTTGGGTAGAACATGTGGCTGCAAATCAAGAGATTCCTGAGATACCTCAGGGGATAAGTTATCCTCCACAAAAATATTGGAAGCAACTAAGGGGAGGAACACGAAAATTACTAGGAATCATTCAACAAAGGCAAGGAAGAGACATAGAGGAGCTCAAAGAGCACCATTGGACCTTCAAGAAGACGCCACCTTCACTCAGGTGGATTCATTCCTTGTTCTTTATTTCTTTCTGTTTTTCGGTTTCTAATTATTATGTTTATCTATGTTTTGTGTCTTTACTTCATGATCATTAGTATGTAACCATGCCTTAAAGCTATGAATAAATTCCATTAATCCTTCACCTCTCTTAAATGAAAAATGTTTTAATTCAAAAGAACAAGAAGTACATAAATTTCGAAAATAGCTATTGAATTTAGTTTAATTATATTGATGTGGTGACAATACTTTTTGTTTTCTGAATGAATGCTTGAACAGTGCATATGTCTTTTGATATTGTTGTTTATGAGTGTTAAAATTGTTGGCTCTTGAAAGAATGATGAACAAAGAAAAATGTTATTGATGATCTGAAAAATCATAAAATTGATTCTTGAAGCAAGAAAAAGCAGTGAAAAAAAAAAGTTATCTAAAAAGAGTATATAGAAAAAGAAGGAGCAATAGAAAAAGCCAATAGCCCTTAAAACCAAAAGGCAAGGGTGAAAAGGATCCAAGGCTTTGAGCATCAATGGATAGGAGGGCCCAAGGAAATAAAATCCAGGCCTAAGCGGCTAAATCAAGCTGTCCCTAACCATGTGCTTGTGTCATGAAGGTCCAAGTGAAAAGCTTGAGACTAAGTGGTTAAAGTCGTGATCCAAGGCAAAAGAGTGTGCTTAAGAGCTCTGGACACCACTAACTGGGGACTTTAGCAAAGCTAAGTCACAATCTTAAAAGGTTCACCCAGTTATGTGTCTGTGGCATTTATGTATCCGGTGGTAATACTGGAAAACAAAGTGCTTAGGGCCACAGCCAAGACTCATAAGTAGCTATGTTCAAGAATCAACATGCTTAACTAGGAAAGTCAATAACACTATCTGAAATTCTAAGTTCCTAGAGAAGCCAATCATTCATAAACTTCAAAGGAAAAAGTGAGATGCCAAAACTGTTCAGAAGCAAAAAGCTACAAGTCCCGCTCATCTAATTATAATTAATATTCATTGATATTCTGGAATTTATAGTATATTCTCTTCTTTTTATCCTATTTGATTTTCAGTTGCTTGGGGACAAGCAACAATTTAAGTTTGGTGTTGTGATGAGCGGATAATTTATACGCTTTTTGGCATTGTTTTTAGGTAGTTTTTAGTAAGTTCAAGCTACTTTTAGGGATGTTTTCCTTAGTTTTTATGTTAAATTCACATTTCTGGACTTTACTATGAGTTTGTGTGTTTTTCTGTGATTTCAGGTAAATTCTGACTGAAATTGAGGGATTTGAGCAAAACTCTGAAGAAGGCTGACAAAAGGACTGCTGATGCTGTTAGAATCTGACCTCCCTGCACTCGAAATAGATTTTCTGGAGCTACAGAACCCCAAATGGCGCGCTCTCAACGGCGTTGGAAAGTAGACATCCAGGGCTTTCCAGCAATATATAATAGTCCATGCTTTATTCGAAGAATGACGACGTAACTTGGCGTTAAACGCCAAGTTCATGCTGCTGTCTGGAGTTAAACGCCAGAAAAACGTCATGATCCGGAGTTGAACGCCCAAAACACGTCATAACTCGGAGTTCAACTCCAAGAGAAGCCTCAGCTCGTGGATTGATCAAGCTCAGCCCAAGCATACACCAAGTGGGCCCCGGAAATGGATTTATGCATCAATTACTTACTCATGTAAACCCTAGGAGCTAGTTTATTATAAATAGGATGATTTACTAATGTATTAGACATCTTTGATCTCAGTTTTGCTTTATTCTTCATCTTAGGAGATCATTGATCACGTTTTAGGGGGCTGGCCATTCGGCCATGCCTGAACCCTTTGCTTATGTATTTTCAACGGTGGAGTTTCTGCACACCATAGATTAAGGGTGTGGAGCTCTGCTGTACCTCAAGTATTAATGAAGTTCTATTTTCTTTTATTCAAATCTCTCTTATTCTTATTCCAAGATATTCATTCGTACCCAAGAACATGATGAATGTGATGAGTTAGATAACCCTCATCATCATTCTCACTTATGAACGCGCGTGATTGACAACCACTTCCGTTCTACATGCAACAGAGCTTGAATGTGTATCTCTTAGATTCCCCAACAGAATCTTCGTGGTATAAGCTAGATAGATGGTGGCATTTATGAGGATCCGAAAAGTCCAACCTTGTCTGTGGTGTTCCGAGTAGGATCCTGGGAATCCGGAAAGTCTCACCTTGTCTGTGGTATTCCGAGTAGGATTCCGGTAATGAATGACTGTGACGTGCTTCAAACTTGTAACCTGCTGGGCGTTAGTGACAGACGCAAAAGAGGGATTCTATTCCAGTAGGAGCGGGAACCAACCGGTGATTGGCCGTACTGTGACAGAGTACGTGAGCATTAGCTTTCACTGCGAGGATGGGATGTAGCCATCAACCATGGGTGATGCCTCCAGATTGGTTAGCTGTGCGAGTGACAGCCGCATAGGATATTTCCCCGAGAGGATTGAAAGTAGCCACAGCTGATGGTGAACCCCTATACAAAGCTTGCCATGGAAAGGAGTAAGAAGGATTGAGTAGAAGGAATAGGAGAGCAGGCGTCCGTGAGCTCTACAGCACCTCCATTCCGCTTATCTGAAATTCCTACCAATGAATCTACATAAGTATTTCTATCCCTTTTATTATTCCCTTTTATTTACAATCCAATAATCACAATTACCCTTTAATCTCCCTAACTGAGATTTACAAGGTGACCATAGCTTGCTTCATACCAACAATCTCTGTGGATTCGACCCTTACTCACGTAAGGTTATTACTTGGACGACCCAGTACACTTGCTGGTTAGTTGAATGGAGTTGTGAATTCCAATAAAGAAAATAAACAGTGCCCTAAGAGTAAATACATACTAAAGCTCAAAAGATAGTAATCACAATTTCGTCCACCAGGGAACCAGAAGAACCAAGATTTGATCTAAGATTTAAAGTGATCAAAAGATATCCAATACAATAGCAAAATGTCCTATTTGTAGATAACTAGTAGCCTAGGGTTTACAGAAATGAGTAAATGACATAAAAATCTACTTTCGGGCCCACTTGGTGTGTGCTTGGGCTGAGCATTGAAGCTTTCATGTGTAGAGACTTTTCTTGGAGTTAAACGCCAGCTTTTGTGCCAGTTTGGGCGTTTAACTCCCATTCTTGTGCCAGTTCCGGCGTTTAACACCGGGCAGTTTTGAGCTGATTTGGAACGCCAGTTTGGGCCATCAAATATCGGGCAAAGTATGGACTATTATACATTGCTGGAAAGCCCAGGATGTCTACTTTCCAATGCCATTGAGAGCGCACCAATTGGGCTTCTGTAGCTCCAGAAAATCCACTTCGAGTGCAGGGAGGTCAAAATCCAACAGCATCTGCAGTCCTTTTCAGTCTCTGAATCAGATTTTTGCTCAGGTCCCTCAATTTCAGCCAGAAAGTACCTGAAATCACAGAAAAACACACAAGCTCATAGTAAAGTCCAGAAAAGTAAATTTTAACTAAAAACTAATATAAATATACTAAAAACTAACTAAAACATACTAAAGACATACTAAAAATAATGCCAAAAAACGTACAAATTATCCGCTCATCAATCACATTTGCGATCAACAAAAGGTGAAAAGTTAAGATCTTCATTCTGGAAAAAAAGTTGCGTGGTAGAATTTGGTGAAAACTGCCCAAAAAAGATCTCTAATTTTGGGACCAGAAAAAGTTAGTTTCAAAGTTGAGAGTCGGATACCTTTGATGGTTGTTGGCTGAGAATGAGATGCCATCGACTTCATAATTTTTCAAAAATTGCATTCAATCACAATTGGAGGAGCCAGAGTGGTCCTCCTGCACTAAGAGGAGTTTGATTGTGGGGGCTTATGACCATTTGGTCGAGCTCATTGTAAAAATTACCTAAAAGTAATTTGGAGAGACACAAAACTGATGAACTTTCATGGATCAAAGCAGCAAGAGGTTGATAGAGTCATTGCATAGTAACACTACGTGAGCAGAAAATAACAACATTAAGCCAAAAGCATAAGAAAGCTATATGTTCATCATCAGAAACGGGATTGTTACCTTGTCCTATGTTGTTTTTTATGAATTCTCCGTAAGATGAGCTTTTTCAATTGATTTTATATTTCTTTATTGGCTCCATGTTGGGAAAATATTGATCCCTAATGAGGGTAGTCCAGTGATAGCCACTATATCAAATAGAGTCGGATCAACCATTCCACATAGTAAATGCAGATTGTTAGTCGATCGACTCCAGAAATATAGAGTAGCACCAATCATCCAATGATGGTGGTGAGTTGGTATTGAGACAGTCGAAGCAAATCATATATACCACACCAAGCCCGAAAATTCTTTTTCTCTGGTTTGACCCTTTTGAGTTAGGTTAGGTAATTGACACTTTTGGATGTTATTTTTAGGTTATTTCGAAATCCTTTTGGTATGATCATCAAAGGGAGCCATGTACATGTCTTTCTTTATCAATAGTTCTTGATCAGGAAGAGAAGGAAAAAAAAGAAGAACTTTATTAATTTTAGAGGGAAGAAGTAGGGGGCTCAAGAAACAATGCATTTGGTTATCAACGGCAAATGGAAAGAGAATTTTTTGTGCATTAGCAGCATCAACTAGGTCTTCAATGATAATGTCGCGGTCTTGAGCTAAAATTTGAAGGTTTACACTCGGATTTTCTTCCAGTGTTCCTTTTCCTTTATTGGAAGAAAAAAGGTTGTTGCTAGTGGCTATGGTCATTCTGAAAAATCACAATAATAATATGAGTGAGGTAAAAGAGAAAATTATTTTCTGATAACATATATATATAAATGAAAACACATGAGAGAAGAGGAGTTAGTGAAGTTGAATCTTGAGAGTAGTATGAAAAATTTGACAAAAGAAAGCGGTTTTTGCTTAGAAAATATAAGGTTATAAAGGGGGAGTAGAATGGTGTTGTGCTAGAAAGAAATGCGTGATGAAGAAGTTTCTGAAAAAGTTTGAAAGATTAGTGAAGTGAGATATTTATAAAGGGAAGCTGAAAAGATAAGGTTGGTAAGAAGTTGAATGTCCGGAATTAATAGAAAATGTGCATGATGGGGCGCGCATTTAATGGATGTGATGAGTAGAGCAATTTTTCGAGGTGTCAATTATGGACTTCACATGTTTCTAAATTTAAATTTTTTTAAAAAAATTATTTTGTATCAATGAACTTTTAATTTACGATAAGTTGAAAGTTATCGATTCAAGGGGCAAACTGTTGGTTGAAAATTTTTGCAAATCGATGAAATGTGTAGATCAAAGAAAAGAGAATCGACCTCAAAGGATGTGGTGTACTTGAGTTGGTCGAAAAGATAGTCATTAAGTGAAATAGGTTTGATCAATAAATCTTGTCAAAACAAGATTATGTAATCAAAGCAACGATAAGGTTAATAATTAAGGCAGTTGAAGGCGGTTATCTATCATTCACGTAGCGTGAACGGTTACACTTAGATTTCTCGCATATGGAGCACATGAAGGAATTTGGTTGGTTGTAAAGGTCTATAAATAGATAAAGCTTGGAGGGGATAAATGTTGGAATTCTTCTTCAGAAAATACTCTCACACACTCACATGTCCAGTAACTTTTTGAATCTGCCAAGAGCTTCTTTTTTTGTAAGATTCCTTCCATGTCTTTACCTTTTTCATTTCCTTGTAACTTTTCATTTCTGCAAATTTATTTTTCTTCACAAGTTTCTTTTGGTTTTCTTTAAATTCCTGCTTTGTACTTGAAATTCAAAGTCCTTTGTCTCTGCTGAAGGCATTTTATTGCTTTCTTTTAACTTTAAAGTCATTTACTTCACTTCCTATGTTTTTATTTTCCTTCATTTTTTCTTTATCTTTTCGTCCAAGAATGAAATCTTTGGTGCACGTTTGAAAACTGGTACTCACAAAAGAGGAGTAAATTTCGCTCCCAGATATTAGACATTGAACTAGTCACAAATAACAAAACAACAACAAAGCATTGTCCCACTAAGTGGGGCCGGCTACATGAATCAAACGACGTCATTGTGCTCTGTCATGTATCATATCTACAGAGAGACCGTTTACATGTAGATCTCGTTTGCCCACCTCATGGATGGTCTTCTTAGGTTTTCCTCTGCCTTTCGCCCCTTGTCCATCTTCCATCTCATCCACCCTCCTGACTGGATGTTCTATCGGTCTTTTTCTCACATGCCCAAACCACCTGAGACACGATTCAACCATCTTTTCCACAATGGGTGCTACTCCAACTCTCTCCCTTATGTCTTCGTTTCTTATTTTATCCGATCGCATATGACCACTCATCCATTTCAACATCTTCATCTCTGCCACACTCAGCTTATGTTCGTACTCTCCTTTAGCCGCCCAACACTCCGTACCATAAAAATAGCCGGTCTTATAGCGGTACCATAGAATTTACCTTTAAGTTTTAAAGGCACTTTTTTGTTGCATATAAAACCAGATGCACTCCGCCATTTTGACCAACCTGTTTGGATCCTATGATTTACATCCTGTTCAATCTCTCCATTATTCTGTATGATGCACCCAAAATACTTAAAACTTTTAACTTTTCGTAGGATGTTTTCTCCAATCTTCACCTCTATATTAGGGGTTTTTCCTTCTCAAACTGAACTTACATTCCATATATTCCGTCTTGCTACGGCTTATGCGCAACCCATACACTTCTAGAGCTTCTCTCCATAACTCCAACTTCTTATTAAGGTCTTCCCTTAACTCTCCCATAAGGATGATATCATCAGCAAAAAGCATGTACCATGGCACAGACTCTTGGATATGCTCTGTAAGTACTTCCAAGACTAATGTAAGAAGATATGGGCTTAAGGATGATCCCTGGTGTAATCTTATACCAATAGGAAATTCCTCTGTCACACCACCTTGAGTCTTCACGCTAGTTGTGGCCCCATCATACATGTCTTTAATTGCAGGAATATATGAGATCCTTACTCTTCTATTTTCTAAAACCTTCCATAAGACCTCCCTTGGTACTCTATCATACGCTTTTTCCAAATCAATAAACACCATATGTAGATTCCTTTTATTACTACGATACCTCTCCATCATCCTTCTTAATAGGTATATCGCTTCAGTGGTAGATTTGCCTGGCATAAATCCAAATTGGTTATCTGTTACTTGTGTCTCTTTTCTCAACCTCCGTTCTATCACTATTTTCCGTAACTTCATGGTATGACTCATAAGCTTAATCCCTCTATAGTTTCCGGAACTTTGTATATCCTCCTTATTTTTGTAGATAGGTACCAAAGTGCTCTTTCTCCACTCGAATCCTTCGATAGTAGTCAAAGTTTTGATCTTCTTCCCTTGTGCATAACCAACCAAGGCTCGGAAGAGTCTTCTGTCCCTCATTAAATAACTCATAGAAGTAGCTCTTCCACCTTTCATTAATCTTCCCTTCTTGGGCCTACACCTCTCCATCCCTATCCTTTATGCACTTAACTTGATCCAAATCTCTCGTTCTTCTTTCACGGCTCTTTGCGATTCTATATATGCCTTTTTCTCCTTCTTTCGTGCCCAAAGACTGGTAGAGACCCTCATATGTTGCTTCACTTACAGCCACTTTTGTCTCTTTCTTAGCCGCCTTATATTTTTTCCTGTTATCTGCGTTGCGGCATAACAACCACTCTTTAAAGCACTCCTTTTTTATCTTTATCTTTTCTTGTACACTCGCATTCCACCACCAGGACTCCTTGTCTCTTGGTCTTATTCCTTTAGATTCACCAAAGCTTTCTTTCGTTGTTCTTCTAATAACTTCTGCCATCTCCCTCCACATCTCTTCTGCGCTTCCATTCTCCTACCAGTCTTAGGAAGCTTCTTTGTTCCTCACTTTTCATCCACCACCACCTCGTCCTTGGGTTCTTCGTATGATGTCTTTTCCTCAACTTTTGTTCAACGCAAAAATCCATGACAAGCACCCTATGTTGTGTTATCAAACTCTCTCCCAGGATAATTTTACAATTAATGCAAAATTTTCGGTCGACTCTCATCAACAAGAAGAAGTGAATTTGAGAGCTTCTCATGCCACTCTTATAGGTCATAAGATGTTCGTCTCTCTTTTTAAAACATGTATTTGCAATGAGAAGATCAAAAGTTAGGAAAAATCCAAAATAGTTTTACCCTTGACATTGATCACCCCGAAACCATGGCCTCCGTGAATACTCCCATATCTAGTCACTTCTCTCCCAACATGGCCATTAAAATCTCCTCCTAAGAAAATCTTATCTCCCAAAGGTATGTCTTGAACCAAACTCTCTAGATCCTCCCAAAATCTTATCTTGTGTTGTTCGTCCAAACCTACTTGCGGTGCATAGGTGCTAATCACATGGAAAGCACCTCCCTCCACCACAAGTTTGATAGAGATGATCCGATCTCTCACCCTCTTGAGATCCACTACGTCCTTCTTCCACTGCTTATCCACAATTATTCCAACCCCATTCCTATTCTTCACCTTTCCTGTATACCAACGTTTGAAACTAGAAGTATCCAACTCCTTAGCCACCAATCCATTTTGTTTCTTGTAGGCACATAATATTAATCTTCCTCCTTGTCATGGTGTCCACCACCTCCATGGACTTTCCTGTTAGAGTACCTATGTTTCATGTCCCAAATCACAACCTTCTGTCGCTCCGACCTTTACCTTTTACTTTGTGAACTAGCTTATTTACCCTCGTCTGTTCACGAAAATGCGAGAACCCTTGCTCATGTAACACTACATCCGGGCACCGATGCAGCGCTCTTGCTCATTTGACACCGTACTCGAGCCATACAGCGTGTTGCTTCCGGACAACGACCTAACTTTAGCGCAATAATGTCTTTGATTCATGTCATGGGATTCAACTATATTTTTATGTTGGTTATCGAAGACCTAATACAACCCTCCTCCTTTATCTAGGCTTGGGACCGGTTATGTACCGCAAGTGTAACATAGGTAGAGTTAGATATCGAACTAGTCAGATTTGCTAAAAATCTACATAATACATAGCAGAGTAATTTATTTGCCGTTCGTTAGGCCTAACTAATACATAACAAATATAGCTAACTAGTTTGACATGAGGGCATTTCTCTTTCGAGATTGTAAGTATAAATTACTCTTTGCTTAAAATTTAAGTTATAGAATGATAAGGAATCTTAAGAGAGAGGAAGTCAAGTTTAATTAGTTTCAAAAGCAACTTCTTACCAAATATTACAGAAGGATAACTTACCATGACCTAAAATATTCTCAGGAAACATAAGTAGAAAGAAAATTAATGTACAATATAATGTTAATTAGACCATCAACAGAATTTTCAAGTGATGCTCAAAGTTGATTCTGTCACGAAAAACTGAACCTTGGAGGAACTCGTGAAATAAAAGATGTAAGAGCTTTAGATTGTGTAAATTATAATATATTCTAGGGAACAAGTTAAACTTTAGAATACTCGATTCTCTCCATCTGAATGTAACAGGGCTATTGTCAATATCACTTCCATTTTTTAGTGTTCCATTAACAAAAGTGACGTGTTTCTTAGTATCATTATCTACAGAGAGCTTGAACTCAAAACCAACAATAATGGTAGGAGAACTTGGAAGGTCAACAAACTGCCATGAAATATATATATGTTATAAAGGATTAGCATCGCGTTGTTTTAGTCTCCACTCTCCTCGAATGTATTTGTCTCTGGACCTTTTTTCTATACCTTTACATAAGAATTATAATAGACATAACAATTTCTCTCTCTGTCAGCAAAATTCATTACATTTTTTAATTTTAAATCTACAAAGGATACAATATCAAGCATTTTGAAAGATAGGGAAGTTAGATGTATTTTTTGAAGGATTTAAATGTCCATAAACAAAAAGGTTAAGAATCCATTTATTTTTTACTCTAATTTTAATTGTATGTTAATTTTAATTCTATTATTTTTCTATTTTTGGCATCCAATTTTTGTATTTGTGAATTTTTGTTGCTTCTTTTTGTTAGCAACTAAAGTTTATGAAAAAAGAATTCACTTACTTCTGTTTTTGAATATATTATTTTTTAGGTAATTCGGAGCATTCAAACATTAGTAATTATGAGTTGTGGTGTTTATTTATCATTCAAACAAGCTTACATATTAAAATTAACTTTTGTTTTCCTAAGGTAATACTTGAACAATGTATATCACACTTAAAGAGCAATTAGTTTAACTGTTTAACAATGTAAATTGAAAATTAGGTGTAGTTGAAAGCGCGGACCAGTAACATTAAAAATTAAAAGAACTTTTGTAATGCCCTAACTATTGAAATGTCATGCTTACGGCTGCGTCACTCTAATAGTTCGGATATTACGACGACTCTTATAATATTTAATACTAAAATATGAGTTTGTTTAAAACTTAAATCGTATTACCGCTCAAAAGACTTTTTAATAGGTAACATACATCCATACAAAAATCAATACTTACAAAGAATACCTATAGATGTACATATTAATAATTTTACAAACATTACCTAATACAATTCCTATCCCTCTTATAGAATGTATAAAGATAAAGACGAGAGAAAACATAATATCTAAAATAATACAATACATCATATAAACGAAAAATAAAATAAACTATTTGTGACTTCCTCGTCCATATCCTGAAAAGGAAACACCTGTAGGGGAATGAGAACATCGTCCTCGAAAGGGTTCTCACTATAGGGTTGCAGAATTACTATAATAAGATACGTGAAAATAAAACTGTTACAGTGATTAATAACTGCCTTATGCATCTTTTCAAAACCAAAGATTTACCATTAAAAACCTGAAATCCTTTCTGAAAGAGGAAACTGTTATTTCTTCAAAAATTCAAAAGCCTTTCAATAGATTTTTCCTAAACAGCATGAATGACCAACCTGTTCCAAGCATAGGTTCATTAAGTTTATACTGAACTAGTTTAGTTTTTCATACTTTACTAAACTAGAAACACAAACTAAACACATCCTCCAGCCCATCTCATAATCAACCACGACCCTAGGCCCAAGCAACTCAATCAACAACCAATTCATCACAATCCAACCAATTTTTAGTCACAAACACAAGTAAGAAGGTTCAAACACAATCAAGCAGTTATATCAAGTAGAGCAATCAGCAATTAAACATAACTATTCACAAAGGCAAACCAATTACAATATGCACACTCAAACAATGTCATATAAATGCATATGATGCATGCCTGTCCTACTGGCCATGAGCTCACACGTCAATTATGTTGCCAGACCCGACTCGGATAAGCGGGATTAAACCACCATCCTTATCCGTAGGTTCCACAAGCAAGCGGAATGAAACCACTATCCTTGCCCAGAACACACAAGCGGGATTAAACCACCGTCCTTGTCAAATAATTTATGAATATGTGAGCGGGATAAAACCACCGTCATCACTGCAGGCGGGATAAAACTACCGTCCCTGCCCAACGGTTTACATACTGAGCAAGCGGGATTATACCACCATCCTTGCCAGGCCAAAAATCATGATCATATTCTCAGTAATATCCACAATCAATCAAACTCAAAATTTTATATCAATAATCATTCTTGGCCCACTTACTTTCAAATCACAAACGTATTCACTTCACATCTTGCCAAGAACCATTTTACTAAAATAAGTTTTCTTTTCAAAACTTTCAAACCACTTCAAAACCATGACAAATTAAAAATCTCTTCTAAACTACTCAAAATCATTCATTTTCAAACCGTTCGCTCAATCACTTTAAAGTCAAAAGTTATTAATTAAAACCCATGGCAAGGTCTCAAGGCTTTAGGGAAAAAACAACCGACCTCATTTCCATAAATTCAGTAAAAATTCTTGAAAAATATTGCTTCCTTAATTTGAGTTATTCGAAGGAAGTTTCTAAACCAAATCATGTAATTTCAAACCAAGTTAAAATCCAACACCAATCTCAATTTCATTCTTAGAAACCAATTCTTTCAACTATTTCCAAAAACATCACAAAACAACATCATCCAATCAAAGACCATTTTCTTGTAAATTCATTAAAGCTCTTCTGAATGAATTCCTTAAGTCCAATTCAAAACATAAACTCTTTTTATAGATAAAATCGACTTTAGGACAATACTTTTCTTAAGTGATTTAAAATTGTAAAGCAATTCTTTTTTTTGAATAAATTGAACTCAAGACACACATTTTTCTCAATTAAATTAAATTCGAAACATATATATTTTCTTAATAAATCAAATAATACAATTTCTCAAATTCAAACTTTCTAAATAACATTTCAAACAAAGTTTTAGATTTTATAGAAAATTCGGCAGTACCTCTCCTAAAATTTGGACTTTGTCACCCTTTGCGGGTCCCAACCAAACCATTCTGCTAGGGGTGTTCATAAAAAAACCAAAATGTGGTTAACCGATTAAAAAACTATAACCATATTTTGGTTAACTAGTTTAATAAAATAATTTTAAAAACCATATCCATATCTTTTAAAATTGGTTAACCAAAACCAAATTAAAAAAAAAATCGGTTTTTAACCGGTTAACCAAAACCAAAACCAAATTAAAATCAAAACATAATTTCAAAACCAAATTACATACTCTTTCTCTCTCTCTCTCTCTCTCTCTCTCCCTCCCTTCTTTCTCTTCTTCTCTCTCCTCTTTCTCTTCCTTCTCTCTCTCCTCCTATCTCTCTTTTTCCCTTTCCCTTCTCTCCCACCTCTCTCTTATTTTCCTCTTTTTTCTCTTCTTCTTTGTCCTCTCCTTTTCTCTCTCCCCCTCCTCTCTCTCTCTCTATCTCTCTCTCTCCCCCTCTTCTCTCTCTATTCTCTCTCCCCTTATCTCTCTTCTTTTCCCCCATATTTCTCTCCCATCTCCCTCTCTCTCCCCCTTTGTCTCTCTCTCTCTTCTCTCTCCCACTCATTTTTCTTTTTATCTCCTCTCTCCTTTCTCTCTCTGCTTCTCTCTCCTTCACTTCCATCATCTCTTCCTCCTATCTATCTCTCTTCCCTCTTTCTCTCCTCCTCTATCCCCTATCTCTCTCTTTCCATTTCTTCCTCTCTTTCTCTCTATATCTCTCCCCTCTCCCTCCCCTCTCTCTCCTCTCTCTCTCTCTATCTCTCTCCTTTTTCTCCACTTCATCTTTCTTTCTCTGTCCCTTGTCTCTCTATTCTTCTCTCCCTCTCTTTCCCCTTCCCTCTTTCTCTCTCTCATTCTCTCCCTCTCTCTCTCTTTCTCTCCTTCTCTCTCTGTCTCTCTCTCCTTCTCTCCGCCCTCTCACTAACTATCTCTCTCTCCTTACCCTCTTTCTCCTCCTCTCTCTCCTCTCCTCTCCTTCCCTCTCTCCTTTCTCCTCTCTTTTTTCTTCTCTATCTCTTTTCTCTCCTTCCCCTCTCTCACTTCTTTCCCTCCTCTCTCTTTCTCTCTCTTTTTTTCTTTTCTCTCTTTCTCTCTCTCACTCCTCTCTATTTCCTTTTCTTCTTTCTCTCTCTTTTATTTTCTCTCTCTCCTCCTCTTTCTCTTTTCCTTTTCTCTCCTTCTCTTCTTTCTTTTCTTACTCTCTCTTTTCTCTTTCTCTCTCAACCTTCTCTCAATCTCTATCCCTCTTTTATCTTTTTTTTCCTCTTTTTTTTAAAGTGAGAGAGAAGAGAGAAATGAGGAGAAGATAGAGGAGGAGAAAGAAAAAATAGAGAGAGATAAGAAGAGAGAAGAAAGATAGGAGAGAGAGAGAGAGAAGAAGAGAGAAAAAGAGAAAAAAAGAGGACAAAGAGAGAGAAAGAGAGAGGGGAGTGAGAAAGAGGGAGAGAGAAGATGATGGGGAGAGAGAAGGAGAGAGAGAAAAGAGAGAAGGGGAGAGAAAAGGAAAGAGGGAGAGGAGGGAAGAGAGAAGAGGGAAGGGGAGAGAGAGCATGGGGAGAGAGAGGGAGAGAAGGATAGAGAGAAAGAAAGGGGAAGGGGAGAAAGAGGGGAAGGGGAGAGAGAGAAAAGAGAGAGAGGAGAAGAGAGAAAAAATGGGAGAGAGAGAGAGAGAGAAGGATGAGAAGAGGAGAGAGAGAGAAATGGGAGATTGGGGAGAGAGAGAGGAAGAGAAAGAGAAAGAGAAGGGAGGGGGAGAAAGAGAGAGAGAAGGAAAAGAGAAGAGGAGGGGGAGAGAAAAGGAGAAAGATGGAAAGAAGGAGATAAGAAAAAGTTACTTGTATCATTTAGAAAGAAAATTATTTATATTTGAAAAAATTATTTATAGAAAATACTAAAAAGAGATAAAAAAAAGAAAAATGAACGAAAGCAATGGAATGGATTTCATTATTTACAAATGTTAAAAAAAAATTTAGATTAAAAAAATTCGATTAAAAAAAGGTTTAAAAATTTGGGTTTTTGTATGTAAAATTATTAATTTTTGTGTAAAAATTGATTTTTACATGTAAAAACCAATTTTATGGTATAAAAACCAAATTTTTAGTGTAAAAACCGATTTTTAGAGTAAAATCGGTTTTGAATTTTACTAACCCGTTAATAACCAGTTTCATCATGTAAAACCAATTTGGTTAATTAATCAATACTATATTTTTGGTTAACCAAAAAATTGGTTTGATTTTTGGATTAACCAAACCATGAACACCCCTACACTCCGCAACCCTCTTCAACGGGTTCAAAACCAAATCAGTTCAAAATCAAGTTGGTTCCAAAAATGCATATCATTTTCAAATTTCAAGAACACCAATTCAACTCAAACCAACTTCCAACAGATTGAACTCAATTTCAAGACTTTAGAAAAAATAACTTTAAAGAAACACTTTGAAAACAATCTGTTTCACAAAACCGAACGACAATCCAACCAAACAAGCATTCATATCCATCCAAGACAACCAAACAACACATAAGACTTATATGATCACTTAAAAATACATTTCTCACATGGATATCCATATATAATAATTCCAATTTATAAAGTATAATTTTCTGAAAACGGCCCCTACCTCGATAA
Source organism: Arachis stenosperma (assembly GCF_014773155.1). NCBI lineage: Eukaryota > Viridiplantae > Streptophyta > Magnoliopsida > Fabales > Fabaceae > Arachis > Arachis stenosperma. The sequence goes on along the minus strand of NC_080381.1, from coordinate 35,679,963 downwards.
GTCAAAACCATAACCCACACGTGTCAACTGAACTCTTTTCACTGAGCCCGAAATCAACGGCAACTTAGGCCTCAGTCCCTAATCACTTTCTCAGCAAATACAACAACTTAAAAGTGACATGCAATGCCCAGAACACGACCCTACGTTACCAGAACCTCAGAGTTTATAACTAAACATAACAAAATACTAACACAAAGATTTTCGAAACATAAACACTTACTGTAATAAGAAAACGAAACAACGACGTTGTTGAATCGGTTTGGCGACAGCCCCAGTAGCCACCTCAAGCAACAGCGGCGAGCCAAAACCTCAGTGACGGCGACTGTAATAACCACGTAGCGTAAAAAACTATTTCCAGAATCCAAAAGAACATAAACCAGCTTAAAACCCTTACCGACAGTCGGTGGCGGTTCCTGGAACGGCGGCTTCCAACGGTGACTGCGACGGACATGAACGGCGATGGTGGCAGCTGGCGTTTCCTGGCAGCAGAGGCTCGGCCATGGCAGTGTGACTTTTAGCAATAGCGGCGACGGAGCACGCGACGGCGGCGCCTCCTCTTTCCTCCACATGACCCAAACGGCAGTACGGACAGCAGCGGCGGTAGCGAGCTTCACGGATGGCAACCCGCGTCCTCCTCTCCTTCGTGTCTCGCTCTCTCTTGTGCGATCTCCTCGGTCGGTGGCACGATGGTGCGGGACGGCGACGAGCTGAATGGCGGCGACTCCCTCTCTTCTTCCCTTCTCCCCCATCGCAGCTCTCTCATCCCCGGCACCCTCTCTTTCTCAGCTCCTTCTTCTCTCTTCTCTTCCTCAAGCCCTCTTTTCCTTCTTCTGCTCTCTCTCTCAGATTTCATAATATATATAAATAATTAAAGGTAACTATTGAGCCAGTAAAATTCATCAAAACTCTTCCACAATAGAAGCTTTCATCGTCATCATCGCAAGCACCAACAGCAACACCAAATTTAGTGCGTGTGTGTGCGACTGGATGGAGTACTCCTATATAATAATAATAATAATATAATAATAATAATAATAATAATAATAATAATAATAATGATGATGATGATTAAATCAATGGTGTAAAAAGGCTATTAACAAAATCCGTTTTAAAAGCTACGCATAATGTCTATATAGGCAATATAGCAAAGAAATCTGACCATTTAGAATTAGAGTGACGGGCGGTGAGGCGGTAGGATAAAAAGGTTAAGGTTAGGGTAGTTTAGAAAATTTTAATAGAATTAAAGATATAGAGTATTAATTAAAAATTTAATTTAATTTTTTAAAATTATTTTAAAAATATTATTTAATTATTAATTTGCTAATTGACTTTTCATCAAGTATTTTAATTTAAAATTAAAAAAATAAATTAATTCTTCTTTATTTATAAAATAAAATAAAAAATTTAAATATTTAGAATTAAGACATAAAAAATATTTATTATTTTTCAATTATAAAAATTCTAAATAATAAATAAAAATTTACTTAATTTTATATATAAAATTCTCTAAAAATATAATTTTAAATAAATATAATAAATCATAAATAATTTATTAATAACTTTTTAAAATTTGAGATCTTACCATTTTTATTATTATTTTTTTATGAAAATAAATTATGATAAAGTTTGTAGTTTATATGTGATCTTAGATTCTTGGTATAAATTATGACCACTTTTGACGAGTGATGTATTTTTCTAATAGTTTAGTTACTTTGTAAATTATAATATTATTTTTAATATATGCAATATTTAATCTTATCAAATAAGTTCAGTTATCAACAAATTAAATGTGTATTCATGCGGATCTACTTTTGTGCAAATACAAAAGAATAAATAAAATAGAATTATCAAATCTACTTTTACTCCAAAATCTATAAAAAAAAATGTTGATCAATCACTACAAAATTAAATTGAGCTATATTTCATTTAAAATGAAAAGCTAAGTTTAATTATTAACTCATCAAAATAAGAATTACATTACAAAGTAAACTATTCAAATTATAATTTTTATTATTATTCTTTTTAAGTCCTTATATCAGTTACAACCCTTCTTTATAATCAGTAACTATATTTGATTTTTAGTGATTTTTTAAATAAATAATAACCTCCTCTAAAATTTATGTCTAAGATGCAAATTATTTTTTCACCCTGTCCATACGCATGCGGAAATTTCTTCTAGTGTATTTAATAAAAGTATAAAACTCACCAAACAGAAGCTTAGAACATACAAGATACAGAATAAAAATCACTTATTGGATGGAAGAACAATTATGTTGGTATACACAATTAATTATCCTTATAAAATATATATTAAAATATAAAATTTATATTAAAATAAATAAAATAAAATAAATAATATATAATGACTAATTTTTAATATACACTTAATATTTTTATACTAATAATTTGAAGAATTATTCAAACATTCAATAATCTTACACATAGGCTTTGAAATCAAAATATAGTGTTCCACTCTATTAATGTCACAGTACATCATCATATATATAAACTGCATGCGAAGCTCTAAACAACATATATTATTTAATGAAATTTACCAAACTCAAGCATAGAATAGACAAAGTATAACCAATTTGGTTGGTTGAGTGGTCAGCTTACTCTTTTATTTAGGTAAGTATTTAGAATTTAAATTTCACTTAAATAAGTGCATAAAGTAACTCACAGCAATAAATCCTTAAATAAAACTCAAATCTGCAATTGTTACGGCCCAGCCCAGCTGGTACCTAGGCCGACCGGTCCGCAGTCCGGACACACCTTCACTACTAGCTGTATGACAGCTGTGAAGAAGGAAGCTTCTAGGAAGGAGGCCTTCTCCTGTGGGGCCCGTCCTACTGACAGAGTATTTAAGGGGAGGGTCCTACCCCTCCCCCAAGGTACGTCACTCTACCCTCAGCCTTCACATCACTTATACACGTTACTGACTTGAGCGTCGGAGTGTCATTGCAGGTGACACTCCCTTCTCCACTTGAAGTGCTCGGAAGCTCGGCTGCTCTTTCGTTCACACCACCAGCTGAAGACAGGCGGAAACCCACCTCCCCATCCCGAGACCTCTATGAATAGTCCGCCACCCGACTTACCGCACATTGGCACCGTCTGTGGGGACCTCCTAAATGGACTTCATACTGGGTCCCGTAGAGCCTGGCGATGGAGCCAAACCCATGAGGCAGCCTCCGTGGCTTCCTCCCGGAACCGCACGAGGTCCCCTCTGCGACAACCCAAGCCATCCTCACGATCACAAGAAAGACGCCCCTTTGGGGGAACATGCAGCTATAGCACCAAAATAATGCAGGAACCGCGACATAGGGTGCAGAACCTGGAACGCCAGCTGGCAGATCAAGAACGTCGTCAACATATTCCCTAACCAACCTATTCACGATCTCCTGATAGAAGGGGGGAGAACTCCCTAGGGAAATCGTTATAGGCGTACTCCAAGCCCGCGATCTGGATCGGATAGTCTCCAAGGGAAGAACCGGGAAGCGCCAAAAAGACGGCGTGACCCCGTAATATACGCCCGACCTGAAAGGATACCAGCCCCCGAGCGGCATCGGGAGGACAACGAAGAAAGGCCGAAGAGAACGCGACGCCCTGTGATCATGGGTGCAACCCCTTTCCATCATTCAATCCTCGAAGTCCGGCTACCAAAGCACTTTGATAAACCAACGGACATGAGGTACGATGGGACCCAAGACCCACAAGAGCATCTGACGGCCTTCGAGGTCAGGATGAACTTAGAAGGGCTAGGCGTAGTAGGCTTGGGCGACCACTTTATCAAGACCGATGGGATAATCTCCCTACCGGTATCCATAGGACTAGTACAGGGCAAAAGGCCGGTAATGGCGGAGTTCGTGGTTCTGCGAGACTCCATGGCCTACAACGTCATTTTAGGAAGAAAGACTATCAACGATCTCGGGGCAGTGATCAGTACAAAGATGTTGATAATGAAGTTCATCGCGGATGACGGATCCGTGGGATCCATCAAGGGAGACTTGGAGACGACAGTCGCATGCAACAATGCTAGTCTCTCCTTAAGAAAGAAATCCAAAGAGGCATCGGGAGTATTCCTCGCCGACCTGGATGCTAGGGTTGACGACAAGCCTAGACCCGAGCTGGAAGGAAACTTAGAAAAGTTTCTGGTTGGCAACTCCGAGGAGAAGTTCACCTTCGTGAACAGAAACCTCCCTCACAACCTGAAAGAACCTCTAATGGAAATGATCAGGAATAACGGTGACCTATTTGCTTGGACACTGGCTGACATGCCGGGGATAGACCCCCAACTCATGTCGCACCGCCTGACCGTCAAAACGGAAGCTAAGCCGGTAGCTCAGAGGAGAAGAAAGATGTCACAAGAAAAGGCAGAGGAGGTAGCCATGCAGACGGCCAGCCTTCTTGAAGTAGGATTTATATGGGAACTCGACTACTCGACTTGGCTATCGAACGTAGTTCTAGTAAGAAAGCACAATGGAAAATGGAGGATGTGCGTGGATTATTCCGATCTGAACAAAGCATGTCCCAAGGACTCCTATCCCCTCCCCAACATAGATGCGGCCATAGACGCGGCAAGCGGGATATCGGTATCTGAGCTTTATGGACGCTTATTCTGGCTACAATCAGATACTGATGCACCGGCCAGACGAAGAAAAAACGGCGTTCATAACGCCATGGAAAACATACTACTACAAGGTAATTCCGTTCAGGCTGAAGAACGCAGGGGCCACATACCAAAGGTTGATGAACAAGATATTCAGCAACCTTATAGGCAAAACAATGGAAGTATATGTAGACGATATCCTGGTAAAGACCACCCGACCAGAGGACCTCATAAGCAATCTAGAAAATGTATTCGCCTCCCTCCGACAACACGGCATGAGGCTCAATCCGCTCAAGTGTGCCTTTGCCATGGAAGCAGGAAAATTCTTGGGGTTTATGATAACCCAAAGAGGGGTGGAGGCCAACCCCAAAAAGTGTGAAACAATACTCCAAATGAAGAGTCCAGGGTGCATCAAAGACGTTTAGAGGTTGACAGGAAGGCTCACCGCATTGTCTCGCTTCCTTGGGGCGTCGACTGCTAAAACTCTACCATTCTTCAACTTAATGAGGAAGGGGATAGCATTTGAATGGACCCCGGCGTGTGAAGAAGCGTTCAAGTATTTCAAAGAGATACTTGCAACACCACCTGTTCTCGGGAAGCCCAAGAACGGGGAACCGTTATACCTGTACTTAGCCATAACCGATGAAGCGATGGCGGCGGTCCTAGTACGAGAAGAAGGAAAGATCCAACAACCAATCTACTTTGTGAGCAAAGCACTGCAAGGAGCAGAGTTAAGGTACAGCAAATTAGAGAAGCTAGCACTCGCGCTCCTGACCTCTTCTTGCAGATTGCGACAGTACTTCCAAGGTCACCAAGTGATCGTGAGGACGGATCAGGGAATCTGCCAGGTACTACAGAAACCCGACCTAGCGGGAAGAATGATGACTTGGGCCATTGAGCTGTCCCAATACGACCTGCGGTATGAACCTAGGCATGTGATTAAAGCTCCGGCCATGGCTGACTTTCTGGTGGAAGTCACTGGAGACCCAGCCGAGACACCGAGTACACGGTGGAAGCTCCACGTGGACGGAGCTTCCAACCAGACATTCGGGGGAGCCGGGATAATCTTGGAAAGCCCAACGAGAGTCGTATATGAACAGTCGATCAAGTTCGAATTCCAGTAGCAAACAATTAAGAAGAATACGAGGCCCTTCTGGGCGATTTAGTCCTGGCTAGGGAGGTCGGAGCCACGAGATTGGAAGTATGTAGTGATGCACAGGTCGTGACCTCACAGATCAATGGAACATATCAGGCAAGAGACTCATTATTGCAAAAATATCTGGAGAATGTCAGAGAGTTAACCAGGCAATTTGAGGAGGTCATGGTGTAGCACGTCCCGAGAGAAAGGAACGCGCGAGCAGACCTCTTATCAAAGCTGGCAAGCACAAAACCAGGAGCGGAAAACCGATCTCTCGTCCAAGGCTTGATAAAAGAACCAGCAGTCGCCCTCCATTTAACAAAGGTAGATCCTTCTTGGATGGACCTAATCACTAACCTCTTGGAAAGCAGTAAGCTCCCCGAAGACGAGAAGTCGGCAAGAGCGTTAAAAAGGGAGGCAGCCAAGTATGCAATTATACAAGTCCATTTGTTTAAGAAGGGACTCAGCCAACGCTTGCTAAAGTGCCTGCATCCTGACCAAACGAACTATGTGCTCAAGGAGGTCCATGAAGGATGTTGCGGTCACTACATTGGCGGCAAAGCCCTAGCAAGAAAGCTCATCAGAGCCGGCTACTACTGGCCGTCGATGATGACGGATTCTAAAGACTTCATGAGAAAATGCATCAAGTGCCAGGATAACGCCAATTTTCACAGGGCGCCAGCAACCGAACTAAGTCTGTTGACGTCTTCCCGACCTTTTTCGCACTGGGGAGTCGACCTCTTAGGACCCTTCCCAGTCGGTCCAGGGCAAGTCAAGTACTTAATAGTTGCTATTGACTATTATACCAAATAGATAGAGGCCGAGCCACTCGCTAGCATATCCTCGTCTAATTGTCGGAAGTTTATGTGGAGGCAAGTAGTAATTCGGTTCGGTATCCCTGAGGTCGTTATCTCCAATAACGGGACGCAATTCACCGATAAGAAGTTCGGAGAGTTCCTCGCCGGTTTGGGTATAAAGCAAAAATTCTCATCCGTGGAACACCCTCAAACCAATGGCCAGGTCGAGGCCGCGAATAAGATCATCCTGCTAGGCCTAAAAAAATGACTTGATAAGAAGAAGGGGACATGGGCTGACGAGCTTGCTTCAGTCCTCTGGTCGTACCGCACAACTCAGCAATCATCTACGGGGGAGAGACCATTTCACTTGACATACGGAGTGGACGCAATGATACCTGTAGAAGTCAGTGAACCGAGCCTGCGGCTACTCTTGGGAGGAGTTGAAGAAGCTGTGAAAAAAGACCTGATAGACGAGGCTAGAAAAATGGCCCATTTGTCAGAAGCGACGCTGAAGCAAAGAATGGCCTTGCGCTACAACACCAAAGTGCTCAGGAGAGAATTTGAACAAAATGACCTGGTCCCGAGGCGCAACGACATTGGACTACCGACTCAGAGGGAAGGTAAGCTGGCGGCGAACTGGGAGGGCCCGTACAGGGTAAAAGAAGTGGTCGGCAGGGGCGCCTACAAGTTGGAAAGACTTGACGACAAGGAAGTCCTAAGAACGTGGAATGCGGGTAACTTAAGAAGATTTATTCTTAGACCAAGTGCGTCGAATAGGCAACCTGCCAAGCTCAGTAAGACCCAAGTTGCTTTATGATTAAATAATTTACTTTTGTCAAATACTTATTATCGCTATAGGTCTAATCAACTGCCAATTAATGTTCACTTGTGATTAAATTCACTTTTTCCCTTTATATTCCATGTTAACGAATTTCTTATGATAAGTGATAAATGCGGAGACAGCACGGTAACCTGGGACTGATCACCCCGAGAACCACCCAAATTAACACCATAATAAGTGGCTATAGCAACAATAAAGCCATGACTTGGCCTCGTCAAGTTACCAACGCAACGGTAAATAAACACAAATGACAAGCCAATACCAACAAAATAGTAATAAAATAGAGCAAAAGTGCATTGCCGACTAAGCAGGGAACAAAAAATAATCATAAGCCGACCAAGCGGCTACCGTATTCAAAACTACAAGGCTCAACATGTAAAACGACAAAGTTCACAGAACTACACGACAAAGTTCACAAAACCATAAAATTACAAAATTTATACAAGAGTATAAAGATCACTTCTTCGGCATATTGACAATTTTACCATCCCTAATGGTCTTAAAGACCCCAATCGCCGATGTGTCGAAATCAGGAGCCACGAGTTTCACTTGGGCTTTAAGAGCCTCTTCAGTCATCAATATGGCACTTTTTCCTTGCTTCACGGTCTCCTTGTACTTCTTAAATTCAGCTGCCTCAGTTTGAGCAGCCTTAGCCGATGAGGCGGCCTCGTCGCGTTCCTTCTCTAATGCAGCCACCCGATCCTGAGCAGCATTGAGTTGACCCTCCAAAGCCAGCTCTCGTTCGGTTAGCTAGAAAACGGCTGCATAAGAAGTCTTCAATTTCTCCTCGGCAGCCTTGAGCTTCTTATCTGCGCTGGACAGCTGCTCCCGTAGTGATTCAACTTCCACTTTAAATTTATTATTGGCTTGAACAGAAGACTCGAGTTTCCTCTGAACAGACTGCGTCCCTGCCAGAGCAAACTCTGCCTTCCTCGCTATGGCTGCCCCGCAAAGAAGAGTTCGATACATCCACCTTGTTCGTGAAGGAAGATCCCCACCATGGAAGAAGTCTTCCGTGCCGGAAAGCAGCTGGGCATCAATAAAGTTCCCGGTATCAAAGTTCCTCTCCATCACAGTGAGGGCTCCTTCGGGGCTAGAGGACGACCTCTTCCTCTTCGGGTTGCTCACAACAACCACGTCATCCTCCTCAAAGTGTGGTTGAGAGGTCGAGCCCTCGCCACTATTGACAACTTCACCTTGAGTAGGAGAGGCATGCGCCTCGGTAGCATTATGAAGCAACACCTCGACAGCATGGGGGGAAGGCACCGCCCGGTTCTCATTATTTTCGGGAGGGGCCTCCCTGGTTCTCATTGGCCGGCTCTTCGTCGCTATCGCCAGCCAGAAAGGTGTTGTATAAAGCGTCAAGTCCTGTCACCTCGGCAGACATTCCCACTACAACAAAACGACGAAACCTGTTAGTCGTGAAATCGGCATAGCAAATTAAAACAACAGTAGCACAAGAAACTCAAAGCCACTCACAAATATAATTTCTAGCGACGTCCTGATTACCCATGAGGAGGTGGGGGTTCACATAATTTTTTGAAAAGACGGCTAGCAACACGTCGACAATTTTCTTATTTTGGGGAGACAACCCCTTATAGGTCACTTTAGTGAAGGCGTTGGCCTTCGCCCCGAAACTCCAATAGGTTGGGATGCGCCGTTGTCCTTCCAACGTCAGCCAAAAGGGATGCCGACCTTTAGCGGGACGAACCTTGAAGTATTTGTCTTTGAATCCATGGTATGAATCCTCGAACAAACCAAAGATCCACCGACCTTGAGCAGATCGAAAAGACATAAACCCCTTTTTGGTCTTCCCTTCCTTGGAAGGGTTCGTTAGGGTGAAAAGATAAAGGAAAACCTCCACAGAGACCAACAGGTCTAGATACTCACACACCATCTCGTAATAGCGGATGGAAGCCTAACTGTTCGGATGTAATTGAGACGGCGCTACGTCGCACCTATTGAGCAACCCCATCTGGAAGGTGGAGAAGGGGATGCGAACCCCCAACTGGGTAAACATTGCCTTATAGAACCAAATCCAATCGGCAACCCGGGAGAAGTGTAGGTTAAGCTCATATATCCGCTCGTGAGAAACGGGGACGTAGACCACATAGTTGGCTTCCTCGTCGGTCCCACCACACAAATACTCGGCTTGTCGGAACTCTGTGAGCTCCTCTTCGCCCATTTGGTTGGAGGAGTCTTTTACGTCCGAGGTTACCCAGGCGTACCGATCGTAGGCCGCTCTAGCGACGGGAACCCGAGCAACAGGGCGTTGGTACCACTCAGTTAGTCTAAGTGACCGGGAGATCGGAGCTAGCCCAGAAACTACATCTTGCCTACTCTATGACTACAATCAAACAAGGAGCAAAATCTATCGCCAAAGTAAATCCTAATGGAATGGTAACCCCCTAACACGCCTATCTAAATGCTAATAACGCTCGATATACAGAAGCAGCATGCACACAGAAGCAAAGCAAGGAAACGAATGGCATAATAGCAAGGTAAAACCGCAGGGATTAAAAGACAAGAAATAAAGCTTACCAAAACGATTGTATTGATCTGGAGAAGTAGGAAGAACTAATGTAATCAACCCAAGGAATGGCAACAGGAAATGGGAGAATGTAGAAAGCAAATGCAGAGAAAGTAAGATGATGGTAAGGGGATGAGAAACACAACTGAATGGGGAACTAAGAAACTGACTCAAGAAGCACGAAAGGCAAGGGTAAAATGGTCTTTACTCGCGGGGTTTTGAAATAACCCACTATAAGCATTAATGGTTGGCGCGAAAAAGCGAGGCGTCAAACGACACACCCCAGCATCGAAGACGCTCACGCCCGTAGAGAGCGCGTCCCGAGCATGAGTAACCGGCAAAGCGGCGACACACCCACAATAAAGTTAAACGCGCCAACCACGGCGCTCACGGCTATAGCTGGCACGTTGGGGGCACTGTTACGGCTCAGCCCAGCTAGCACCTAGGCCGACCCCGCCCACAGGCAACCCGATCTTCTTGGTCGGGTTCACGCACCCGATCCGACCGGTCCGCGACCCGGACACACCTTCACTACTAGCTGTGTGACAGCTGTGAAGAAGGAAGCTTCCAGGAAGGAGGCCTCCTCCTATAGGGCCCGTCCCACTGACAGGGTATTTAAGGAGAGGGTCCTACCCCTCCCCCAAGGTACGTTACTCTACCTTCAGCCCTCACATCACCTATACACGTTATTGACTTGAGCGTTGGAGTGTCATTGCAGGTGACACCTCCCTCTCCACTTAAAGTGCTCGGAAGTTCGGCTGCTCTTTCGTTCACACCACCAGCTGAAGACAGGCAGGAACCCACCTCCCCATTCCGAGACCTCTATGAACAGTTCGCTACCCGACTTACCGCACATTAATAAATTAATTATTGACTTGTTGAATTAGAGAATATTGTAGACAACCAAAAAAATAAATAAGGTATAATAAAAAATTCAGGATCACTTATTGTTTGAAGAATTATTCAAACATTCAATCGTAGAGGAGACATAGGGTTTGAAATTGATAAAAATGTATGTTCCATTGTATTAATATCACATTATATCAAAGACATCTAATTTAAATGGATCATTTATTTAATTTTATCATTTTTTTAACAAACTAATAACCTTAGAAAATAACATGAAGTGACGACACGTAGCAGTACACAACTGGGTTGTATATTGATGTAAATAGATAGTTGTAAGTAAATAGATTTATCTATGTTTTTAATAATCAACTTACATGTCTAGAGAGCCGAGTTCTAGAGACTAGAATGACCGACATTTGGTTTTTTCATGTTTTTGGACGGCACATTTTGTTTGTATTTTTATTTTTATGTTTTTTTGTTTTTGAATTTTGTAAAAAAAATAAAAAAATAAAAAAATAAAAACAGAAAATAGAATTTTATTATTTTTATTTGTAAAATTTTAAAAATAAAAATACTGAAAATAAAAATAAAAAATAAAAATGCAAATCAAAGGCACCTTTATATTAGTTGTTTTTTTTTTAGTTGCTCACGGTATCTTCCAATTCGACGAGTCAAGGACTGATCCGTCGCGGATCTGAGCTCCATTTAAGGGTTTGTCGCTGGACAATGGGTTGCTGCATGCACAAGACGGGATTCGAACTCCCAACACTTGGTTAAGCGGACGAGTGAGTTGACCACTCGACCAATCCAAGTTGGTTTATATTAGATGTTTTATTGGAAACGTTCAATACTACAAAAGGGGCTTTTTATCCAAAAAATTATTTGGTAGATTGGCCTGGACCTAGCGTTATGGCATCAATTGGGCTTGAAAATTCTTTAGAAAAGCGTTTACTGGCCTCAAATATATAGCCATCTTGAGCCTTAAAAACAATTTCCCCATTGGTTTTAAGGGTTACAAACAAAGACCAAAAACATAAACAGTTACAAACAAAAATTATATCACTCATAGTCTCTGCCATATCAAAAAAAAAAAAAACACTCCTCTTCCGTCAGCCAAGAGAGTCCATCCCCAATCACAAACTCCGATTCATTAACACCACAATCCTAACTCATAAATCAAAATGCGTTCTCTCCAAAAAAAAAAAAAAACCCCATAAAATTGCGTTTGAGTGTTCTGACCAAAAAAAAAAAAAGGCGCTTGAGAGTTTATCAAACAACAACGACAATAATAATAATAATAATAATAATAATAATAATAATAATAATAATAATAATAATAAATAAATAAATAAATAAATAAAAGATTATTCATTCAGTCAAAGTTTCTTATTTGCATAACCATAATCATTTGTCTTGTATCGTTTACAAATTATAAATGTAAATATGTAATAAATCCTACAAAGATAACTTCAAAGTCACAATTGACAAAAAGATGTTAAAAGAGAGAACATGACATTAACTATATCTTCTTTTTCTCTCACTATCTGTTAGACCTAATTTCATCATCATCCATCTATATAAAAACTTGGAAATAAATCTTGCAAATATATATTATGTTCACCACACCACCAACAATAACTACTACTACTCCTCACAAGTCACAAATCCCACACCAAACAAATACAAATTTTAAAAAAAATCACAAAATAGCCAAATTGCTAATCAAAATCACCCCTTTGTGAAAAGTCGAAGAACCAAACACGTTCGTTATTAATACAGCCCAACAGTCTTGCCCTAATTTTTCATCTCAAATTATAGATAAAACGATTAACCGCTAACAGGCGGTAAACACAGGAATTGGTAACCGGATAAAGAAGGTCAAATATTACTACCGCCACACCCCTTATGTTTTCTTTTTATTTTTTTCCCCGTGTTTTTTCTTTTATATATATCACATTGTGAACTTCTATTTGTTTGGTTTCTATTTTCTTCGTTCTCTCGTTTATTTTCTTTTCTCTTCTCTCAGTTCTGTTTGTTTGCCCAGAAAATCTTAAGAGAGAAAATAAAATTCTCTACTTCGAATTTCAAACTCTGAGGAAACACTGCTCAACAAAAGCCTTCGTTTTTTCTATTAGCCTTCTCCAACGTAACAAGTTTGCTTCTCGAAGAATCACCGAGGCTCAGGAGAAGCATTCATTCGCTCAAAGCTTTTCCGATATTTATCTTCTTTTATTTTTTTTCGATTTTTTCTATCTGCTGCTTCGAGACTCGACGATCACTGTGTAAATTCTCTGCTTCCTCCGTTTGAATTCGTCGCTTACGTTGCTTTGCATTGAAGTTAATGCGAATTTTCGCTTTTTCTGATTCCTTTTCTATTCTATTGTAGGATTTTGCTCCTCCTTGGTGATCTCTTCGGGAAGGTTGGAATTCTCTTGCTCCAACGTTAATCCGCAGATCTGTGGTGTTTGCTCGAATGAGAAGCTCAGGGTTGAAGGATTTTGAATTGTAATCGAAGTTTCAAGAAGCATGATTTGGTGCTGATTGCTGAAGAGACTGTGCTCTTGTGTTTGGGTGTTTTTTCAATTTCATGGTTTATTGAATAGGAATGAAGAGGTCTAGGGACGATATTTTCGCGAGTCCTCAACTTAAACGGCCTATAGTGTCTTCTCGAGGAGAAGCGTAAGTTGTTGGTTTTCGTTCTCATCTTCAACTTTTCCTGTGTTTTGAACTGTACTTGTGCTTTTGTTTGTGCTTTGATCAAGTAATTGCATCTTCGACTTAGTAATGGAGCTTCTCGAGTTTTTACTGCGGTGAAAAGTTTTACTAGTGCCCTCGTGTGTAACCCGGGAAGTCTAGATGATCAATCTTTAGCAAAGCTGTCTCTTTTTTGGTAAATTTTTTGGGTTTTGATGTTTTGACCTAATAAAATGAGATCGGATATTTGTTATCTGCAATCCTGAGTAAATTCTTCTTTTAATGGGTAAATTTGTATTTTTTATGGAAAAAAATTACTTTCAATTTCTTAAGGTTTTGATTATCATGTATGATCATGTGCTAGAAATTGGGAATACTGTGTCGTTGGTTTATCAATTGTCTAATTGTACTTTGGAATATTTTCGAACGAAGGTCCGGGCAACCCCAGATGATGAATGGAGGTGCTGTTATTCAGAAGCTAACTACAAATGATGCATTGGCATATCTCAAGGCAGTGAAGGATATATTTCAGGATAAGAGGGACAAGTATGATGACTTTTTGGAAGTCATGAAAGATTTTAAGGCTCAAAGGTTTGATCATGTCGTACCACATTGTTGGCATGCTGCTCCGAATGTCTTTTTGTATTATATTGGGGGAGGGGGATACTGTTTTTGCCAGTGGAAACTGACTTGTGTCTGCTTTTGGTACTTGTAGAGTTGATACTGCAGGCGTGATAGCAAGGGTTAAACAGCTCTTTAAAGGGCACAGAGACTTGCTTTTGGGATTCAACACCTTCTTGCCAAGGGGTTATGAAATCACACTTCCACTGGAGGATGAACAACCTGCCCCAAAGAAGCCTGTTGAATTTGAAGAAGCGATTAATTTTGTGAACAAAATTAAGGTAAAACGTTCTTGGGCCTGATTGGTTTTCTAATACAGACTCAGTTTCAATACAGAATGGCAGTTCTAGTTGAATCTAATTCATCATTTTCATTCAGACCCGGTTTCAAGGTGATGATCGTGTTTACAAGTCATTTCTGGACATATTAAATATGTACAGAAAGGAAAGCAAGTCTATAACAGAGGTCTACCAGGAGGTTTGTTTTGTCTGTGCATGTGTTATTATGTTATAGCTAGGAAAATTGTTATATTTGTCTTTCTATGTCATTTATATTAGTCTTAATATTTCGTTTGATGTTCATTTCAATCATATTTTGGACTTCTTTAGGTTGCTGCACTTTTCCAAGAGCATCCGGATCTTCTTGATGAGTTTACTCATTTTCTCCCGGACACTTCCTCGGCAGCCTCTGCTCATTATATTTCTGCTAGAAATTCTATGCTTCGTGATAGGAGCTCTGCAATGCCAACTGTACGGCAAATGCATGTTGAGAAGGTTTATCTCCATATTTTTCTGTCCCTCTTGGTAGTATAAAATGAGATGCTAAGTCAAGGTGCCTGGAGGTTTCAGCACCTTTTGGTGGCTGCATTATTGCCCCTTCCATGAGATGCATACTTCTAGTGTATTAGCTGCATTATTGCCCCTTCCATGAGATGCATACTTCTAGTGTATTATTGTTCAGGCAACATACCTGTAGCACTTAATGATAGCTGTAGAAAGTTAAAAAAATCCATCCCTCTAACTTGCTATGATGTTACATTGGGTAAAATATTATGTTGTTGAGAAGTCACTATTTCTGGGTCATAAGGAATTTTACGGCTAGCAGTTTAGGGTTTTGTAAATTGAACATTGCAGTTGTTTACTTTTTCTTAGGATGTTATGCTCACGTAGTTATAAGTCTTTGGCTGATCTTTCTCCAAGGGATTAAAACCCTGAAGCCAAGTAGCCTTTTGTCTTTTACTATCTTGGTGACTCTGGTCCCACTGATTGCATGTTTGGTTATCAAGCTTACATTCTACTTATCTTGTGTGCCAGAGAGAAAGGACTATGACCTCACATGGTGATCGTGACCTCAGTGTTGACCGTCCTGACCCTGATAATGACAGAGGTTTGATGAGGGCAGAAAAGGATCAGAGGAGACGTCTAGAGAAGGATAAGGAACGCAGAGAGGAGAGAGATAGGAGAGAACGTGACAGAGATGATAGAGATTATGAGCATGATGGTGGTCGAGATAGGGAAAGGTTCTCCCATAAACGGAAATCTGATCGTAGGGCTGAAGACTCTGGAGCCGAACCATTGCTCGATGATGAAAATATTGGTATGCGCCCTATGCCATCCACTTGTGATGAAAGAAATACTCTGAAAAGTGAGTATGTTGTCATCATTTTGATCCTGAATCTACTGGTTTTTTTTGTTATATTTGTTACCTTTTCCAACCAATGCTATGATATACATTATTTAAACAGTGGAAACATATGCTTTTATGTTTGGTTGAAAATAAATAAATTGATAAAATAAGAAAAAGGTGTCAAACGTGAAACTTCATTACAGCAACTAATGCAAAATATTTCTCATCACTATTCTACTGCATATATTGCTAAAGTTTATAAAAAAGAAGAGTATGGTGTCTCTTGTTGATAGGGTTATCTGTATTGAAGAAGTGTTAAATATTTTCCATTTATGAGATGATTTCATAATCCATTGTCCTTGTTATAAGGGAAAAATAAATTTATTTCAACTTCTTGTTTGTCTTCTATCCTTTGTTGCATAAAACTTTTAACATCTTATTTTCCTTTAGCAGTTTTTTACTTATGTCAAATTTCATTATCTCAGGCATGTATAGCCAGGAGCTTGCTTTCTGTGAAAAGGTCAAAGAGAAATTACGAAATCCTGATGACTACCAGGAATTTTTGAAGTGTTTGCATATTTACAGCAGGGAAATAATTACCAGACATGAATTGCAGTCATTGGTATGGCTTATTATTAATTTTTCTTGTCATCCGCTTTACTGATTTCATTGTCGGATTCTATAAATGCATGTCTTTTATTCAATCTTGCTTTGTTGGTTTAGCTGGATGTGGGCATTTACCGTTATTCCCTAAATAAAATATGTTAAAATATGGAAAAAAAAGGGATATCCTCCTATAGCATTGGTGCTTAAAATCGAGTTTATTTGCATGCATTCAATTTGGATTATATTTGGCTCAGCCAGAGTTTAGTTTAGGCCAGAATAGCCTATGCCCTATGGAGCCTCTAAGCCAATGCGGCCAATTTCAAGGAATGACGGTGTCAGATAATGAGAATAGGCATTCAGGTAATTTAAGGCAAGATCAATTTCTCAATATGATACTGCCGTGTCTTATATTAAGCAATAGATTGAAGGAGGATCATTTTGGATGGTACATTTGGAGGATCTAATTGAATGAAGGACTTAAAGTGTGTTTTCAGAAATATGAAATGGCTAAAATGGGGGTATTGTGTTGGCATACTAGTATGCTTTAAATGCTGCAGAGGCCATCATAATCATACTTGCAGCAAGTATATGGATAAAATCAGAAACCAGAAACAACAGAATAGCCAATTTCCTTTTCATAACGCCAAAGCAGCAGCTTTCTGTACCACCTATTAAAGTGATCATCTTCCCAGTATCATCTTGATCAATAAAGGAAACCACAAGATTTCACCAAGTGTTTGAGCTTGATTGCATGTAACCAAATCACTTTGTTCATTTTATCAAAACAAACAAGAAGATATGAGCAATGCAGATTGCAGACGGAACCATATTTTTCAACCTGTTTGAGATCTTCCTTCCAATTCACATTTGTTCTTCCCTAATAACCTTACCTGTGCGAGAGCTTATGGTAGATAGTCAAGCAATTTTTGCACTCGATGTAAAGGACAATGGTTCAAGTTGCTTTCAGCAAAGCTGGAAAGGATAACTGCCTCCATCAAAGACTCAGAAGATTTGGTGATTTTTGGATTTTGTATTGTCTGTGAGGGGGCACCTGGCACTCTGTACAATTAGAGCTGTGAAGGAAGCAATTACAACAATTACGGCAGGAATAGATGGTCTAGAATAAATTATGTTTCTTCTGAAGTGTGATAATTGGCCAGCAGTATTATGTTTTTGGTCATTTATTCTTGACAAAGTCTGGTGGCATCCCGTTCTAAATTCCTCACAGATGACCCTGCAGCTGATGCACCATGAACTACTAATCTTTTCAATGCTGATGATGTCATCTTCAATAATTTGATAAATTTTGATTTAGCTGAAATTTTCAATTAAAAAAACTAGAAGTAATAGAATATATATCCTCTCCGCTGGAAAATCTACTACATATAATGTGGTGTTGCGATTGTAATTAAATAATTTGGTGCAAGAACTTATGTCCTTGAAGTTAATTATACACTTTATCTTGGCCTACTTCCATTATATTTCTTAGTGCTGCCTATAGATCTTATTAAATAACATGCTCTGGAATATAATTGCTAACTCATGGTCACTTATTCTTCAAGGTTGGTGATTTACTGGGGAAATATCCAGATCTTATGGAGGGGTTTAATGAATTTTTGATACAATCTGAAAAGAATGGTAATGTTCAAACTAATTTCATATTTCTATGTTGTTACACTTCCAAGATATTTCTAATCAGTTTCTGTGATGCAGATGGTGGATTCCTTGCTGGTGTCATGAATAAAAGTATGTAAAATGGCTTGGAATTTTCTGTTATTATGACAGATTCTACTTATTTATTTTGTAATCTGATACCATGTTTAAGTTTCTTAGCTTTGTCTTTTCGCACAAAACTCACCTTTTATTTTGTGTGTGTGTGTATGTGTGTTTTCATCAGAGTCCTTATGGAGTGACGGACAAAGGCCGAAATCTGTGAAGGTTGAAGACAGAGATCGTGATCGAGACCGTTGTAGGGATGATGGCATGAAAGAAAGGGATCGTGAATTCCGAGAAAGGGACAAATCCACTGCCCCTGCCAACAAGGATGTTTCAGGTCCTAAGATGTCCATATATCCCAGCAAGGATAAGTATTTGTCAAAGCCTATAAATGAGCTGGACCTTTCTAACTGTGATCAATGCACTCCGAGCTATCGTCTATTGCCAAAAAATGTATACTTGATTTACTTGTCTCTCGGTTTTATATTACTTGAATGTGATATCTGTGATTCTCTTGCTGATTGCGTTTCATATGTGTTACCTGTGCTTATGCAGTACCCAATACCTGTAGCTAGCCAGAGAACAGAACTTGGTGCAGAAGTATTAAATGATCACTGGGTGTCTGTTACTTCAGGAAGTGAGGATTATTCCTTTAAACATATGCGCAAAAATCAGTATGAAGAGAGCTTGTTCAGATGTGAAGATGACAGGTCAGACTTGCAGTGATGCTTATTTGATTGGTTGTATTTGCATCAAGGTTATCAAATTGTAATTCAGAACTTGAATTGCTAAGGTTAATCATTGAATTGTGAATCATGAACTGTATTGAATTCCAGGATTCAAGGATACATGCAAAATTAATGCCATACCATAAACTTTCATAAGACCAATAACATATAATCATCACTCATCTCCAAAGTTTTCAAAAACACAATCCTCACAAATAGAAGTCTTACAAAGTGCATAAAATCTTAAGAAAGTAACAGTGTAGTTTCTCTCATATAAGCCAAGACAACAAAGAAAAAAGATGCAGATGAAAGGGAGCTGAAAAAACTGATGTCTCTGTTTGAGGAAAGAATGAAAAAACTTTTAAGGTCACTTATGTTTGCCATGTGAAGACATTGTAGAATCCTGCTAGTGGATTTTTTTTTTTTTTTTTTTTGCATTTTTGTTCAAACAATCTAGTTTTAACAAGATATTGGTTATAACTAAGAAGTTCTAAATGCACTCGGCTGCCTCTGTTTCTTTCCTAAAAATTGGCGTTTGGAGGATTTTTTTTTCCCTTTTTTCTTGGGGTATTGGAGCATATTGGGTGATTCGTGATTCTGAATTGCACAATGATAAGCATGTTTGCCATATCATTTTACCTCTTTTTTAAAATGTTTTTGTCAAGTTATCTACCATTGGCACTTATTGATATCATTTTAATCTATGTTTGCAGGTTTGAACTTGATATGTTGCTAGAGTCTGTAAATGCAACTACTAAGCGAGTGGAAGAGCTGTTAGAAAAGGTCAATAATAATATAATCAAAGGAGACAGTCCAATTCGTATTGAGGAGCACTTAACAGGTTAAGGGCTTTTCTGTTCATCAATATATTTTCATATGGCACAGATGGAATATGAGGTAATTTGATGTTTTCCATATTCTGATGGGGACTTTCTTGCATTACTTTCAGCCTTAAATCTTAGGTGCATTGAACGATTATATGGTGACCATGGGCTAGATGTGATGGATGTGTTACGGAAAAATGCATCTCTGGCTTTGCCAGTGATATTAACCCGCTTGAAGCAGAAACAAGATGAATGGGCAAGGTGTCGTGCTGATTTTAATAAAGTCTGGGCTGAAATATATGCCAAAAATTATCATAAATCTCTTGATCACCGTAGCTTCTACTTTAAACAACAGGATACAAAAAGCTTGAGTACTAAAGGTAACAACTTTTCAGTTCATTTACTTCTAGTAATACAGGGCAATGAGGCTTTTAATGTTCAAAATAAATTAGATGATTTTTTTTTATGGCTGCAACTATTTTGATACTGTGAGGTATCATCGCTTTATATCTTCTATACCTCTATATCTATACTTCTATACTTCTATACTTCTATACTATATATAATGGGAATATGAGAAAGGTTGGTGTCCAACTCTTTTCCCCCCTAAATACCCTTCATTAAATATAGTCTATAAAAACATTTTTTTTTTGGCTGTATCAAAGACTTAGAGCTTGTTTGGGTGCCATTAAGTTGTTAGGAAAAGATTTTTATTTTTTTATTTTTTAGTTTGTTTTGAAAAATTTTAATAGTAAAAATAATTTTTTTTAGAAGCTACAATTTACATTTCTTTTAATAGATATATATTTTTTTTAATATTGTCGTATCCAGAACATAATTATTAGATAAAAAGATATTTTTACACGAAATAGTGAAACATAAAATTACTTTTACTTTTCTAAAAGATCTTTTAAAAAAAGATCACTTGAAAAGAGAGTTTTTTGTAGAAGCTCACTCAAACAAGTCCTTAAACCCAAGACCTTTTGGTTAAGTTATAAACAATTCACCATATCGACAAATTCCATTTTTATTATTTTTACATGCATTTAATAAATAAAAGTGTCATAGTTCTCCATTATCTTGTCTACAAGTTTTCTGCACTCTATGCTTCTCCCTCCTTTCTCATTTATTTGTAGTTTTTCTAAGGTTGGGAATAAAGTCATGCAGAATAACAATATGTGTGTAGTCATAGTCATCTGGGTTAATTTTTGACTCATTGATAATAACATCCCATCTAATACAAAACGACGCTTGCCTATCACCTCGCAGAACTAAAATGCTAAATCATTGATGAGCTTATCATGATGCAGGAATTCATTTTGTTCTTCTGACTCATTCCTTTTTCTAATCTTTTTACAGCATTACTGGCCGAAATCAAAGAAATCAGTGAGAAGAAACGCAAAGAAGATGATGTTCTTCTTGCGATTGCTGCTGGAAATAGACGTCCTGTTCTTCCAAACCTTGAGTTTGAGTACACTGATTCTGATATTCATGAAGATCTGTATCAGCTTGTAAAATATTCTTGTGGAGAAATGTGTACAACTGAACAATTGGATAAAGTTATGAAGGTTTGGACAACATTTTTAGAACCCATTCTGTGTGTTCCTTCTCGGCCTCTGGGTGCCGAGGATACAGAAGATGTTGTCAAGGATAAGAATAATTCTGCCAAAAGTGGCACTGCAAGTGTTGCCGAGAGTGAGGGTAGTGCTGGTGCTGGTGCTGGTGCTATTGTAGTGAATCCTAAGCATATTAACACTTCTAGAAATGGGGATGAGTGTATGCCATTAGATCAATCAAATTCTAGCAAAGTATGGCAATCAAATGGTGACAGTGGTGCAAAAGATGATAAATGTCTTGATTCAGACCGCACTCTGCATAAAACTGAAACTTCAGGCACTAATACACAGCATGGTAAAATTAATACTAGTTCATTCACACCTGATGAAATGTCAGGAGTCAATAAGCAAGACCACTCCAGTGAGCGGTTGGTGAATGCTAATGTTTCACCAGCATTAGGAGTGGAGCTAAGTAATGGAAGAACAAGCATGGATAATGCATCAGGTTAGTATCTTTCTTCTAGGATGGTGATTTTTCTCAATTCTTACTTCATCTTTTATTTTTGATAATGTCATTTGATGTTACACTTTCACATTCTGATAATGAATGGAACTAAGATACAGCCTTTTCCTTGAAGGAATCATTGCCACTAATCCGTCTAGACCTGGTAATATTTCTGGCGAAGGTGGAGTTGATTTACCTTCATCAGAGGTATGGCTCAACCCTTTGTGCTTCTTGTCTTGCTCTCGACTTAAAATTTGTTTTTGCTAGCTTCATGTTATGGATCAACTTAAATTTGCTATCAGTATAATAATTTACAGTATCTGATAACAGTTGATGCCAACCTACTGAAACATGATGAAATACTTATAGCATATAATGCGGGTGAAACATCATAACTTTCTTAATAATGTGGCACTTTCTTGTTCACTTATAGCATATAATTATTATGTAAGTTATTTCTTGAATATGTATGTTTGATGTTTGATCGTTCTGTACATTGCAGTTGTTTGCTTTCCTGAAGATAGTGTTAGGGATACCATTTCCTTGCACTTGTGTTCTGGGATTATTCATGATAACGATTGTTTGAAGTTTTGTAATTAATACTTTCTTATTTATTTATTTTCATGACTTAGGGTGGTGATTCTACCAGACCAGGTACATCCACAAATGGGACCATCACAGAAGGGACCGAAGTTCACAGGTACCCAGAAGAATCAGTTCGGCAGTTAAAAAGTGAAAGAGAAGAGGGCGAGTTGTCCCCAAATGGAGACTTTGAAGAGGATAACTTTGCTGTTTATGGAGATACTGGTTTGGACGCAGTCCATAAGGGGAAGGATGGCGGTTCGAGTCAGCAATACCAAAACAGAAATGGAGAACAAGCTTTAGGTGAAGTTAGAGGAGAGAATGATGTTGATGCTGACGATGAAGGTGAGGAAAGTCCACACAGGTCATCTGAGGACAGTGAGAATGCATCCGAGAATGTTGATGTTTCTGGAAGCGAGTCTGCTGATGGTGAGGAATCTCGAGAAGAGCACGAGGATGGGGAAAATGATAACAAAGCTGAGAGTGAAGGTGAAGCTGAAGGAATGGCTGATGCCCATGATGTTGAAGGAGATGGAACCTCCTTGCCATTTTCAGAGCGCTTCCTATTAACTGTAAAGCCACTGGCGAAGCATGTTCCCCCAGCGTTACACGAGAAAGAAAGGACTTCTCGAATTTTTTATGGAAATGATTCCTTTTACGTCCTGTTTAGACTTCATCAGGTACGAAATTGTCTTTTTATGGAAATAGGTTATTTTTCATTCATTTTTTGTCATGACTTCAAATATGAAGATGTCTACTTCCCATTTTCCCCTCAAGGTTTCTAAACCTATGTTGATGTCATGATGGTTTCTAGTAGTATAAACAACTGCCTATAATTAAATATTGATATAGCAACTTAGCAAGTTTCGTGTTGCTTTTCTGACAGACATTGTATGAGAGGATACAATCAGCAAAGATTAACTCATCATCTGCTGAAAGGAAATGGGGGGCTTCAAATAATACGGGTTCTACTGATCAATACAACAGGTGATATGCTTTGTAAATTTTGCACTCAGTTAAAAATTAAAATACGAGTATATTTGCGGACTAAGGGACTCTTTTATGTGACAGGTTCATGAATGCGCTCTACAATTTGCTGGATGGTTCATCTGATAATACAAAATTCGAGGATGATTGTCGAGCCATTATTGGAACTCAGTCATATCTCTTATTCACTTTAGACAAGCTGATTTATAAGCTTGTTAAACAGGTCAAGCTCATGAATTGCTCTTTCTCTCATCTATTTTGTTCTATTCTAACTTTCTGTCCCTGAAAATTTCTCCTTTTTATTTCAGCTTCAAAATGTTGCCACTGATGAGATGGATAACAAGCTTCTCCAATTATATGCCTATGAGAAATCAAGAAAACCAGGAAGATTTGTTGACGCAGTTTATCATGAAAATGCCCGTGTTCTTCTTCATGAAGAGAACATATACCGAATTGAATATGTAATGATTTTTGTTTTTTCTTTCTTTTTCTACTTGGATTTGCTGCTGAACTAAATTCAAAATATTTTCTGTTCTGTAATCTTATGTATTGGATTGCAGTCACCTGGACCTAAGAAATTGTCTCTTCAACTGATGGACTATGGACATGATAAGCCTGAAGTAACTGCCGTGTCAATGGACCCCAACTTTTCAGGCTATTTGTACAACGAATTTTTTTCTGTTGTCTCTGACAAAAAGGAAAAGTCTGGAATTTTCTTGAAGAGGTATTTGACAAGCCCAAAGAATTGTTTGGTGCCATTCTTGAAGTAATATATTTTTAAACAAAACTTATTTATTTTACTTTATTCATTTCCGTAGGAACAAACGTAGATATGCCTGTGGTGATGACATTTCAAGTGAGGCTGTGGAAGGACTACAAGTTATTAATGGTCTTGAGTGTAAGATATCTTGCAGTTCATCCAAGGTAATAATCGTTCTACTTTTGAATATTGTTCTTATTTTGCACATTCTGTTGGGTTGTGTTTCCAAAGTTCCACTCATACATTTCCTTGGTATCCATTGCATGTTGTCAGGTGTCATATGTTTTAGATACGGAAGATTTTTTGTTCCGGAAGAGAAAGAATAGGGCAAAGTCTTTAACCATTAGTTCGAGAAGAGCACAACGGTTCCACAAATTGTTTTCCCTTGCATGCTGACATCCATTTTCAGCTGGATAAGGTTTGTGATTTCATATTACTAAATGTATTGTGCTAGACCGACACCTTATTCGTTTCCAGATAGATGCATAATCCTCACGTCCATGAGAAAAACCTCCTAGTTGATATCCTTCTCTTAGAGCTATATCATATCTTAATTCAAAATGCTAGTTTTGTTCCGTAAAAGCAAAAGTTTTAGTTGATGTATGAAGTTCAAGCAAACAGATGATCTAATTAATAGTTGCTCTTCGGTTGTCCTTTTAACTAGCAGCTTTCAATCGTTGCCGGCAAAGCCGCGGTACATGACATTACAACATGATGAGAAAAGCAAAATATGATTTACTGAAATTATTTTTCTCGTGTTCTCACATTCACTATACGAGCAACCCAATAAAACCTTATAGAATGGAAGGCTCAGGGTGGAGGAGGAGGAGGAGGAGGAGGAAGAGGAAGAGGGAGATTGTAGAATACTGTAATTTGATGGCCGATAACTCAATAATGTAAATAGCGATAATTTGTGATGTAGTACGAACACATTTTTATTCCATTCATCCATAGTGTTTTTTTATAATTTCAATTGCAATTTTTTTAGTGGTTTCCTTTTTGTTCTTAACCATTTTGCTGCTACAACTTTGTAGAGGGTGTTGATTGTGGGAAGAAAATTTATATCTTCATAGGCTTTTGGGGTAACTAAGGCTGCGAATTCAGTGTTTTTAGATACAATGTCTATGTCTTATCATTCGAACATAATTTTGTCTTAGTATTCCTGCCTCCGTGTCCCGTGTTTATAAACAAAGGTAGTCTAACAGCCACTTTTCATAAATCTGATACAACTCACAGGCCCTACTTTATATATGTATGTGCTTTGAATGTTTATAGTCAACTCTGAAAGTCTTATTATTTGCGACACGACACTGCTGAGGATAGAACGCTTTCTCTTTCCTTCAATTTTTCTTATGCAAACCAGTTATCTGTTGTGCATCGAATGTGAAATTAAAGAGTTAAACACATTCTAAAAGTAAAATTCAAAAAGATATTAGATTATATTTTTAAACAATATTAAGGTGCAAGTTATTTTAGCAATGTCATAAATCATGTGGCAAAAATTCAGTTGCAGTCAAAGGTATATGAAAGAAACACCTACAATACAAACCGATTTTACATAAACTTGAGTGGGACTTAGAGTGTGGAGTTTTTTTTTTCTCAGAAGACAGTGGTGGTATTTTATTCAACGGAAAAACAAAAATACAATGACCAAAAATAAAAAAAGAGAAATAAAAAAAGGAGGATTTTCAAATATTTACGAACAAGCAAAATTATAAAGAAAAGTTAACACAGCGAAGCAAATAGTGCAAAATATTTTACGGTATCATACGTAACGCAAAATAAATAGTTTCTGCTTTAATTTAAACGATGTCACTAACTCTTCTTTTGAAAACTCTTGAACATGTTTGAAATCTGCTGACACTTTTCTTTTTACATATTCTAAGCCATTATTAAAACCAGCCGAGCTCTATGAGAGCTTATCTCTTGAAGTCCACCTTGTAACACTGAGTTCCTCTTTTAAAAGTAGGTTGGCATTCTGGTGTTCAAATTTCAAATTGGGTAAGTTGTCAGAGTGGATGAAAATGTTGGAGGGTAAGAAGTAGAACACGAAATTTACCATGTAAAATTTTTCATGCAAAGAGCAGAAACTTGTGAGGCATTTTTAGCTTTTATGGTTAGCTTTAAATTGGTATCTATTGCATGAAGTTTAGGCAGAATTTAATGCAAGCATGATAGCAATCTTGTATGTTAATGCAACATTATATGTTTTTGCTCTATTTATCAACCATCTAGTGTCTTTATCTTTTTTTTTTCCAAGGTTATAAAGAGAATTTGCTAAGCAATTTGTAAATAAAAAAGGTCTGAGATTAATGCTTAGTTCTACTGTTTATTTGACAGAAACATGTCTTTTATTCATAACAAATGGTTACTATCTGATAGCAATATCACAGATGGTGAAACACTAAAGGAGTAGTGAAAAGGAAGTCATGGTTCAATAAAGGTTCAGATATTGCTAAAACTTGCCTTCCAACCAACGTCTTTCTCTACAACTCGCCTTCTTTTAAAAATACTTTACCAATTCAAGAAGGTAAGGTTCCTACTTCGGCATTATTTACCCAAAAAAGCCTGACATTTTTTAAGCCCGCCTCCTTTGTTAGGCCTAGTTATCTTATCACAGCTAATCTACACCATTCACTTTTTGGAAGTTTGCTGCTCCATTAAAATTGAGTTAGTACACAATGAATTTCGTTTAGCAAACTATTTAAAACATGACAAAGTATAGATTGGTATGGCTTCACCAATTGCTCGTACTAATACTTATGTTCCTCCATTAAATGACAAGCGCTTTTTTCATCTTTATGTCTTTTTGAGAATCTTATTTTTGATTGAGACGAAGGAGGCTTTCTTAGAGCGGTTGACAAGAACAAGTAAGCCCAACCATTTATTCTGTGCAGCTACATGAGAAATATTCAGTTGGGCTACTAAACAAATTTTAATCTACCCTGGAGTGTTATTACTGAAAAACAAGGCTGATTCATTAGGATGAATTGTTTGTCCATTGAAGCTCTCATAAGAATCTAATAATTCTAAAAGAGGCACAACTATTTTTTGAGACTTTACCGAACAAAATAAAAATCATCAATAACTGACAAGTAATTTACAGTTGGGCATCTTCTGTTTGTCTGAATTTTTCAAATGAGACTGTTTTGCTCTATTTTGTGTAGCAAGAAAAAAATTCTTTCTGCGCATAATAACAAAAGAAAAGGGGCCAGACAATCACTTTGACAGATGCCTCTATTTGGTTTAAAAAAAATCATAGAATTGACCTTCTATAACAATAAAATAAGAAACGGTTATCATCAATTGGGGAATCCAGTGAATGAGTGTCGATTTAAAGCTCAACTACTTCATACCATACTGTAGAAAATTCCATTCCACTTTGTCGTAGGCTTTACTCACATCAAGTTTCAGTGTCATTTCATATTCCAAGCTTGCTTTTGTTGTTAAGGTAGTGCATACATTCGTGTGCTATAAGAATGTTATAAAAAACACACTTATCTTTTAGGAATGCAATCTGAGTAGGGGTTATCATCTTGACCATACACCGATGGAGTTTCTGGACTAGCACCTTTGAAATGATTTCATAGACAATAGAGGACAAACTTATGGGCTTTACTTGAGTCATATTGCTCGCATCTGGGACCTTTGGCACTAGACAGATATTGGTGTGGTCACCTCTAGTAAAAAAACTCATCACAGTCTGGAACACGTCTTCTTCCACTATATCCCAGTGGAATATTAAAAATTCAACAATTGTACCGTCCTCTCCTGGTGTACTCTGAGGGTGGATACTAAAGGTAACTCTTTCCATTTCATCCATAGAAACAGATCTTCTAAGCTTACGGTTCATGTTAGCTATAACCTTAGGCTCAAAGTCTATAACAAAAGGCTCATGATCCACCTAATTGGAAGACGTGAAAATACTCTTAAAGTGGCCCTCAGTCACCCTAACAATATCTTCTGGTTCTAGATTTAAATTTTTTATGGAAGAAGTTAGTATTTTGGTCTCTTTTCTTCAGCCGTTTGGATCTAGATTTTTCTTTCCAGTAAAGTCTTTCGTACAAATATACTTTTTCAAGTTGCTCTTCAAGCTCAAGTAATTCAGTGCCTCCTATGATGCCAGATGACTGTTTTTGTTCTAGGAGAGTAGTAACTTCTACAATCTCTTTTTCAGAATTAGTAAAGCTATTCTTTTACTAGAGAACCAATCGGTGTCTAACCAATTTAAGATTCTGAAATAATCTGAATATCACTGAACTTTCTATATATGAGTTTTGGGCCTCGCAGATGGAGTTACTAATTTTTTCTTCATCACACCAGTAGGATTGAAACATGAATCTCCTCTTTGATATTTTTTATTGGTAGTTAGTGTCCAAAAAAAGGGGGTGTGATCAGAACCTGATAGTCCAAAGACCGTAGGTCGAAAGTATAATTGGGACCAAGATTCATCAACAAGCACCTTGTTAAGTCTTTTCTGAATTAGTTCACCTTTCCTACGCTTGCTATTCCAAGTAAATGGTGTACCCACCATTTCAAAATCAATCAATAAGTTATCTCCAATAAAGTAATTAAAGGCAACAATAGAAAAATGAGAACTAGAATTACCACCAAGTTTCTCACTTTGATCAACAATGAAACTGAAATCACCAACAATAACTGATTTACTTTGGAGTTGGGAGAACACCAAAGAGATTTCTTAGAATTAGGATAGCTGAATATTCTCATTGTAGTTTAAATAAATACCTACAAATTTCCATTCAATGTTGAAAGGAACATCTTTTTTCAAAGCAGCAATATAGAACTCAGAACAACTGATAATCTAAACAACAAAACCATCCTTGCATGCCAACGTAAGTCCACCCGCATTACCTGAAGGATCAACAATTTGCCAATTAGAGTAGCCACAAGCCTTAAATTTCATTTCCACATGTTGAGATTGGTCTTTTGTTTCGTAAAGAAAAAATAACTCGGAAGAGTGAGATTCAACAATCCCTTTAAAGTTGTGAACTGTCAGGGGTCTCTTTAAACTCTGACAATTCCATGATAACATTCTGATGGGTCTTCGGGTGCCATTTACCGGCTAGCATCCTCCACTCTCTTATCAGCAATTAGCTTTTGTTCAACTTGCATATTCTTGTACACAAGCTCATTTTCTTTATTAGAGACTCTTTGCTTTGTCCCACCTGATTGGTTAAGCGAATTATGACTCTATTTTGCCATCTATTTTAGATGTAGTCTTTTGCTACTAACTTTTTGCTATCATTTGATTATCTTCTTGGATTTTATTCATAAAGCCTATGATATCTTCTAACATAATAGGAGAACAAGATTTTGTCATTGACTGCCAAGCTAACTCTGAAATTTGGTTGGGGGACCCTATACTCCTTGTTGGGGCTTCATTCCTTTCATGCTTCAAATTCATCTTAGAAAAGCTTTCAAACAACTAAGAAAGGGCAGGTTTTTTCCTTGGTTGTGAAGGCATAGATTATTGATTGCTAAAATTGCTTGTATTATCACTACCGTCATTGTCAATTCTTTTCCCTATCTAATCAGTCTTGACCCAGTCGCCAATGCTTTCCACTTTAATATCACCTGAAGCAGAGTTTGACATGAAGATTTGATAATGCTTTGAATGATGTCCAAGGTGAGCACAATAGGTGCAGAAGACCTCAATACACTCATATCCCAATCCAATTCCCAGCACCTTACCTCCTGGAGCAGCCATCTGAATCGAGTCCTTCACCTTTTAATCACTATTAATCAAAACTCTAGATTTAAGGATTCTGGATTCCTTTTCTCTGACGGAGAAAAAGTTAATATCAATAATCTCACCAATTTTCTCACTCAATTTACGACCAACTTCAGCAGTCTTGAATTTTTCTGGAAGCTCCCAGAATTTAATCCAAATGGGAAAAAACTAATTCCCTCGTAGTCTTGAGAGTTAGCATATGTCCACTTTCGAACATGTAAAACATAATCCTTATAGAGCCATGGGGATCCATTTTCAATTCTAATGACATCTAACTCATTCTCAAAGAAAAATTGGAATTAGTTTGATCCTAACTTCATTGATCTAATCCATCCAGCCTCCCCCAGATAGCTTTCAATGCATTGTCAATGGTTCCTATTGAAAACACCTTATCAGCAAACACATGACCAAATAGACTTTTAGTACATGCCTCCAGTCTTTTAGGTAGCTTTTGTTTTGAGATACTGAGACTAAGACTGGGGGACTGGGACTTAGTATTATGTTTGGTGGCTAGAGATTAGACAGTTAAGTCACATCTTCGCATCTGCATCTTCTTCTCCTCTTTGCTGCTCTCTCTTGTCTTCTCTTCTCTTGTGTGTTTGAAGTTTTCTTCTCGTTTATGGGTTTAGGAATTTTTGTGATTTATGGGTGGTCTTCTCTTCTTGTGCCTTATACTTGTTTTTGTATTATTTTGTATGGTTTCTATGATTACATTATTTGTTCTATGTTTTTATGATTGTTCTTAAGTTTGATTTACATTCTGAATAACATGTTTAGGATTCAATGAATTAGCATTCGGTTGTTTTCATTTCTTTCTAAATTTTGCTTAAGAGAGATACAGATTTTAATAATTATTAAAATGAGGTATAAAAATTATTGATGACCTAGAGTGTTTTTCCAACAATGAAACGTTCTAATTTGTAACAATCTCAAATAATAGTTTTTAATTTCGTTATATTTTCAAGATGAGAAATGCAGGAAACTTGTTCCTGATAATGCAACATCCAAGAGTGAAAAGTTTACAATGTGGAATTGCTTTGACATGGGATATGGAAGTCTAGCATGCAGTGTGAAAGAAAGTACGAAGTTGTATTTTCACAGCTTGAGAGCTCCACATATTGAGAAAGAAAAGAATGAAGCAAATGAAATTTGTACTGACTGATACAAAGTCACAGGGCATGGCACAGTCATTAGCAGAGAAGCATGCTGAAAAAGAAGGCGCAAAGACAGCGAAGTTAGCTTCATAGAAGGCTCAGTGCGTGATAGGTCCCATGATATCTGTTGGATGGGACTTCTATGAGGCAATGTACTATGGTGGGAATGATACAGAGGGTGCAATTAGGGAAGGTGGCTCTTTTTTTGGTTCATTTGTTGGTGGCTTCTTTGGGGAACAAAGGCTTGGCAGACTTGGTTTTCTAGTGGGAAGTAGGAAGTTGACCTGGTGGTAGAATTGGCCTAATACTCTATGATACTGTTAATGCAATCCATTTCTTGATCAATCTTAGAAATTGAAACTTTTATATTTTAAGCAATAAGTATCAAAAACAAATTTCATTTCACTACTTTATGTAATTTCTCTTTTAAATTCTTGTCAAGGTTAGGATAGAAGATATAAGGGAAAAGCTAAGTATGATAAGAATTTGTTAGCAATAAGATTTTATTTCTCAAGTACTACTCTACTGATGATTATGCAATGTTGATGTAATAAAAATTTATGAAGTGTTGGCAATAAGAATTTATGATGATGATGCGTTTTATTTCTCAAGTCCTGCTCCACTAATTTTATTTATTAGCAACAAGAATTAATTAGCAATGTAGTTCAAATTATTTGGCAGAAGCCAATATATCATTCATTAAACCCATGACAACATTTTATTTAAAAGTAAAATGTTCAACAAACCAGCCAATCTAATTTTATTCATATGATTGTTTTTACAATATGTTCATATGTCTAATACAATCCAATCCTCTTACTAAAATTTAAAAAACAACACTAGAACTTAATCCATAGTGTTCCTTCACCACCAGAATGTCACACTTCCAGCTGCGCCACTCTGATAGCGAGGATATTACGACTACTTCTATATTTTACTAGTAGGAGCCTTTACCTAAAATCCTTAGAAACTTTTCTTTTAAAGACAATATTTTTTTGTACAGTTTATTTTCTTCTAAAAATAAATCATATATATATAAATTCACATCATTAATAGCATTCTTTATTTACAACTATAGTCTATACAAATAATATAAAACATATATTATGATTACAAATTCCTATCCCTCTTTATAAAAGCATAACCAATAACAAAGGCGAGGAAAAATAATAATAGATACGAATTAATCCTCAAAATAAACTATTGCACGTCCAATGCTTAGTAAGCTTTTCAAAGGCTTCCTCGTACATTTCCTGAAAAATATAGGATTGTAGAGAGGTGAGAACCTAACCCGAAGGTCCTCCGTAGAAGAAGGGAATAACACAAATTTAATAAAAATAAATGCATCTGATCAACGCACATCTCAGAAAAGTTTAATAAAAATAAATGCATCTGATCAACGCTCCATTACAACCTAAGAAAAGACCTCATGATATATGTATGCATGCATGAAATAATTGTTGATTGTTAGATGAAAAACAAATCTTGAAAAGCATGATTAGGGGAGAATTGAGTGAATCAACCCTAAACACTTGAGCGACTAGAGTGCAAACACTTCCGGTGAGGGTTCGATTGCTCAATTACATGTTTTCACCTATGGTCATTACTTTTCGTGCAAGTTTATAAAATCTTTAATAACTCAATTCAATTGTGGTTTGGCTTGGTTGTTAATACCTTTAGCCCTTGTTCATATATGCTTTCTTGGAAGTTGATTTACTTTGAACAAGCAATTGCATTCATTTAGATAGTTGCATGTAGGTAGATTGCATTTAGTCAGTTTACAGTTCAATAAATGATAGTATCTTTCTTGACTTAAGCATGAGGACATGCTTGATTTAAGTGTGAGGAGATTTGATGCACCACTATTTCGTGGTACATTTTGTGCTTAATTTGGGTGGATTTTATCTACTTTTCCCACATTTATTCAATGAAATAGCATGATTTCATGATTGTCTCCTAATTTGTGCTTAAGTGTGAAAACATGCTTTTTAGGCCTTTAATTGATTAATTTTGATTCACCTTTGATTTCACTAGATGCCTTGATGTGTTTGTTAAGGGGTAGATCAAGGGAATGAAGAGAAAAGCATGCAAAGTGGAGAAATCATGGAAAGCTAAGGATTTGGGATGCGGAGATCGACGCGCAAGCGCAGCAGACGCACACGCATGAATTTGAAGGTGCATGGCGACGCGTACGCATACATAACGTGTACGCATGGATGGGAAATTGCCAAGTGATGCGTACACGTGACCTATGCGTACGCGTCGATGCTCGCACGGGACTTCATTAAAGTGAAAATGCTAGGGGCAAATTCTGGGTTTCCCAGGCCCAAATCCAACTCACTTCTGAGCCTATTTCATGCAGAAATCAAGAGGAGTCAAGGAGGGGGGGAGTGATAATTGAATTTTGGAGGGAATGTTTTAGGATAGTTTATAGAGAGAGAAGCTCTCTCTTCTCTCTAGAATTAGGTTAGAGGTAGATTAGGATTTCTTAGATCTAGGTTTAATTCATGCTTTGATTTACTTTTCCTTTACCAATTCTTGTTCATCCACCTTTACCAACTCACTTTTACTTTTCCTTTACCACTAGATGCCTTGATGTGTTTGTTAAGGGGTAGATCAAGGGAATGAAGAGAAAAGCATGCAAAGTGGAAAAATCATGGAAAACTAAGGATTTGGGATGCTGAGATCGACGAGCAAGCGCAACAGACGCGCACGCATGAATTTGAAGGTGCATGGCGACGCGTACGCATACATAACATGTACGCATGGATGGGAAATTGCCAAGCGACGCGTACGCGTGACCTATGCGTATGCGTCGATGCTCGCACGTGACTTCATTAAAGTGAAAACACTAGGGGCAAATTCTGGGCTTCCCAAGCCCAAATCCAACTCACTTCTGAGCCTATTTCATGCAGAAATCAAGAGGAGTCAAGGAGGGGGGGGGGGAAGTGATAATTGAATTTTGGAGGGAATGCTTTAGGATAGTTTATAGAGAGAGAAGCTCTCTCTTCTCTCTAGAATTAGGTTAGAGGTAGATTAGGATTTCTTAGATCTAGGTTTAATTCATGCTTTGATTTACTTTTCCTTTACCAATTCTTGTTTATCCACCTTTACCAACTCACTTTTACTTTTCCTTTACCACTAGATGTCTTGATGTGTTTGTTAAGGGGTAGATCAAGGGAATGAAGAGAAAAGCATGCAAAATGGAGAAATCATAGAAAACTAAGGATTTGGGATGCTGAGATTGACGCGCAAGCGCAACAGACGCGCACGCATGAATTTGAAGGTGCATGGCGACGCGTACGCATACATAACGTGTACGCATGATGGAAAATTGCCAAGCGACGCGTACGCATGACCTATGCGTACGCGTCGATGCTCGCACGTGACTTCATTAAAGTGAAAACGCTAAGGGCAAATTCTGGGCTTTTCAGGCCCAAATCCAACTCACTTCTGAGCCTATTTCATGCAGAAATCAAGAGGAGTCAAGGAGGGGGGGGGGGAAGTGATAATTGAATTTTGGAGGGAATGCTTTTGGATAGTTTATAGAGAGAGAAGCTCTCTCTTCTCTCTAGAATTAGGTTAGAGGTAGATTAGGATTTCTTAGATCTAGGTTTAATTCATGCTTTGATTTACTTTTCCTTTACCAATTCTTGTTCATCCACCTTTGCTCTCTCTAGTTTAGCATTCAATTCTTGTAAGTCTTTACTTTTATGTTGATGCACTCTTGTTCTTCTATTTCTCTTTAATGCAATTCATGTTTTGATTTCTCTTATTGCTTAATTGCTTTGTTGTTATTGATTTTCTTGCAATTAGTAGTTGTAGATCTACTTTTCTTGCAATTTAACTTTGCGTTCCTTTTATACCTTTCAAGTGTTTGATTGAATGCTTGGAAGGATGTTAGAGTAGATTTTTGTGTTTTTGGCTTGGGATGGTAACTTAGGTGAACTTGAGTTGCTAATGTCCAAGTGTTGATAATTGGTGTCCATTGACTCTATCTTTCCCCAAATTAATTAGTGAGAAGGTTAGGACTTATGGATTAGGATTAGTGTAACTCATTTGACTTTCCTTTATTCGTTAGAGGCTGACTTAATGGGATTAATCCTTACAATTATCATATTGTGGTTAGTGACAAGGATAAAGATCCTTGACCATCATTCCTTGCCAAGACCTTTTTACATTTGAGTTTCATTTACTTTCTTGCAATTTATCTTTCATGTCTCCTATTCAAAACCCAAAATACTTGTCCCATAACTAATAACAAGAACACTTCCCTGCAATTCCTTTGAAAGATGACCCGATGTTTGAATACTTCGGTTATTATTTTTAGGGGTTTGTACTTGTGACAAATAATTTTTTTTGTATGAAAGGATTGTTTGTTGGTTTAGAAGCTATACTTGCAACGAGATTCTATTGTGAAATTCTAAACCATCAATTTTCCGTTCATCAAAATGGCGTCGTTGCTGGGAAATTGCAAATGTGCGCTTGTTATTGGTTATTGTATATATGTGAATATTGTGAATATGTTTTCCTTTTGTTTCTTAGTTAGCTCTTGCTAGTTTTAGGATTTGATTTTCTTGTTTCTTATTAGTTCTTATTTTTATTTTCTATTTTCACTATGAATTCTCACCCTTGTGGCTATGAGTTTGGTTACAACTATGTTGTAGGAAGAGGAGATCACAATGAAAATATACATCAAGGATGGAACAATCAAAGGTGGGAGGAGCCTCAAGCTTATGATCATTCTTCATGGCAACAACCTCCGATTTCCTATAGGTATAATTCCCATCCTAATGCATGTCAATTCAATGGCTATGGTGAATTTTCTTGTGACTATCAAGAACCACCACCATATGCCTATGAGCCATATCCTCAACATAGCCATCAACCATACTCACAAGCCCCTTTCCACCAAACACTTTCATATGACACTAATCCACATCCACATTCACCATACCAACCACCTTTTGAGCCATATGAACCATATATGGAACCACCACAATATCAATACTCCCAAGAACCACCTCAATATAAACCATCACCACACCCTCACCAAGAAGAACCACTTCCTTATTATGAACCCTTTCTCCAAGATAATGAACCTTTCTATCCACCCCAAGCCCCAATAGATGATTCTCTCACTTTGCTTCTTCAAGGGCAAGTAGATATGCAGAGGAGTGCACTAGAATGCGTGGCTACCTTGACCGAGGTGGTAAACCTATTAGCCTCCCGATGCTTAAACACTCAAAGCAGCCCCATGGCCACAAATAGGGGATCAAATGAAGAGCATAGCATAAAGGTGATATTGGAAACTCCAATGGAGAATGAGGGATATTACTTTATGTTAGAACAATTGGAGGAACCGATGATTATTGAAGAAGAGGAAGAAGTGGTTGAGGATTTAGGAGATGCGGAACCTCCATGGGAACCTAGAGTTATAGAAAATCCCTCTAAGGAGATTGAATTTGATGTTGAGGAGGAAAATGCACAACCTCGAAAGCAATTTTTGAATGGAAACTTGGAAGGAATGAATCAAGAATTTTGTTCCCTTGGTGATGAAGACAATGCATCGAACCTTCTTGGTGATGAACCCTTTGAACTTGAAGAACCTTCTCTCGGTAAACTTGAAAGCAATGAGGAGGTAGATTTCTCTGATCCTCCCATTTATGATTTGAGTGATGGAGAAGAGATAGATGAAGTTAATGAACAAAGGATTGAAATAGAAAAAGTTTGTAAAGAGGTGAAGGTAATCAAGGAAGAATACAAGGGAGTAGAGCTTGCAAGGACGTTGGAAACACCCCTCCCCAAGCCATCACCATCCATTCTTTCATTCGAGTGGGTAAATCTCTCATCTCTAAGCTTTAAGATCCCACTTGAATATGGGCTACTTGAGACGGATGGGCAACTTAGAGCTCTTTGCGGCTTTAAGAGCAAAAGGGAGATGGTTAGTGGTAGGCATTGTAAGTCAAAGTCCATGATGGTTATATGCTTAAGACTTAAAAGCAAATGTTAGTGTAGAGCTAGATTGCTTGGGTCTAGGATGGTGCTTGGTCACTTCATTGAGAATTTATCTTGCTTACCACCCAATTGGAATAATGATGATCAATTTGAAGATGGGTATAGAAACAAGATATGGGATCCAGGAATACATGAGGATCAATTTTGGGAGCTCTTAGCTTGTGAAGAACTCCAGCAAAGCTTGATGGCATTAATTTTGAAGAATGGAGCTAAATGGAAGTCCAAGCATTGGTGGATGTTTAAAGATGGATTCAAACACAAGCCACCTTGAAGAGGAGCTCCCCATAAGTCCAACTTAAGGACAATAAACAAAAGTGCTAGGTGGGAGACACCTCACTGTGGTAAAATCTTTTCATTTTTTCTCTCTTGTGTACATATTGATAATTGGTTTAATTTCATGTTTTGTTTAGTTTGTTGAGTTTATTTGGTAGTCTAGTATGTTAAATAAGGTTTTATGGTGTCTTGGTAGCTGTTTGAGGGATTTGAATGCTTGGTTTGGTGCAAGAACTTGAAAAAATTTTGAAAAATAGAGCACCAATCCACACGTACGCATTACACACGTGTACGCGTGGATCCAAGTTTTTCGACCATCCACGCGCATGCGTACTCCACGTGTACACGTGGATCCAGAAGTTTCACCCCTCCATACCTTTACCCGAGAGTTGTGCCTGACGTGTGGTAGACTTGTGCCTGAGGCACAAGTCAACCCACGCGTATGCGTTACACACGCATATGCATTGTCGCTCTCTGGTTTGCCATGCACGCATACGCGTAAGCCACGCGTACACGCCGCTCCCATTTCACCTCACCCACGTGTACGCGTGGCTCGCCTTGTCTCAACACTCTTCTTTTCTCATCTTTTTTCCATTTCTTTCCTTCTCCTTTCTTCTTCCCTTCTCCTACCCCTCATCCAACACTACCAAACACCAATTATAATAATTTCTTTTAGTTAGTTAGTTTGTTGTTTAGTTAGTTTAATTCTCATTTTATTTTTTCTTTTTCTTTGATAAGTGTTGGATTATTAATCTTGTTTACTGTTTATTGCTGCTTATCACTGATAAGATGTTATTTTAACATCATTGTTGTTAATTTTCATTATTGGATTCTCTTGTTGAGGTTACAATTCATTACTTGGTTTTAAATTTTTCATGCTTAACTTTTGTGAATACCAAGTGAATGACATTGCCTTTAGAGCTTGTTAAATCTTTTTGAATTGCATGATTTGGCCACCATGTGATTTGAATCTTCTCTTCGATTAGGCAATTTTTTGATGGATGTTGAGCATTTATTTTAATGCATTGTGTTTCATGATTATTTGTATCCATATGTTTTTTAGCTTGAATGCTTTCATGCTTCTTTGTTGTTTGTTTAGTTGTCCTAACCTACAAGTTAGAAGTATTTCAAGCACACTAGAATGAGTAAAGTTCATGCTTCTTTTGTGACATAGCTTTTTATACTAGTGTGTGTTCCAGACCGCATGCATCTTAGAACCCACACACTTAATTCATTAATGTCATACTAATTTACTCACTTCATTCTAGTGGTTTTTACCCATTCCAACAATATATGCTTCCTTGCTTTTGCATTTACTTTTTTTACTATCCTGCCTTCTACTTTCAGGATGAGTTATCTTAAGCAAAAATAGAAGTGGGAGAAAGAACATGTAGCAACCGGTTGACCTACCAGCTGAAGGTGGCAATCCGGAAAGTCGCCGTACCCCTTTGCTCATCTTTGGATGCACTGAGGACGGTGCGAACTTTTAAGTGTGGGGAGGTCGTCCGACCAATCGGCATTTTTGGGTGACAAGTTTCTAATCTCAACACTTTTGCATTTCATTTTTTAGGTCTTTTAGGATTCTAGTTGTATTTTCTTATTTTGCATATATATATACACAATAAGCTTTGTCAAAATGATGAAATTTTCTAAGAAATTACTTATAGGGCACCCCAATTGATTTGAGTGAAAACTTTTCATTGAACTTGCTTGAATTATATCTTGTGAAACATGTTTTTGAGCTAAGAATACAAGCTTGTGAGTTTTGAGCCTAATAGTGTGGTTACATCTTATAACCACTTATTTTCCTTCTTGTGTGCATTATTCTCTTTCTATGATTGTGATCTTTGATTTGTTTGATTCTTTATGTCTATTATTTTGTGTATACATGCATTTATATGATTGAGGCCATCATTTTATTTATCTCACTTACCCAAATAGCCTTACTTTTTATCTTCCATTGTTAGTCAACTTTGAGCCTATGATTAACCCACTTGTTCTTAATTTTAGCACATTACAAGCCTTAAAGTGAAAAATAATAAATGTCCTTAAATTGGATCTTTGATTAGTTTAGGCTAGTGAGTGTGTGTATCATTCAAGTGTGGGAAAACTTGGGACATTGGTTGAGGTAAAAGGGCATTTTTATTTTTGTTGAAGATATTGGAATTGGGTACATGCTCATGTGTTAATTAAATGTGAAACCATATGCGTTGATGCTATTGTATATGCTATATTGTAAAAAGAAAAAAATGAGAAAATAAAAAGAAAGAATATATATATCAAAAGAAAAAAATAGAAAGAAAAGAAAAAGAAAAGAAATAAAAGGGGACAAAATGCTCCAAAGTGAAGTTCAATAATAATCAATGCATATGGGTTGTGAGCAAAAAAGAGAACGCATGAGTATGTGAAAAAGTGAAGAATGGGTTGTTAGGTTAGCTTTGAAATTTTATAGGTTGTCATATAGGCTAAGTGGGAAGTTTAAGTTGATCAAAGATTCAAATCTCAAGCTCACTTGATCATATGCATCCTACCTTGACTCTAGCCCCATTACAACCTAAGTAAAGACCTCATGATATGTGTATGCATGAATTGAATAGTTGTTGATTGTTAGATGAAAAACAAATTTTGGAAAGCATGATTAGAGGGGAATTGAGTGAATCAACCCTAAACACTTGAGTGACTAGAGCGGATACACATCTGGTGAGGGTAATAATCAATTCAATTGTGGTTTGGCTTAATTTCACCTAGAATAATCACTTCTCTTGCAAGTTTGTAAGATCTTTAATAACTCAACTCAATTGTGGTTTGGCTTAATTGCTATTGCTTAGCCCTTGTACATATATGTATTCTTAGAAGTTGATTTATTTTGACCAAGTAGTTGTATTCATTTAGATAGATTGCATTTAGATAGGTTGCATATAGTTAGTTTATATAGAATAAATGATAATACCCTTTGTTTCCTTCTTGGTTAAGCATGAGGATATGCTTGGTTTAAGTGTGGAGAGATTTGATACACCACTATTTTGTTGTACATCTTGTGCTTAATTTGGGTAGATTTTATCAGCTTTTCTCACATTTATCCAATGAAATAGCATGGTTTTTGTTATTCTCCTTTGTTTGTGCTTAAGTGTGAAAACATGCTTTTTAGGTCCTTAAATTGGTGATTTTGATTCACCTTAATTCTATTCGATGCCTTGATATATTTGTTGAGTGATCTCAGGTTCATAAGGCAAGTATTGAATGGAAGAAGTGAAGAGAAAAGCATGCATAGTGGAGAATCCATGAAGAAACAAGGATTTGGGATGCTGAGATCGGTGCGCACGCGTGAATTTGAAGTTGCATGGTGATGCGTATGCATACATGATGCATACGCGTGGATGGAAAATTGCCAAGCGACACGTATGCATGATCCACGCGTACGTGTCGATGCTCGCTGATGAGCAGATATTTTATACGCTTTTTGGTGGTATTTTCATGTAGTTTTTAGTATGCTTTAGTTACTTTTTAGTATATTTTTATTAGTTTTTAAGTAAAAATCACATTTCTATACTTTAGTATGAATTTGTGTATTTTTCTATGATTTCAGGTATTTTCTGGCTGAAATTGAGGGACCTGAGCAAAAATCTGATTCAGAAGCTGAAAAAGGACTGCAGATACTGTTGGATTCTGATCCTCTTGCACGCAAAATGGATTTTTTGGAGTTACAGAAGCCCAATTGGTGTGTTCTCAATTGCGTTGGAAAGTAGACATTTTGAGCTTTCCAGAAATGTATAATAGTATATACTTTGCCCGAGATTTGATAGTGCAAACTGTCATTTTAACGCCAACTTTCTACCCTTTTCTAGCGTTAAACGCTAGAACTGGCATTAAAGCTGGAGTTAAACGCCCAAATTGGCACCAAAGCTGGCGTTTAATGCCAGGAATAGCCTATGCACGTGAAAGCTTCAATGCTCAGCCCAAACGCACACCAAGTGGCCCCAGAAGTGGATTTATGCACTATCTATCTTAGTTTACCCATTTTTTGTAAACCTAGGTTACTAGTTTAGTATAAAAACTACTTTTAGAGATTCATTTTGTATCTCATGACATTTTACATCTGAATTTGTATCTTCTACAGCATGAGTCTCTAAACCCCATGGTTGGGGGTGAGGAGCTCTACTGTGTCTTGATGGATTAATGCAATTATTTTTGTTTTCTATTCAATCACGCTTGTTTCTATTCCAAGATATTCATTCGCACTTCAACATGATGAATGTGATGATCCGTGACACTCATTACCATTCTCAACTTATGAACGCGTGCTTGACAACCACTTCCGTTCTACCTTATATTGAGTGTGTATCTCTTGGGTTCCTAGTTCACGAGTTTGATTGCCTCTCCTGACAATAGAGTGTTCAAATCCGTGAAACTAAAGTCTTCGTGGTATAAGCTAGAATCAATTGATAGCACTTTTGAGATCCGAAAAGTCTAAACCTTGTCTGTGGTATTCCGAGTAGGATCTGGGAAGGGGTGACTGTGACGAGCTTCAAACTCACAAATGTTGGGCGCAGTGACAGTGTGCAAAAGGATCAATGGATCCTATACCAGCACGAGTGAGAACCGACAGATGATTAGCCCTACGTAACCCGTAGTCGGACCATTTTCACTGAGAGGACGGATGGTAGCCATTAACAACGGCGATCCACCAACATACAGCTTGCCATGGAAGGAGCCTTGCGTGTGTGAAGAAGACAACAGTAGGAAAGTAGAGATTTAGAAGACAGAGCATCTCCAAAATCTCAACTTGTCCCTCATTAATGAATCACAAGTACTTTTTATTTCATGTTTTTTATTCTTCATAAACAAAAATCATTTTTATCATTAATCTCCTGACTAAGAGTTACAAGATAACCATAGCTTACTTCAAGCCGGCAATCTCCGTGGGATCGGCCCTTACTCACGTAAAATATTACTTGGACGACCCAGTGTACTTGCTGGTTAGTTGTATCGGAGTTGTGTGGTCACAATCCGTGCACCACTCGCACGTAACTTCATTAAAGTGAAAACGCTGGGGGCGAATTCTGGGCTTCCCAGGCCCAAATCCAACTCATCTCTGATGCTATTAAACCCAAGGATTGACGGAGTTAGTTACCAATTAGCACATAGTTTAGTTTTAACATGCTTTAGTTAGTTTCTAGAGAGAGAAGCTCTCTATTCTCTCTAGAATTAGGATTAGGTTTAGATCTAGATCTACTTCTTCTACTTCTTCTCTTTTGCTTTGATTATCCTTTTTCATCTTTAATTGTTCTCTTGTAGTTGTAGCATTCTACTTCTCTTGTAATTCTTTTGTATTGTTAGTTGTAGATCTACATTTCCTTTCAATGTAATTTATTGTTTTCATGTCCTTTGATGCTTGCTTTAGTTTTCTATTGTTGATCTCTTGTCTTGATTAGTTGTAGTTCCTTTAATTCTTGCAATTTATGATGTGTACTTTTATTGCCTTCTGATGAGCGGATAATATATACGCTTTTTGGCATTATTTTTAGGTAGTTTTTAGTATAATCTAGCTACTTTTAGGGATGTTTTCATTAGTTTTTATACTAAATTCATATTTCTGGACTTTACTATGAGTTTGTGTGTTTTTCTGTAATTTCAGGTAATTTCTGGCTGAAATTGAGGGACCTGAGCAAAACTCTGACAAGAGGCTGACAAAGGACTGCTAATGCTGTTGGATTCTGACCTACCTGCACTCGAAATGGATTTTCTGGAGCTACAGAACTCCAAATGGCGCGATCTCAACGGATTTGGAAATTAGACATCTAGAGCTTTCCCGCAATATATAATAGTCCATACTTTATTTGTTATTAGATGACGTAAACTGGCGCTCAACGCCAGTTCCATGCTGCATTCTGGAGTCAAACGCCAGAAACACGTCACGAACCAGAGTTGAACGCCAAAAACACGTTACAAGTTGGTGTTCAACTTCAAAAGAAGCCTCTGCACGTGTAAAGCTCAAGCTCAGCCCAAGCACACACCAAAGTGGGCCCTGGAAGTGGATTTCTGCAGTTAGACTTATTTCTGTAAACCCTAGTAGCTAGTTTAGTATAAATAGAACTTTTAATTATTGTACTACTGTCTAGTGTTTTGACCATTCGGTCTTTTGATTACATTTGGGGGCTGGACCATTCGGCCATGCCTGAACCTTCATCACTTATGTATTTTCAACGGTGGAGTTTCTACACACCATAGATTAATGGGTGTGGAGCTCTGCTGTACCTCAAGTTTTAATGCAATTACTACTATTTTCTATTCAATTCAGCTATCCCTGTTCTAAGATATTCGTTGCACTTCAACATGATGAATGTGATGATCCGTGACACTCATCATCATTCTCACCTATGAACGCGTGACTGACAACCACTTCCGTTCTACTTTAGACCGGGCGCATATCTCTTGGATTCCTTAATCAGAATCTTCGTGGTATAAGCTAGATTGATGGCGGCATTCATGAGAATCTGGAAAGTCTAAACCTTGTCTGTGGTATTTTGAGTAGGATTCAGGGATTGAATGACTGTGACGAGCTTCAAACTCGCGATTGTTGGGCGTGATGACAAACGCAAAAGAATCAAGGGATTCCATTCCAACATGATCGAGAACCGACAGATGATTAGCCGTGCCGTGACAGAGCATTTGGACCTTTTTCACTGAGAGGATGGGATGTATCCATTGACAACGGTGATGCCCTACATACAACTTGCCATGGAAAGGAATAAGAAGGATTGAA
This sequence comes from Arachis stenosperma, assembly GCF_014773155.1. Classification (NCBI taxonomy): domain Eukaryota; kingdom Viridiplantae; phylum Streptophyta; class Magnoliopsida; order Fabales; family Fabaceae; genus Arachis; species Arachis stenosperma. The sequence continues at coordinate 35,636,037 of NC_080381.1, read as the reverse complement.
GGAAGGCAGTAGGAAAGCAGAGATCCAACAGGGACAAGCATCTCCATACACTTATCTGAAATTCCTACCATTGAATTACATGAGTAACTCTATCTTTATTTTTTGCTTTATTTATTATTCGAAAACTCCATAACATTTACTGTCCGCCTAATTGAGTTTTACAAGATGACCATAGCTTGCTTCATACCAACAATCTCCGTGGGATCGACCCTTACTCACGTAAGGTATTACTTGGACGACCCAATGCACTTGCTGGTTAGTTGTGCGGAGTTATGACTAAGTGTGATTCACGTTTGAGAGCACTACCAAGTTTTTGGCGCCATTGTTGATGATCACAATTTCGTGCACCACCTTCTATGTGTTTGTTGAAATGCTTCTTTTAGTTATGAGCTAGGTTTTTCTCCTCTTGGCTTTGGTAGAGTAATTAGTGACTCTTGAGTTAGCAAAGTCTCTTGTTGATTAATAATTAAAAGTTGCTAATTGACTTGAATGACACTAACTCTAGTCTTTCCTTAGGAGTTGACTAGGACTTGTGGACTCAAGTTGATTTATCCACTTGACTTTCCTTCATAGTTAGAGGTTGACTAAGTGGGAGCAATGGACAATTCCTATCACAATTGATGATGATAATGAGGATAGGACTTCCAATTCTCATTCCTTGCCAAGAGCATTCTTAGCTATTAGTTTCATTCTTGCAATTTACTTTTCTTTTTTCTTATTCAAAACCTCAAAATATACATCTTATAACCAATAACAAGAACACTTCCCTGCAATTCCTTTGAGAGATGACCCAAGGTTTGAATACTTCGGTTATTATTTTTAGGGGTTTGTTACTTGTGACAACCAATTTTTCGCATGAAAGGATTATTTGTTGGTTTAGAAACTATACTTGCAACGAGATTTCATTTGTAAGGGCAATCTGAAATCAATCCGTCTTAACCTCCATCACCTCCGTACGCTAACAAACACAATCAAATCAAACAATTCAAATACACAAAAGCAAACACATGTAAAGCACATAACAAATGGCATATAGTCAGATAAATCACATAAACACAACAATAAAATACACACCCAAATAAATCAAATAAATGCATATGATGCATGCATGTTCTACTGGTCTGAGCTCATGTGTCGTTTATACTGCTAGACCCAACACATCTGGTAGCTAACTAATATATCATCTCTCTGTCATGCATCCCTAGGAGGAACATCCCAAGCTTATCACAAGCTAGTCTTAGAGGGAGAGTACCCTGTCACCTTCTAATGAGCGGATAATTTATACGCTTTTTGGCATTGTTTTTAGGTAGTTTTTAGTTAGTTCAAGCTACTTTTAGGGATGTTTTCATTAGTTTTTATGTTAAATTCACATTTCTGGACTTTACTATGAGTTTGTGTATTTTTCTGTAATTTCAGGTAATTTCTGGCTGAAATTGAGGGACTTGAGCAAAACTCTGAAAAAGGCTGACAAAAGGACTGCTGATGCTGTTGGAATCTGACCTCCCTGCACTCAAAATGGATTTTATAGAGCTACAGAACTCCAAATGGCGCGCTCTCAACGGCGTTGGAAAGTAGACATCTAGAGCTTTCCAGCAATATATAATAGTCCATACTTTATTCGGAAATTGACGACGTAAATTGGCGTTGAACGCCAAGTACATGCTGCTGTCTGGAGTTAAATGCTAGAAACACGTCATGATCCGGAGTTGAACGCCCAAAACACGTTATAACTTGGAGTTCAACTCCAAGAAAAGCCTCAGCTCGTGGATAGATCAAGCTCAGCCCAAGCATACACCAAGTGGGCCCCGGAAGTGGATTTATGCATCAATTACTTACTCATGTAAACCCTAGTAGCTAGTTTAGTATAAATAAGACTTTTTACTAATGTATTAGTCATCTTTTGACCACGTTTCATCTCTGGTCTCAGTTTTGTTTTATTCTTCATCTTAGGAGGCCATTGATCACGTTTTGGGGGCTGGCCATTCGGCCATGCCTGAACCTTTCACTTATGTATTTTCAACGGTGGAGTTTCTGCACACCATAGATTAAGGGTGTGGAGATCTGCTGTACCTCAAGTTTCAATACAATTATTATTACTTTCTATTCAATTCTCTTTTATTATTATTCCAAGATATACGTTGCACAACACTTTGATGAATGTGATGATCCGTGACACTCATCATCATTCTCACCTATGAACGCGCATGACTGACAACCACTTCCGTTCTACCTTAGGCCGGGCGCATATCTCTTAGATTCCCCAACAGAATCTTCGTGGTATAAGCTAGATAGATGGCAGCATTCATGGAAATCCGGAAAGTCTAACCTTGTCTGTGGTATTCCGAGTAGGATCCCGGGAATCCGGAAAGTCTAACCTTGTCTGTGGTATTCCGAGTAGGATTCCGGTATTGAATGACTGTGACGAGCTTCAAACTCCTGAAGGCTGGGCATTAGTGACAGACACAAAAGGATCAATGGATTCTATTCCAACCTGATTGAGAACCGACAGATGATTAGCCGTGCTGTGACAAAGCATTTGGACCATTTTCACTGAGAGGATGGGATGTAGCCATCAAAAAGGGTGATGCCTCCAGACGATTAGCCGTGTAGTGACAGCGCATAGGACCATTTTCCCGAGAGGATTAAAAGTAGCCATTGATGATGGTGATTCCCTACATACAGCTTGCCATGGAAAGGAGTAAGAAGGATTGGATGAATGAAATAAAAAAGTAGAGATACGAGAGGAGCACAGCATCTCCATACGCCTATCTGAAATTCCCACCATTAATTTACATAAGTATTTCTATCCTATTTTATTTTCTTTTTATTATTAATTTTCAAAACTCATAACCATTTAATCTGTCTAACTGAGATTTACAAGGTGACCATAGTTTGCTTCATACCAACAATCTCTGTGGGATCGACTCTTACTCACGTAAGGTATTACTTGGATGACCCAGTACACTTGCTGGTTAAGTTGAACGGAGTTGTGTCCACACATAGCCAAGAGCCATAATAATGATTCCATACAACAACAAAGAGTAATACATTGATGTGATCACAATTTCGTCCACCACCTTCTCACTGGAGGCCGCACTATCTGGGATATAGTGTCCACTGCACTTCACAATCAGAGAGAGATTGTGGCGCAACAATAGAAAATTCTTAACCTAACTCGTTCACACCACAATCAAAAACTGAATCGAAGAGAATCTTCAACCTTTTATCCAATCCCCCGATGTAACAAGTGAGGGGATCCTCAACCCCACTTGTCTATCATAAAACAAGAGAGAAAATTCTCAACCACAACTTGTTTATCCGTGAGCGGGACAAAGCTTCTATCCTCATTGTGGGTGAAACGAACCACCATCCCATAATATCAGTAACGTAAGCTGGACAAATCCACGTTATTGCCAATCAATAATCATCATCAATTAAAACAATCATAATCAAATTCATCATAATCCTCATCACCCAAAACTATCGTCTTAATCATAAACATATTTCATAATCACGCAAGTGGGATAAAACCTTCGTCCTGCCAATCGATAATCATCATCAAATTCATCATTAATCATAATCGCTAGCATAAATCTCAATCATAACTTTAATCATAAATCTCATAAATTCTTACTTTTGTCATAAGCCTCAAGTCAAGACTCATTCCTCATTAATGATCTCATAACAACATAATTTTTGTCATAACCATCAACTCAACTCCACTTTTCACTCACATTTTAATATTCACCAGGTTGGACTTAGGCTGTTACATATGGCTTGTGGGATATAAGGTGTCTAACACAATACTCTATACTCAAGGTTAATGCTGCAAATAAACTAACTCATACACATAATCATTTATAATCTACCTCAAGCTAACTCAAACACATCACCAATAATCCACCTCAATCTTTTTCTCATTCATACTCGTTATATTTTTCTTTAATTAGTTACTTTAGGGAGCTAACAAACCAAACTTTCAAGATTCTCAAGTTCAAGTTAGATTATAACTAAATTTCATTTGCTCTTATCTCACAATTCTTTTACAACTTAATTACATCTTCCTCAGTTATCTCTCTTTCCTTCAACTCTTATATTAGCTTCATTTAAATCTCATTTCACACTTCCTATTCCCAACCCTTGAGTTGATAATTAATTAGCTTTTAAAACTTTAATTATTTCATTTATTCTCTTCATTGTTAATTCAATTCAAACAAGTTAACTCCCCAACCAACTTCACAAACTAACACAATTGTTTAACCAAATTTCCAAACTAACTTCAACTCCCTTTTAAGTTTAAAACTAAAAAAAAAAACTAAAAAATAATTTTATTTTCCAATCATAATCTTAATTAAAATATAATTATTTATTCTCAAACAATTACTTTAAAATCTCAAAAACACCCCAAAACATAATTTTCTAATTAGAATTAATCGAATTAAATTCCTTGACAAAAGCCGTTAGCAAGTAACAATAATAAGAGTTGAAGGAAATCAATGGTGGCGAAGTAATACGACACCTAAAAAAAGATACATACATAATACTAGAGGAATAACAATATAACTAAGAGACAGAAAAGGAAAGATAAACAAAATCGACCACTATTACCCACACTCAAACCACGTTAACGCAAGAAGCGTCGATATACAGGAACAAAACATATATATATACATACATACATACATACATACATACATACATACATACATACATACATAAGTTTGGAATAAGATACATAATAATTACTAGCTTACCCCCGAAGAACAGGTCGGCTAGAATATTACAAAACCAGAAAGTATACAAAAATAGACATACTGTCTCTCTAAATAAAAATCTCTAAGAGAAATATACAGAATATATAATAAAGTATCAAAGGTAGAGAGAATTCTAAAATCACAATAAATCTTAAAAGGTCTTCTTCGCTTCACCAACAGAATTCTGTACACTCACGAGGTGCATCACGCCCTGCATCTGAAAAATAGAAAATCCATGACGGATGAGAACTCGAAGGTTTCTACTTTCTAGTAGGGTAATAGTTTCAAATAAAGACTATAAAAGGAAACATGAACTCACTAGGCAATCCTAATCTCTAACTTCACAGAAATTCAAGCCTATGGTCTTAACTAATCCCAACATAGTTAATTTGCTAAAATTTCATCTCTGTAACTACCTCTAGTCTCAATAATTTCTAATACATCATCATCTCTTCTCCTTAATATTACAATTGCTCAATTCAGTATTCAATTCGATAGGATCAATCACAAATAATAATCAAAACAAAACAAATACAATTAGAGAGCATGTATGGCAAGTATTACAATTAGTAATTAAACAGAAATATACAGTTAGGCAAACCAAAACAAATATGCACACACTACAAAAAAATGGTAATTTGCAAGGTTTCTTTTTAGATTTGCAGCGATTTTTAACCCTCGCAAATTGCATTATAGAGGTTTAGTAAACCAACATAGTTAGGTGTCCTGCAATAAATTATGATTTTTTTAAACGGACGCTATTTTAAAAAGTAAATTGCGGTAGTTTTTCTTTTGTGGGAGTTATAAACCACCGTAATTTGAAATGTGCTGCACAAATAAAATTGCAAAAAATTTATATTATGCATATATATAGTTTTTTTATTTTATAAAATATTAATTAGAAAACAAAATTTAATATAATTAAAATTTTTTAAAATATAAATCTAATTCATAACCCATTAAAATAAATAATTTCTTCCTTTCTTCGAACTTGTCTTTTTAGTGGTCAAGGCGGTATGTCGATCATTCTAATGAAAAGGGAAGAACAGTGATTGGCAGACTAGACTAAGTATCTTTGAGAAGCATGGGATTGTATTCCCCTCTCATGGAGCTCGTCCCTAAGGCTATAGAGCTCCATTAAGAAGGGTCCCCCTGAGGCCGGTCGACTTAGTGCACACTGCGGCAGGAGGGGCTACGAAACAAAACCAATAAGTGTTCCTTTCATCCTCTTTCTCACGATTTTGTAAACCGATAATCACTCCGGCTTGAAAGCCAGCAAGAGTAGGCTTCAAAGCAATGAGCGGAGCTCCAGGACTTTTGGTAAGACCTATAGTTGGACATTAGGGTCAGATCTGAATACGTGTCTTCACCTCATCATAGCCCCAAAGCGAAATAAGCCAGAGCTTCAAGGTCATAAGCCCATCCACGATTCCCTCACTCGCTAGCAACCAAAGCAAATAGGATTCTTTGGCTCGAACCTCAAGATTTACGCTTTGACGCCCGAAAGCTAAAGCAACATCGTTCCACTGGAATGGAGGGCTTATTGGCATTTGGTACTTTTTGATCCCCAGTTGCCATGGGGAACAAAGGAGGAAGGATTGCGGGCAGAGAAGAGTGGACGTGAGGACTCATACCGGGGCGCAGCGTAACTAAGAGAGCCAGTGCAACGGCCGCTTTTTCCCCCACCTGGCTACTCAAAGGCTAGGAAAAGGAAGAGGGCGATTTTGTAGCAGAGGTAGACTCTGGGAGTGGATTATAATAAAATGCATAATATCTTAATCACCACTGTCTTTATATATCTAATCCTAAAAATTAAGCAAGCTAAAATTCAATAAATTCACAACTACCACTAATGAGTTCACTACTTGAATAAGTTTTTGTTTAGTAAAAAATGTAATATAATATCCTAAAAAATGTTTAACAATAAACAACTAATCAATCTTTAAAGCAACACTAAATAATGTCTTCACGATTTTTATTGCTTCCACCTGATAATGTTCTTCTTGTTGTTGGTATAATAGTTTCATTCTTAACATCATTAGCCTAAAATAAATTAAAAAATGTCAACATAAAAATTACCAACATCTATGGCACTATAACAATAATTTAAAGAAAAAAAGTTAAAAAAAGACATTAACCTTTTCAAGTGTCAAAAAATTGAACAATAAATTGAAAAGAGTGGGGTGTGAGGTTAGAATATATGAGACAAACAGTGTTAGAATAGTAGCTCAATATAACAGTTATAATTTATCATAATTTTCAAAATGATTAGTGTAACATAAACTCGACAAGAGAAGGCAATTTACCTGAGCTCCTTGGTCAAATGTACTAGTAAGTTCAACAGGAATTCTTCCTTCTTTAGAAAGGAAATAAGTCTTCAGTGCAGCCAATGTCCCATCAAATTTAGACTCCAATTGTTTAAAATCAGCTTGGGAGTAGTTGGTAGAGAACATTGAAGTAGAAGAATTAGCTAACTGGCTAGGACGATTGGCATTTCTGAAAGTATTAGTAGGTGCTGCTCTCATTCCTATGCATCACACCCTACCAGGATGCTCTTCCCCAAATACTTTGCCAATAACATCATTTGTGGATGGTCCATATTCATCTTTCTCATTTTGAGTTATAACTAGTTCAATTTGTTCGTACAATTGAGATTTAAATAATGAAAATATAACAAAATAACATTAAGGTTTGTCAGAATCTAAAGTTACACTTTTTACTAAAATAGACCAATAAGTTCAACTTACCCCTATATCTCTTACTTTATTAGTCACAAACGATCCATCTTTCTTCATATGAGTTTCTATGTACATTTCTCCACGACTAATTTTTCGTCATGTTTCTAAAAACTATGTAAAAGAATATAAAATAAAGCTAAGAAGCATATGATAATTTAGTAAAAACAAATACTTGAATTATGCTTCATACTATTTCATTTCTTTGTTTTAGATGGATTTTGAGCCAACAATATGGGAAATTATTTGCTGGTTGTGATATTCTTTGTTTCTCCTACACATCTCTTATCAAAAAAAAAAAAATAATAAAGATTAGAAAAGTGATTACGTATTAATATTAAGTTTAAAAAATCTAGCATGTTACCATTGTAGAAAGTAGAAACCGATATTGAACAAAGGATGCCCATTAATCTCTATCTATGCCAACTAGAACATTATCAATGATTGCTTGTCTGCTAATGCATGGATCATAGAATTCATTCCACAACTTAATTCTATGTTGTGACCACTTTTTTGCACTACTCAATTTGCAATATCACTTTGCAATGTCCTAAGAAATTTTAAAATGCTATCCTCAACTTTGATTGTTACTATTAAATAAGCATGAAAAATTGAAGAAGAGGACAAAACATAAAAAATCAAGTTGTTATTTATGCTTACTTTGAAATAGAAGTAATTTAAAAAAAAAACTCCACAAATTCATATTATTATAGAACACAACATGTAAAGTGTAACACTATAATTCACTTTTAATAATTGAGTTAAACTGTCAATGTTCTTCATTAAAATATGTTACCAAGATTGCACAATTAGTAAAATAGCAATCAATTGATTACATACAGGAGTATTCCTTTATTGATCATACGCCACGCGTGGTCTTCCCATCCATTTGGTAAAGAAGCAATAAATTCCTTGGTCAGTATAATAGTACTATTCTGAACTTGTATAATCAGTTCACATCATACATCAATAAAATGTAAAGTAGAACACTATAAATTTCTTTTAGAATGCAAGAATAAAACCTACAAAAAGGAAATTGTGTCATTAACTCATTATTACTTAGAGGATCATGAACACACACAGTAAGTTGCTTACCTATTCCCAAGTAGCCACAGCTTCACAAAGATTAAAATCAGACAATAAAACTTTAAGTTCACTAGTCTTGGGATCTTTCTATTAAGAGAAACCTTTGTAAGTCACTGATAAACCACTATTTTATGGTTTATCTTGTACTAAATTGAGTGAATTTTTATCAATTATTCATACACTTATTCATGTAAATAGCATATTTTTCATTTTCTTTCTAATTTTGTGCTATAATTGAAAACATGCTTCAAAAGCCTTAAAGTTTTTAATTTTTAATTCTCCTTTATACCATTCGATGCCGTGATGTGTTTGTGAAGTGTTTTCAAGTTTACAGGACATGAATGGCTTAACGCATGGCTGACGCGTGCGCGTGAATTAGAGCATCTTACAACGAGGGGTACGCGTGACCGACGCGTACGCGAGACAAGCGCAGAAGTCCAGCGACGCGTACACGTGGCCGACGCGTACGTGTGACAAAGCGTCATGAGCTGCACTTAACAGAAATTGCTGGGGGCGATTTCTGGGTTGATTTGGACCCAGTTTCAAGCCCGAAAACACAGACTAAAGGTAGGGGTAGAGCTGAGACTAAGGAAACTTTCACTTTCACTTTAGCTTTTGATTAGTATTTGAATTCCAGGGGGAGAAACAGATACTTTACTCTAGGGTTTTTGATTTCTTAGTTTTTGCTTTTGGATTGGGTATTGAGAGAGCTGCTACTACCTTCTATTGAAGTCATCATCTCTATAGTTTGCTTTTCCAATAACTCAATTACTCTTTTTCATTTAATTGCCTTGTGTTCATACTTGGATATTGTTATTTTTGAATTCTATTAATGCAGTGAAGCATTTTCATATTTATTTTTATTGCTTGTTTAATTCCTTTTAATTAATGTCAGTGCCAATTTTAATTTTATTAATTTATTATAATTATCATGCCTTTTATTTGCTCCTTTTACATGTTTGTGAAAATGGCATTCATGTTATTGGAGTAGATATTTCAACTTGGCCTGGGAGTTGATTAATTGGAACCCCTTGAGTTCTAATACTCAAGTACGAACTAGTAAATAGGGAATTGCTGGCTAACTCAGTTTTCACTAACTCTAGTCCATCCGGATGAGGTGATTAGGACTTGTGAGTCAGAGTTAGCGACAACCACTTAACTTTCCTTCAATTGATAAAGGATAACTAAGTGGGAGCAATAAACCTTTACTATTATACGTGAGAAAGACAACAAGGTTATGAACTCCAATTTTCACTCCTAGCCAAGGCCTTTTTAATTCAATTACATAACACCTCATGTTATTTATTCGCTTCTTTAACTTCTGGTTATTTATTTTTTCGTTCTCAACTTCAACAAAATATTTAGAAAAATCCTAATCAATAATTTACATCCTTGTGTCAACTCTTTGGGAAACGACCCAGGATTCTGCTCTCGGTTATTTATTTTTAATTGTGACACACTTCTAAATTGATAGTAGGGAACTTTGTCGGTTAAGGCTGTACTTGCAACGTGATTTTTATCAGAAAATCTTAACCGGCATTTATCCTCCCATCATTTTTTGGCGATGTTGCTGGAGAGTTGCATATGTGTGCTAAATTATTGGTTGGTGTAAATATTTTAATATTTACATAATTGCATTTTTTATTTTATTTTTATTGGTGTGCTTTCTGTTTATTAGTAGTTTTATTATTTAATTTTTTTAATATATTTTATTACCATAAGCTCTATGTTTCTTTCATTGAATGACGCGTTTATTACTGGATCCGAGCTTAGCCGCATTTGATCCTGAGACTGAAAAGACTATTTCACGTATTAGGCGAGCTCGACGTCGGTTAGCCTCTGAGTGTAGTGAAGGGATTTCGCCCAATTCACCAGTCTTATCTGAGGTTGAGTCTAAAGCGTCATTTGAGGAAAAAACTAGTTCGTCTCCTGCTAATTCCATTGACGCCTCTTCTGTTGATTTGAGTGCAGGTACTATGGCAGCTCCTAGAAGAATTACTCTCAAGGAAGCGGGAGCCCCGGATTTTACACTGCAGCCATATCAAGCGCATCATCCGAATTTGATTACGGATTTTAAACTGAAGACCGCTGATGCCAAGGCATCTTAGGCTAGTTTCACTAGCATTTTTCTGTTAGTTTTAGTTGTTTTATGCATTTTCTTGAGCTTAAAGTAACCAAGAATGGTTAAATAAACAACAAAGTAATGAATCATCCAAACAGTATAATTTTGATGCAAATTCCATGAGTTTTTAGTTATATTACTTGAATGCTATGAATGTAAGATTTCTCATGAAATTTTGCAAGACTTTGATGCAATTGTTTGGATGATTTCAGGGAAGAAGAGGCTAGGCAAGGAAGCAACAAAATCAATAAAGGAAGCTTGAAGATCACATGTGGAGTTTAAGTTCCAGTTTAAGCTTAAACTGGAACTTAAACTGCCAAGCCATATAATGCTGAAAGTGGCGTTTAACCTCCAGTTTAACCTTAAACTGGAAGTTAAACGCCAGAATGAGAAATGCACCAAAGCTGAAATTGGCGTTTAACCTCCAGTTTAAGGTTAAACTGGAAGTTAAACGCCAGAATCATGGAAGTTGAGAAATGCTGAAACTGGCGTTTAACCTCCAGTTTAACCTTAAATTGGAAGTTAAACGCCAGAAGGAGAATAGCACCAAGGGAGCATTTCCACGTTTAACCTCCAGTTTAACCTTAAACTGGAGGTTAAACGTGTTCGACCCACATTATGCACCAGGAAGCCATTTCCACGTTTAAGCTCCAGTTTAAGGTTAAACTGGAGCTTAAACGTGTTCGACATTCACACTCCTGAGCTACTTTCTTCATTCCCACGTTTAAGCTCCAGTTTAACCTTAAACTGGAGCTTAAACGTGTTCGACCACAATTTGCCTCCAGGGTTGCTTTCTTCATTTCCACGTTTAAGCTTTAGTTTAACCTTAAACTAAAGCTTAAACATGTTCGACCATCCCACACTCCATAGTTGCTTTCTTCCATTTCCACGTTTAAGTTTCAGTTTAACCTTAAACTGAAACTTAAACTTCAACTTAAACGCCACTTTTTGAAAGGGTTTCTGGGCCAAGTATATTGAAGTTTAAGTTAGCATTTGAGCACAAACATTAACTTAAACGTATTATGGTATGAAACCCAATTGAATATCATGGTTTATGGGATTGGGCCTGAAGAATTGATGAGTCTGGAACTTCAATTTGTTGAGTCTCGTGTCATTACTTGTTTATCACTAAGTTTGCTCAATGAATGTTACAGAATTGGATCACAGCCTCATCAGGATTATGGACCATAAACCAAAAGCAAAAGGAAATCAAAGAAAAGCCTCAAAGTCCAAGAAACACAACAGAAGCTCAATTTGGAAAGTGTATAAATAGGATAGAATTTAAGTTAGTAAGGACTTTTTTTGACACTTGAGAATTTCTCATCAATTTTGTAATTGAATTCTGAGTTATGACTCACTAAACCCCTTTCATTGGGTTAGGGAGCTCTATTGTAATTCAATGAATCAATAATAGTTTTTATCTTCTTCTTCAATCTTTTCTCTTGAATTTTGTTAGAAAGCTTCTCGATCTAATTCCATTGGTTAGTTGTCTTGGGAAAGAAACTATCCATAATTGGAATCCTTCGGAACCTTGGGAAAGGAATGGAGGATTCATGCTAGAGAAGCTTTCTCACAGTGAATTGGATTGGGGTTTGGATGGATATTGTGACATGTAATCCTACCAAATTGTGGTTCATGAAACTGTGTGGTATAATCAGTGATCGAGCATCATATCTTCTTATGAACATTTAAACCAAGGGATTGGGAATTTGTTTGTTTTTAGAGAGAATTGGTGAGCCAAGGGATTGGGATCCAATCATATAAGATTGCCAAGCAAAATTCAATGAATGCATTGGTTGAGGAAGGGATAAAAATGTTTTGATTCGGAGATCTCAATATCTCCTAATACCCAATGAACTACCCATCTCTGATCTACCCATTTCTATTTACATTCTGCAATTTCAATTCATGCAATCACCCCCATCCCTTTTTAATTTCAGCACTCGCTCTTTAATTCATGCAATTTAAGATTCCGCAATTCTCATCTAAATCTTGATCCGCTCAACTAGAACACACTTCTAATCCGAATTGCTCATTCAACCAATCCTTGTGGGATTCGACCTCACTCTATTGTGAGTTTTTACTTGACGATAACCGGTGCACTTGCCGGAAGGAATTTTTGCCGATTGTGCAATTTCCTAAATCGTAGCATATCAACTTTATGCACATCAAGTTTATGGCGCCGTTGCCGGGGATTGGTTTTCGATTGACAATTCTCCAATTGGAAGTTAACTAGATTGAGCATTTTTTTTCTTGTTTTGTTAATTTAGTTCAAGTTACTTGTTGAAATTTTAATTTCTGCACTCTGTTACTTGCTTTTTCTTTCTTATGCCTTTCAATTCAAGCAACTAACTCACTGACCCACTAACTATTTGAATTAATTCCTCAACTGCTCTAACCATACTCTTCCGTTAACCAAGAGTATTTCACTTGTTTGCTGCTTGTGCGGTGTTCTTGTATGACAGGTAGGAGAGGAGAGACAACAACTCCTCCATATACCGAACCAGAGAGGACCCTTCATAGACTTAGAAGGGAAGCAAGAGGGAAGAGAGTACTGGGAGAAGAAGAATCTGAAGGAGAATCTGAAGACAATTTTGAGGAAGCTCTAGATCTCAACATGGATAGAGAAGTTCACAACCATGAGAGGGCTGAAGGAAACAATGCCATTCCTGAGAGGAGGGTTCTTGGTTCATACATAAACCCAACCTCTGGGAATTGTGGTAGCAGCATTCAAAAACCACCCATTCAGGCCAACAATTTTGTACTCAAACCACAGCTAATATCACTGGTGGAGGATCATTGTTCATTTGGTGGGAGTGCTAATGAAGACCCAAACCAACATCTCACAAAATTCCTGAGAATTTGCGACACTGTGAAGTCCAATGGAGTCCAGGAAGATGCCTATAAACTGCTCTTGTTCCCATTTTCACTTAGGGACAAGGCAGCTAAGTGGCTGGAATCATTCCCAAGGGGAAGTCTAACAACCTGGGATGAGGTGGAGAGCAAGTTTCTGGCACGTTTCTACCCCCCACAAAAGGTCAATAGGCTTCGATCTGAGGTTCAGACTTTTAGACAACAAGATGGTGAGACGCTCTACGAGGCATGGGAGAGGTTCAAAGAATTGACAAGGAAATGCCCACCAGACATGTTCCATGACTGGGTGCAATTGCATATTTTCTATGATGGACTTTCTTATGAATCAAGGAAGGCTGTAGACCATTCATCAGGAGGTTCATTGAACAGGAAAAAGACTGTGGAAGAAGCCATTGAAGTGATTGAGACAGTGGCTAAGAATGAGTACTACTATGCTTCAGAGAGGCACAACACTAAGGGAGTCATGGAGCTGAACCATGTTGATACAATTCTAGCCCAAAATAAGGTGTTTGCCAAACAACTAGCAGAACTCACCAGGAAATTAGACACAAAGCAAGTGGCTGCAATACACACACAAGATCAAGAGGAAGTAAGCATTGAAGGAGGTGATTGGGAAGAGGCCAACTATGTGGGAAACCAACAAAAGCAATCATATGATCCACATTCCAACACTTACAACCCAGGATGGAAAAACCACCCAAACTTTGGGTGGGGAAACCAGCAAACCCAACCACAAAACCACAAACATTACAACCACAACCAACATAACAATTCCACATACCAAAACTCCAACCAAAGATCATACCAAGCCACACAAAACACTTACTCCCAACCACCATATCATGACCAAAATAATCAACCTGCCCAACCTAATCCGAACCAACAATTTCAAGATCAATTAAACAGGATAGAAGGAAAGCTTGCAAACATGGGTCAGGACATAAGTGAGTTGAAAAGCTTTAGGGATGATGTGAGATCTACCTTAAGGAACCATGGTGAAAAACTCAAGATGATAGAGTCTCTAATAGGAGAACTATCTCAACAGGCCCCCAAATCAACTGCAGTGTTCCCTAGTGACACTGAAAAGAATCCTAGAGGGGAACAAAAGGGAGTGAGATGGGAAGAATGCAAGGCCATCACCATATTGAAGGAAGTCTCAGAAGAAGAAGGAATCAGACCCTCAGAAAAGGAGCCAGAAATCTTGAAAGAAGGTGTGGAAGAAGCTAAGCAGGAAAGTGAAACTGAGCAAGCCAAGGAAATGCAAAAGGAAGGCATGCTGGAAACATACCAACCAAAAGCACCATTTCCTCAGAGGTTAGGAGGAGGTGAAAAAGGGAAAATATATTCAAGGTTTTTAGAGATATTTAAGTCTCTCCATATCAATATTCCCTTTCTTGAGATTCTCCAGCAGATGCCTACACATATCAAGTATTTGAAGGAATTGCTGAGCAAGAAAAGAGTTTTGAAGGGAGGACAAACTGTAATAATGAACAAAGAATGCAGTGCACTCATCAAGAAGGATATGGTCTCTAAGAAAACAGACCCAGGAAGTTTTCATATCCCCTGCATCATAGGGGAAACAAAAATTGACAGGGGATTCTGTGATCTAGGAGCTAGCATAAATGTGATGCCTCTGACTCTTATGAGGAGGCTACAACTGAATGAGGTGAGATCCACTGATGTAATCATACAACTGGCTGACAAAACTCAAAAGCAAGCTGAAGGGGTAGTTGAGAATGTGCTGGTGAAAGTGGGAAATTATTTTTTCCCCACAGACTTTGTCATTTTGGACATGGAGGAAAGCTACCTACACCCTATCATTCTGGGAAGGCCATTTCTAGCCACTGCTAGAGCGCTCATAGATATAGAACAAGGAGAGCTAATTTTGAGAGTACATGATGAACAGCTCATTTTCCATGTTTTTAAACCTGCATCTGAGCCTGAACCAGAACCTGAAAAGCCTAAGGATGATAGTAGCCATCTGTGTTTGGAGGAAAGTAATCCAGCAGCTGAAACTCTAAAACAATCCTTTGAAGGCAGACAAGAATTGCAAGAGTTAAGGCCACAAGAATCAATAGAGACAGATCAGAAGGGTCCTCCTAGCATAAGGGTAAATGAAGAAATCCTCAAGAGAGAGGGAAGAATTGTAAAGAAATTGCCAAGAGAGTGGAGAAACAAGAAAATTCCCACTGAAGGTTTCTCTCCGAGAGATAAAGTGATATCAAGTCATTATCTGCCAATCCCACCTGGCCTTAAACCCATTCCTTCCCAGCTCCCTCAAGTGTTCACAATCAGGAAAGTTCTTTCTATGGAACATTTGGAAATCATGAAGGAATCAAATGGGGATGTTTCCATAGTGAGAGGAGAGGACATCAAGCACTACAATCCACCCTAACTGAGGAAGACAACCGTCAAGCTAGTGACGTTAAAGAAGCGCTTGTTGGGAGGCAACCCAACCTGAGGTAATACCCCTTTGCTGTTTCTTTTATTTGTTTCAATAAAAAGGTGAAGTAATTTCTATACATTGCAAAGAATTAAGTTTGGTGTTTCACACCAAACAATGAATTCGTGGATCAATAATTCAAAGGGGAATGTGTGACTCTAAGTTTGGTGTTCCACCATACAGATCAACTGAACACAACAACCTTTGAATTATATGAAAAAAACAACCATTCTAAGCAATCACAGAAATGCTTAAAATCCTTAGCAGCAACTTCATTCCAAGGAGAATTCAAGGATTCAGAGAGCAGAGGAGTAAGTAGGAGACTAAGTTTGGTGTTCACACACCAACTTAAAACTCAGACACTTACCCATACATAGTTGAGCTAACCACTCAAGTGCTTGAGAAGCAAGCAACTTCATCACTCTTTGCAGGAAAGGAAACAAGGATCTTAGAAAGAACAGGAAGCAACAACTAGGAGAAGAAGGAGAAATCGAATTGTTTCCTGGCAACAAAGAGAAAACAAGAAATTTCACAAGGTGGCGTTGTTCCTTGACCATTCTTTAAAAGGCAAACAAAAGCATGCTTGTTCTGGTTTAAACTGTAATTGTTGAATCTTTCTGGAATGTGAAGTTTTTAGTATGAGTGTTGGTTTACTGCTTTGAATAAAGTGAATGCCTAGATGTTTGGATATAACTCCACCTTCTTAAACAAATGCTTGCCATGCTTGTTCTGTTTCCAAAAATAAAAGAAAAGTTTGAACAAAAGTAACTTGGCTCAATTAGTGACAAATCAAGTAGAATTAAGTGGTGGTATGCATGCTTGATTGTTTAGTCAGCTCACTGGAATTTGAGTGTAGAATTATCAATTTTGTGTAGAAGTTGAGTACTGTCTATGGATCTTGATGAAAAAATGTCTTTGGCCATGAAAAAAGAAAGAAAAAAGAAGAAGAAAAAGCCACTGAAAAAGGGAAACCAAAAAGCAAAAAAATTGAGAAAATAAGCTAGGCACCAATGGTTTGAACTTCTGAGATAAATGCCTGTGGTGTTTATGTATTAAGGATATGCTTGGATGAATAGGTTCTGAGGAGTGTTTCAACACTTGGTAACTTGGGTTAACTAACCCGGGATTATCAACCAAAAGTCCATTATCAAGAGCAACCTAAATACAAAACATTTAGTCACACAAAGAGGTGCTGGGCACCAATGTCTCAAGAAGAAATGTGAACTAAAATGCCTGTAGTGGATATGTGTAGTGCACTGATAAGAAAAAGAAAATGCCAAAGGCTTGTGCGACACATGACACTGAGCAAACAAGGAGCAAAGGAGCTCTAAGAAAAAGAAAAAAAAAACAAAGAAGGGAAAAGTGCCAAGGACATAAGAATAACAAGAGGCCATAGCAGTGTTTGATGGATGCAATGAAAAAGTGATAATCTTACCTGATAAGAATGAAAAAGTGATGCTGCAACTTTCTGCATAAAACCCTTCTGATGAACTTCAAATGCTTGCTAATATAGCCAATGTAATTGCTTTCTGTTTCATACTTTCTTCTCAAATAACTCAGGACTTGCTTAGGGACAAGCAAGTATTAAGTTTGGTGTTGTGATGCCAAGGCATCTTAGGCTAGTTTCACTAGCATTTTTCTGTTAGTTTTAGTTGTTTTATGCATTTTCTTGAGCTTAAAGTAACCAAGAATGGTTAAATGAACAACAAAGTAATGAATCATCCAAACAGTATAATTTTGATGCAAATTCCATGAGTTTTTAGTTATATTACTTGAATGCTATGAATGTAAGATTTCTCATGAAATTTTGCAAGACTTTGATGCAATTGTTTGGATGATTTCAGGGAAGAAGAGGCTAGGCAAGGAAGCAACAAAATCAATAAAGGAAGCTTGAAGATCACATGTGGAGTTTAAGTTCCAGTTTAAGCTTAAACTGGAACTTAAACTGCCAAGCCATATAATGCTGAAAGTGGCATTTAACCTCCAGTTTAACCTTAAACTGGAAGTTAAACGCCAGAATGAGAAATGCACCAAAGCTGAAATTGGCGTTTAACCTCCAGTTTAAGGTTAAACTGGAAGTTAAACACCAGAATCATGGAAGTTGAGAAATGCTGAAACTGGCGTTTAACCTCCAGTTTAACCTTAAACTGGAAGTTAAACGCCAGAAGGAGAATAGCACCAAGGGAGCATTTCCACGTTTAACCTCCAGTTTAACCTTAAACTGGAGGTTAAACGTGTTCGACCCACATTATGCACCAGGAAGCCATTTCCACGTTTAAGCTCCAGTTTAAGGTTAAACTGGAGCTTAAACGTGTTCGACATTCACACTCCTGAGCTACTTTCTTCATTCCCACGTTTAAGCTCCAGTTTAACCTTAAACTGGAGCTTAAACGTGTTCGACCACAATTTGCCTCCAGGGTTGCTTTCTTCATTTCCACGTTTAAGCTTTAGTTTAACCTTAAACTAAAGCTTAAACGTGTTCGACCATCCCACACTCCATAGTTGCTTTCTTCCATTTCCACGTTTAAGTTTCAGTTTAACCTTAAACTGAAACTTAAACTTCAACTTAAACGCCACTTTTTGAAAGGGTTTCTGGGCCAAGTATATTGAAGTTTAAGTTAGCCTTTGAGCACAAACATTAACTTAAACGTAATATGGTATGAAACCCAATTGAATATCATGGTTTATGGGATTGGGCCTGAAGAATTGATGAGTCTAGAACTTCAATTTGTTGATTCTCGTGTCATTACTTGTTTATCACTAAGTTTGCTCAATGAATGTTACAGAATTGGATCACAGCCTCATCAGGATTATGGACCATAAACCAAAAGCAAAAGGAAATCAAAGAAAAGCCTCAAAGCCCAAGAAACACAACAGAAGCTCAATTTGGAAAGTGTATAAATAGGATAGAATTTAAGTTAGTAAGGACTTTTTTTTGACACTTGAGAATTTCTCATCAATTTTGTAATTGAATTCTGAGCTATGACTCACTAAACCCCTTTCATTGGGTTAGGGAGCTCTATTGTAATTCAATGAATCAATAATAGTTTTTATCTTCTTCTTCAATCTTTTCTCTTGAATTTTGTTAGAAAGCTTCTCGATCTAATTCCATTGGTTAGTTGTCTTGGGAAAGAAACTATCCATAATTGGAATCCTTCGGAACCTTGGGAAAGGAATGGAGGATTCATGCTAGAGAAGCTTTCTCACAGTGAATTGGATTGGGGTTTGGATGGATATTGTGACATGTAATCCTACCAAATTGTGGTTCATGAAACTGTGTGGTATAATCAGTGATCGAGCATCATCTCTTCTTATGAACATTTAAACCAAGGGATTGGGAATTTGTTTGTTTTTAGAGAGAATTGGTGAGCCAAGGGATTGGGATCCAATCATATAAGATTGCCAAGCAAAATTCAATGAATGCATTGGTTGAGGAAGGGATAAAAATGTTTTGATTCGGAGATCTCAATATCTCCTAATACCCAATGAACTACCCATCTCTGATCTACCCATTTCTATTTACATTTTGCAATTTCAATTCATGCAATCACCCCCATCCCTTTTTAATTTCAGCACTCGCTCTTTAATTCATGCAATTTAAGATTCCGCAATTCTCATCTAAATCTTGATCCGCTCAACTAGAACACACTTCTAATCCGAATTGCTCATTCAACCAATCCTTGTGGGATTCGACCTCACTCTATTGTGAGTTTTTACTTGACGATAACCGGTGCACTTGCCGGAAGGAATTTTTGCCGATTGTGCAATTTCCTAAATCGTAGCTATCAAGTTCATAGATAGCTAACATCAACCGCATTGATTAATCTGCTGCCTAAGTTCCATGGCTTACCTGCTCAAGAGCCTATCAAGCACCTTAGAGATTTTCAGACAGCTTGCTCAACTACTAGGCGACATGGTGCGGATGAGACTGTCGTCTGGCTATATGCCTTCCCATTTTCTCTTGAGGGAAAAGGCTAAGGAGTGGTTATACATTCAACCGGAAGCTGTTGTTACTAATTGGGATTTGCTCAGAAGGGAGTTCCTGGACAAGTTCTTTCCAGCAGAGGTTACAGATAGATTGAGGAAGAAGATTTCCTGTATCATTCAAGGTGAATTAGAAACTCTCTACGAGTATTGGGAACGCTTCAGGAATCTACTAGACTCATGTCCCCATCACATGATTGACCAGTTGGTGTTGATTAGCTATTTTTTCCAAGGCATGAAGCCTCAAGACCAGACCTTCTTAGATGCTGCGAGTAATGGCTCTCTGATGAAGTACAAGACGGCGACAGAAGCGTAGCAACTGATCACCGATCTAGCTAAGTCTACCCAAAACGCAAGGCAAAGGAATAATCATCCCAAGGTTGTTGCGGAAGTTTCTTCTAGTAGTGAGACCGCTGCTCTCACCAAGACTCTGGGAGAGATGACCAATATACTCTAGCAGCTCCAGCTCAATCAACAACAACCTCTGCCTCCTCATCAACAACAATGTCAACAGTTGGTCCCTCAAAAAGTGTGTGAAATATGCGCTTGCCATTCTCACTACACTGATTAATGTCCACAACTCCAAGAGGACAACACCTTGGCGGCTACAAATGCTTATTACAACCGTCCGAATCAAGGGTACTATCAACAAGGCGGTAATTATAACCAAGGTGGTAACTACAATCAAGGTTGGCAAGACAATCCCAACCAAAGATAGAGAGACAACTACAACTAATGAGGCAGAGACAATGGTGAAAATCAAAGGTGAAACAACAACTATCAACAGAACCGGTATCAACAAAACCCCCCATACTAACAGCAAAACCAAGGCCAAAGATACCAACCACTTCATCAAAGGCAAGCCCAAGCACCTCAACTCAACCAACCACAAGCCCCTCAAATTACCTATCCTCCTCCTTCTTCCAACCAGGATGAAACACTCCGTTCTATCTTTCAAGGACAAAAAGAGCTTTAAAATTCACTCACCTTTAGCCTAACCAGTCTTACCTCCACTCTACAAGCTCTTATATCCCGTATGGACCCACCCTCTACCTCCAATAATCAACCTTCAAGCTCTAATGCACTTCCCTCTCAACCTTTACCTAACCCCAAGGGTGGAATTAATGCCATTACTTTGAGGTCCAACACTATATTGCAAGAGAGGAGTCCCGAGGAGCCAAGCTCAAGAGAAGACATTCAAGTTGAGACGTTGTTGAGGTAGAAGATGTTGAAGAAAAGGATGAGGTACAAGATGCGGTTGAAGAAGAAGTTGCTCAACTAAGGAATGGAGTATTTAAGGAAGATGATATTATGAGGGAAGCCATTCCCATTCCTTTTCCACACTTTGCTAGGAAGACTAAAAAGCAAGTAGAACTAGATCCCAAGATGGTAAAAATCTTCAAAAAGGTTGAGGTAACTATTCCCATTTTTAATGCTATTTGCTAGGTTCCTAAGTATGCTAAGTTTCTAAAGGATTTGTGCATGAATAAGGAAAATATACATGATTTAGAAACTATTCCCTTGGGTAGTTGATGAGCGGATATTTTGTACGCTTTTTGGGGGTAATTTCATGTAGATTTTAGCATGTTTCAGTTAGTTTTTAGTAAAATAATATTAGTTTTTAGGCAAAAATCATATTTCTGGACTTTACTATGAGTTTGTGTGTTTTTCTGTGATTTCAGGTATTTTCTGGCTGAAATTGAGGGAGCTGAGCAAAAATCTGACTTAGGCTGAAAAAGGACTGCTGATGCTGTTGGATCCTGACCTCCCTGCACTCGAAATGGATTTTCTGGAGCTACAGGAGTCCAATTGGCGCGCTCTCAACGGCGTTGGAAAGTAGACATCCAGGGCTTTCCAGCAATATATAATAGTCCATACTTTGCGCAAGGATAGACGACGTAACTTGGCGTTGAACGCCAAGTACATGCTGCTGTCTGGAGTTAAACGCCAGAAAAACGTCATGATCCGGAGTTGAACGCCCAAAACACGTCAAAACCTGGAGTTTGACGCCAAGAAAGGCCTCCACACGTGGAAAGCATTAGTCTCAGCCCCAGCACACACCAAGTGGGCCCCAGAAGTGGATTTCTACACCAATTATCTTAGTTTATCCATTTTCTGTAAACCTAGGTTACTAGTTTACTATTTAAACAACTTTTACAGACTTATCTTGCACCTCATGACATTTTCAGATCTGAATTACATACTTTTGACGGCATGAGTCTCTAAACTCCATTGTTGGGGGTGAGGAGCTCTGCAGCGTCTCGATGATTTAATACAATTCCTTTGTTTTCCATTCAAACACGCTTGTTCTTATCTAAGATGTTTATTCGCTCTTAACTGTGGAGAAGGTGATGATCCGTGACACTCATCACCTTCCTCAACCCATGAACGTGTGCCTGACAACCACCTCCGTTCTACATCAGATTGAATGAATATCTCTTAGATTCCCCAACAGAATCTTCGTGGTATAAGCCGGATTGATGGCGGCATTCATGAGAATCCGGAAAGTCTAAACCTTGTCTGTGGTATTCCGAGTAGGATTCCGGGATTGAATGACTGTGACGTGCTTCAAACTTTAACCTGCTGGGCGTTAGTGACAGACGCAAAAGAGTGATTCTATTCCAGTAGGAGCGGGAACCAACCGGTGATTAGCCGTACTGTGACAGAGTGCGTGAGCATAGTTTTCACTGCGAGGATGGAAAGTAGCCACTGACAACGGTGACACCCTACATAGAGCTTGCCATGGAAGGAACCTGCGTGTGAGAAGAGGATCTCAAGGAAGAGTTGAAGTCAGGGGACAAAGCATCTCCAAAACTCCAACATATTCCCCAGTACTGCAAATCAAAGTAACATTGTTCCCTCTTTTATCAAATCCAGTAATTTCACTTTTAATCCAAATTAATCCTTGTTGACATCCTAACTAAGACTGATAAAATAAATATTGATTGCTTCAAACCAATAATCTCTGTGGATTCGACCCTTACTCACGTAAGGTATTACTTGGACGACCCAGTACACTTGCTGGTCAGCTGAACGGAGTTGTGAGCTTCCCTAATCAGTTAGTTAAATTAGTTCTCCTTGGCACATGCCAAGGAGCCATTAATTAAGGATCACAATTTCGTCCACCAAGTTTTTGGCGCCGTTGCCGGGGATTATTGAGTTTGGACAATTGAAGGCTTATTTTATTTCTTAGATTAGGAATAATTTATTTTTATTTTTGTTCTTATTTTTTATAGAGTCATTAAATCAATATTGATGGGATAGTTTCTTTTCAAAAATTTCTTTTCAAAATTTATTATTTTTCTTTTAATTAATTGCTAATTTTCGTGAGTTTAGTGTCTTGTTCTAAGTTTGGTGTTAATTGCATATTTTATATTTTCTCTAAAATTTTCGTGTTTTTGCTCTTGGTTCTTCATTGATCTTCAAGTTGTTCTTGTTTATTTTTCTTGTTAGATCTTGAATTTTTCTTGTTTTGTGTCTTTTCTTGTTTCACTTTTGTTCTTTCTAAAGCATTAATTGGAATATTTAGAACAAGTGTTATATTTAATCCAATTGGGTTTACGCTTTGGAACCTTTTTCAAAAACAATTTTTCTCCATTTAATCTTGTGCCAAACTTTAAGTTTGGTGTTTTCTTGTTAATTTTTCTTTATTTTTCGAAAACTTGTGTTGATTTTCTAAAAATTTTAAGTTTGGTGTTCTTTCTTGTGTTCTTGGTGTTCTTGTGAATCTTCAAAGTGTTCTTGAGTTTTTCTTGTGTCTTGATCTTAAAATTTTTAAGTTTGGTGTTCCTTGGTGTTTTCCCTCCAAAAATTTTCGAAAAATAAGGAGCATTAGATCTAAAAATTTTAAGTCTTGTGTCTTTTGTGTGTTTTTCTCTTTCATCATAAAATTCAAAATTCAAAAAAATTTATTTTCTAACTAATTTTGAACTACTTTTTCGAAAATTTTATATAAAAATTCAATTTTCAATTTTAAAATATTTCCACTTTCTTTTATTTATTTCGTTTTTATTTTAATTTTTTAAAAAAAAAATTAATTAAAAAATATATATATATATATATTTTAACTCTTTTTTTTTTATATATTGTTATTACTTATTCCATTTTTTTAAAATTAACATATAAATTCTCAACTTGTATTCCATTATGGAAGCAAGTGGGAATGAACAGTCCAAGAGGACTCTGGGGTCATATGCTAACCCCACTACTGCTTCATATGGGAGTAGTATTTGTATACCCTCCATTGGAGTTAGTAGCTTTGAGCTGAATCCTCAGCTCATTATCATGGTGCAGCAAAACTGCCAGTATTCCGGTCTTCCACATGAAGAACCTACAGAGTTTCTGGCACAATTTCTGCAAATTGCTGATACAGTACATGATAAGAAAGTAGATCAGGATGTCTACAGACTGTTACTGTTTCCATTTGCTGTAAAAGATCAAGCTAAGAGGTGGTTAAATAACCAGCCTAAGAACAGCATAAAAACATGGAAACAGCTGTCAGAAAAATTCCTGAATCACTATTTCCCTCCCAAACGGATGACATAGCTAAGGCTAAGCATCCAAGGCTTCAAACAAGGAGATAATGAATCTCTTTATGATGCCTGGGAGAGATACAGAGAGTTGCTAAGAAAATGCCCCTCTGAAATGTTTTCAGAATGGGTGCAATTAGACATCTTCTACTATGGGCTTACAGAAAAAGCTCAGATTTCTCTAGACCACTCAGCTGGTGGATCTATACATATGAGAAAAACAATTGAAGAGGCTCAAGAGCTTATTGATACAGTTGCCAGAAATCAACATCTGTACTTAAGCAATGAATCTTTCATGAAAGAAGAAGCTAAAACAGTAACTGCAGAACTCAGTCCAGTGGATCAGGCTAATGAATTCAATCAGCAATTGGACTTTCTAACTCAACAGCTAGCCGAATTCAAGGAAATATTACAGGAAACAAGAATGGCTAACAGGAACATGGAAGTACAATTAAAGCAGACAGAAAAACAACTGTCAAGACAAATAACAGAAGAATGTAAAGCAGTTCAATTAAGAAGTGGGAAAACATTAAATACCTCACTTCAAAGCAGCAGGAAACCAAGAAATGAACAAGTGGATACTCAGAATCCTCCTAAAGACAGTCCGAGCCCAGAAAGGGACAAAGCTGGCGTTCAAACGCCAGTAACAAACAAGGAAGGGGCGTCTAACGCCACTCCAGCTCCCACCACTGGCATTCAAATACCAGTGGGGAATCAGTCACATACAAGTGCTGATAACAACCCTTCTAAAAAGGCTTCCCAACCCACTTCTGTAGGTAATAAACCTGCAGCAACTAAGGTTGAGGAATACAAAGCCAAAATGCCTTATCCTCAAAAACTCCGCCAAGCGGAACAGGATAAGCAATTTGCCCGCTTTGCAGACTACCTCAGGACTCTTGAAATAAAGATTCCGTTTGCAGAAGCACTTGAGCAAATACCCTCTTATGCTAAGTTCATGAAAGAGATCTTAAGTCATAAGAAGGATTGGAGGGAAACTGAAAAAGTTTACCTCACTGAAGAATGCAGTGCAGTCATTCTGAAAAGCTTACCTGAGAAGCTTAAAGATCCTGGGAGCTTTATGATACCATGCACATTAGAGGGCACTTGCACCAAGCAAGCTTTATGTGATCTTGGAGCAAGTATCAACCTAATGCCTGCATCTACTATTAGAAAGCTTGGTTTAACTGAAGAAATCAAACCAACCAGGATATGTCTTCAACTTGCTGATGGCTCCATTAAATACCCATCAGGCGTGATTGAGGACATGATAGTCAAGGTTGGGCCATTTGCCTTTCCTACTGACTTTGTGGTGCTGGAAATGGAGGAGCACAAGAATGCAACTCTCATTCTAGGAAGACCTTTCCTAGCAACTGGCCGAACCCTCATTGATGTCCAAAAAGGGGAAGTAACCTTGAGAGTCAATGAAGAAGAGTTCAAGCTGAATGTTGTTAAAGCCATGCAACATCCAGACACCCCAAATGACTGCATGAGTGTTGATATAATTGACTCTCTGGTAAGAGAGGTCAATATGGCTGAGAGTCTCGAATCAGAGCTAGAGGAATTTAGACTCAATGCTTTCGAAAATGTAAAGATTTACAAAGAGAAAGCGAAAAGATGGCATGATAAGAAATTGTCATCCAGAGTCTTTGAGCCGGGGCAGAAAGTTCTGCTATTCAATTCTAGGCTCAAATTATTCCCTGGGAAATTAAAATCCCGGTGGAGAGGCCCATATGTCATTACAAACGTATCACCATATGGATACATAGAGCTTCAGGATAATGACTCTAACAAAAAGTTCATTGTTAATGGACAAAGAGTCAAACATTATCTTGAAGGCAATTTTGAGCAAGAATGCTCAAAACTGAGACTTGATTAAAACTCAGTCCAGCTAAAAGACATTAAAGAAGCGCTTGCTGGGAGGCAACCCAGCCAATCACAAAATTTAATTTATTCGTATTGATTTTCTTTACAGGTTTGAGTCCAAGTATCTTCAAAAGGTGAAATAGCAATTGGTTGAAGTCACAGAGTTACAGGGAAATTTGGAAGCTCACTGGCATGAAAAAGCCAGTAAGAAATACTTTGGGCGTTAAACGCCCAAAAAAAGCTCCCACTGGGCGTTTAACGCCAGTAAGGGTAGCCATCTGGGCGTTAAACGCCAGAAAGGAGCATCTTCTGGGCGTTAAACGCCAGAAAGATGCACCTTCTGGGCGTTTAACGCCAGTTTGCTAGCATCCTGGGCGTTTAACGCCAGGATGGTGGGGAGGAGGTAAAATTCGTTTTTCTTTAAAATTTTTCTAAATTTTTAAGTTTCAATTCATGATTTCTTGCATAAACATGTTTCAAAATATCATCCTTCAAAATCAAATTGGTTTTCTAAGAACCCTAATTTCTAAAATCCCTTTTTCAAAAATATCAAATGTATCTTAATTTATAAACACAAATCTTTTTTTCAATCCAATTCTTTTTCAAATATTTTAATATCTTTTTCAACTCATCTTATCTTTTTATGAAAATACCTCTCCTTCTACTCCTCTCCTTTCCTTTCTTTTGCTTGAGGACAAGCAAACCTCTAAGTTTGGTGTGATTTGCCATGATCACTGAGCTAAAACTCATTAAGATCATGGCACCTAAGAGAACAGGAAGAGCAAGGATGTGAACTTAAGGGAGCTGAAGCATCAGAAATTAATTCTTGAAGGCATCCCACAGACTAAAGGAACATCCACTTCCCAAATACAGGTTGTTAAGTTCTAATTCCAGCTTTAACTCTGTGATAGTATTATTATAGAATTTTACCTTAGAAGTTATATAGGAGTAGTAGTACTTAGCATATCTATTTTGATTTTATTTCCAATTAAGCTATAATTTATTTTTCTCATCATCATCAGGCATGAATAAAGTAGTAGAATTTTTTTTAGAATAAAGAAGTAATCTATATTTATGAGTTCTTAGTAACAAAGACTATTAATTATATGTGGTGGCAATACTTTTTGTTCTCTGAATGAATGCTTGAACAGTGCATAAATTGTACTTTGAATTTGATGAATATTGGCTCCTGAAAGGATGAGGAACACGAAAAATATCATTGATGATCTGAAAAATCATGAAATTGATTCTTGAAGCAAGAAAAAGCAGTTCAAAAAAAAAAAAAAAAAACAAGCCATGAGCACTAGCTAAGAAAAAAAAAAAGGATCCAAGGCTTTGAGCATCAATGGATAGGAGGGCCCAAGGAAATAAAATCCAGGCCTAAGCGGCTAAACCAAGCTGTCCCTAACCATATGCTTGTGGCATGCAGGTCCAAGTTACAAGCTTGAGACTGAGTGGTTAAAGTCGTGATCCAAAGCAAAAGAGTGTGCTTAAGAGCTCTGGACACCACTAACTGGGGACTTTAGCAAAGCTAAGTCACAATCTGAAAAGGTTCACCCAGTTATGTGTCTGTGGCATTTATGTATCTGGTGGTAATACTGGAAAACAAAGTGCTTAGGGCCACAGCCAAGACTCATAAAATAACTGTGTTCAAGAATCAACATACTACACTAGGAGAGTCAATGATACTATCTGAATTCTGAGTTCCTAAGGATGCCAATCATTCTGAAATTTAAAAGATACAGGGAGATGCCAAAACTGTTCAGAAACAAAAAGCTACAAGCCCCGCTCATCTAATAAGAATCTAAGCTTCATTTAAAACTCTAAAATATTATTACTTCTTTATTTCTGTTAAAACCTATTTTATTTATCTAGTTGCTTGAGAAAAAGCAACAGTTTAAGTTTGGTGTTGTGATGAGCGGATATTTTGTACGCTTTTTGGGGGTAATTTCATGTAGATTTTAGCATGTTTCAGTTAGTTTTTAGTAAAATAATATTAGTTTTTAGGCAAAAATCATATTTCTGGACTTTACTATGAGTTTGTGTGTTTTTCTGTGATTTCAGGTATTTTCTGGCTGAAATTGAGGGAGCTGAGCAAAAATCTGACTTAGGCTGAAAAAGGACTGCTGATGCTGTTGGATCCTGACCTCCCTGCACTCGAAATAAATTTTCTGGAGCTACAGGAGTCCAATTGGCGCGCTCTCAACGGCGTTGGAAAGTAGACATCCAGGGCTTTCCAGCAATATATAATAGTCCATACTTTGCGCAAGGATAGACGACGTAACTTGGCGTTGAATGCCAAGTACATGCTGCTGTCTGGAGTTAAACGCCAGAAAAACGTCATGATCCGGAGTTGAACGCCCAAAACACGTCAAAACCTGGAGTTTGACGCCAAGAAAGGCCTCCACACGTGGAAAGCATTAGTCTCAGCCCCAGCACACACCAAGTGGGCCCCAGAAGTGGATTTCTACACCAATTATCTTAGTTTATCCATTTTCTGTAAACCTAGGTTACTAGTTTACTATTTAAACAACTTTTACAGACTTATCTTGCACCTCATGACATTTTCAGATCTGAATTACATACTTTTGACGGCATGAGTCTCTAAACTCCATTGTTGGGGGTGAGGAGCTCTGCAGCGTCTCGATGATTTAATACAATTCCTTTGTTTTCCATTCAACACGCTTGTTCTTATCTAAGATGTTTATTCGCGCTTAACTGTGGAGAAGGTGATGATCCGTGACACTCATCACCTTCCTCAACCCATGAACGTGTGCCTGACAACCACCTCCGTTCTACATCAGATTGAATGAATATCTCTTAGATTCCCCAACAGAATCTTCGTGGTATAAGCCGGATTGATGGCGGCATTCATGAGAATCCGGAAAGTCTAAACCTTGTCTGTGGTATTCCGAGTAGATTCCGGGATTGAATGACTGTGACGTGCTTCAAACTTTAACCTGCTGGGCGTTAGTGACAGACGCAAAAGAGTGATTCTATTCCAGTAGGAGCGGGAACCAACCGGTGATTAGCCGTACTGTGACAGAGTGCGTGAGCATAGTTTTCACTGCGAGGATGGGAAGTAGCCACTGACAACGGTGACACCCTACATAGAGCTTGCCATGGAAGGAACCTGCGTGTGAGAAGAGGATCTCAAGGAAGAGTTGAAGTCAGGGGACAAAGCATCTCCAAAACTCCAACATATTCCCCAGTACTGCAAATCAAAGTAACATTGTTCCCTCTTTTATCAAATCCAGTAATTTCACTTTTAATCCAAATTAATCCTTGTTGACATCCTAACTAAGACTGATAAAATAAATATTGATTGCTTCAAACCAATAATCTCTGTGGATTCGACCCTTACTCACGTAAGGTATTACTTGGACGACCCAGTAAACTTGCTGGTCAGCTGAACGGAGTTGTGAGCTTCCCTAATCAGTTAGTTAAATTAGTTCTCCTTGGCACATGCCAAGGAGCCATTAATTAAGGATCACAATTTCGTCCACCAGTAGTGGTGCGCGAAATTGTGAACTATACTTTTTCACAACTCTCATAATCCCTGGTAATGGCTCCAAAAACGTGGTAGCCCAATACCATGGCATTACACAACTTCGCACAACTAACCAGCAAGTGCACTGGGTCGTCCAAGTAATAAACCTTACGTGAGTAAGGGTCGATCCCACGGAGATTGTTAGTATTGAAGCAAGCTATGGTCATCTTGTAAATCTTAGTCAGGCAAACTCAGATATATATGGTGATGAACGAAAATAACATAAAAGATAAAGATAGTGATACTTATGTAATTCATTGGTAGGAACTTCAGATAAGCGCATGAAGATGCCTTCCCTTCCGTCTCTCTGCTTTCCTACTGTCTTCATCCAACCCTTCTTACTCCTTTCCATGGCAAGCTCGTATAGGGTCTCACTGTTGTCAGCAGCTACCTCCCATCCTCGCAGTGAAAGCTAATGCACACACTCTGTCACAGTGCTGCCAATCACCGGTGTGGTTCCCTCCCCTACCGGAATAGAATAACTCTTTTGCGTCTGTCACTAACGCCCAGTAGGTTACAGGTTTGAAGCACGTCACAGTCATTCAATCATTGAATCCTACTCAGAATACCACAGACAAGGTTAGACCTTCCGGATTCTCTTGAATGCTGCCATCAGTTCTTGCCTATACCACGAAGACTCTGATCTCACGGAATGGTTGGCTCGTTTGTCAGGCGATCAACCATGCATCGTGCAATCAGGAATCCAAGAGATATTCACCAAGCCTCAAATGCTTGTAGAACAAGAGTGGTTGTCAGTCACTTTGTTCATGAGTGAGAATGGTGATGGGCGTCAATCATCACCTTCATCATGTTGAAGAACAAGTGATATCTTGGATAAAGAACAAGCGGAATTTGAATGAAAGAACAATAGTAATTGATGAGCGGATAATTTATACGCTTTTTGGCATTGTTTTTATATAGTTTTTAGTAAGTTTTAAGCTACTTTTAGGGATGTTTTCATTAGTTTTTATGTTAAATTCACATTTCTGGACTTTACTATGAGTTTGTGTGTTTTTCTGTGATTTCAGGTAAATTCTGACTGAAATTGAGGGATTTGAGCAAAACTCTGAAAGAGGCTGACAAAAGGACTGGTGATGCTGTTGGAATCTGACCTCCCTGCACTCAAAATGGATTTTCTGGAGCTACAGAACTCTAAATGGCGCGCTCTCAACGGCGTTGGAAAGTAGACATCCAGGGCTTTCCAGCAATATATAATAGTCCATACTTTATTCGAAGAATGACGACGCAAACTGGCGTTGAACGCCAAGTACACGCTCCTTTCTGGAGTTAAACGCCAGAAAAACGTCATAATCCGGAGTTGAACGCCCAAAGCACATCACAACTCGAAATTCAACTCCAAGAGAAGCCTCAGCTCGTGGATAGATCAAGCTCAGCCCAAGCATACACCAAGTGGGCCCCGGAAGTGGATTTATGCATCAATTACTTACTCATGTAAACCCTAGTAGCTAGTCTAGTATATATAGGACCTCTTACTATTGTATTAGACATCCTGGATTGTATTTTGATCTAGTGATCACGTTTAGGGGGCTGGCCATTCGGCCATGCCTGAACCTCTTGCTTATGTATTTTCAACGGTGGAGTTTCTGCACACCATAGATTAAGGGTGTGGAGCTCTGCTGTACCTCAAAGATTAATGAAGTTCTATTTTCTTTTATTCAATCTCTATCTTATTCTTATTCCAAGATATTCATTCGTACTCAAGAACATGATGAGTGTGATGAGCTAATAACTCTCATCATCATTCTCACTCATGAGCGCGCGTGATTGACAACCACTTACGTTCTACATGCAACACAAGCTTGAATGTGTATCTCTTAGATTCCCCAACAGAATCTTCGTGGTATAAGCTAGATAGATGGCGGCATTCATCTGGATCCGGAAAGTCCAACCTTGTCTGTGGTGTTCCGAGTAGGATCCTGGGAATCCGGAAGGTCTCACCTTGTCTGTGGTATTCTGAGTAGGATTCCGTTCATGAATGACTGTGACGTGCTTCAAACTTTAACCTGCTGGGCGTTAGTGACAAACGCAAAAGAGGGATTCTATTCCAGTAGGAGCGGGAACCAACCGGTGATTGGCCGTACTGTGACAGAGTGCGTGCATTAGCTTTCACTGCGAGGATGGGATGTAGCTATCAACCATGGGTGATGCCTCCAGACTGGTTAGCTGTGCGAGTGACAGCCGCACAGGTTATTTCCCCGAGAGGAATGAAAGTAGCCACAGCTGATAGTGAACCCTTATACAAAGCTTGCCATGGAAAGGAGTAAGAAGGATTGAGTAGAAGGAATAGGAGAGCAGGCGTCCGAGAGCTCTACAGCACCTCTATTCCGCTTATCTGAAATTCCTACCAATGAATCTGCATAAGTATTTCTATCCTTTTATTATTTATTTTATTATTAATATTCGAACTCACCATAAACAGATTTAATCTGCCTAACTGAGATTTGCAAGGTGACCATAGCTTGCTTCATACCAACAATCTCTGTGGATTCGACCCTTACTCACGTAAGGTTATTACTTGGACGACCCAGTACACTTGCTGGTTAGTTGAACGAGTTGTGAAGGAAGGTCAATTTCTAAAAAGGAATAATTTTACAATGATGCCAAAAGCACAAAATAGGAATCACAATTTCGTCCACCAAGTTTTTGGCGCCGTTGCCGGGGATTGTTCGAGTATGGACAACTGACGGTTCATCTTGTTGCTCAGATTAGGTAATTTTCTTTTCAAAAATCTTTTTCAAAAAAATTTTTCTTTTATTTTTCGTTTTTCCAAAACTTTATTTTCGAAAATATTAAATAAAAATCCAAAAAAATTAGAAAATCATAAAAATCAAATATTTTGTGTTTCTTGTTTGAGTCTTGTGTTAATTTTTAAGTTTGGTGTCAATTGCATGCTTTTAAAATTTTTTCTTGCATTTTTTTCGAAAATCTCATGCATTCATAGTGTTCTTCATGATCTTCAAGTTGTTCTTGATAAGTCCTCTTGTTTGATCTTGATGATTTCTTGTTTTGTGTTGTTTGTTGTTTTTCATGTGCATTTTTGCATTCATATTTTCCATGCATTAAGAATTTCTAAGTTTGGTGTCTTGCATGTTTTCTTTGCATCAAAAATTTTCAAAAATATGTTCTTGATGTTCATCATGATCTTCAAAGTGTTCTTGGTGTTCATCTTGACATTCATAGCATTCTTGCATGCATCTTGTGTCTTGATCCAAAATTTTCATGTTTTGGGTCATTTTTGTGTTTTTCCTTAAAAATTTAAAAATCAAAATATCTTTTCCTTATTTCCCTCCAAAATTTTCGAAATTTTGGGTTGACTTGGTCAAAAATTTTCAAAATTAGTTGTTTCTTACAAGTCAAGTCAAAATTTCAATTTTAAAATCTTATCTTTTAAAATCTTTTTCAAAAATCATATCTTTTTCAATTTCTTTATAATTTTCGAAAATTTCAAAAATATTTTTCAAATTATTTTCAAAATCTTTTCTTATCTTTTATATCTAGTTTTCGAAAATTAGCTAACAATTAATGTGATTGGTTCAAAAATTTGAAGTTTGTTACTTTCTTGTTAAGAAAGGTTCAATCTTTAAGTTCTAGAATCTTATCTTGTAGTTTCTTGTTAGCTAAGTCATCTTAAAAATCAAATCTTTTTCAAAATCTTTTCTTAAAAATCTTTTTGTCTTTTAATTTATCTTTTCAAAATTTTATATTTTTCAAAATTTGATTTCAAAATATCTTATCTAACTTACTATCTTCTTATCTTTTTCAAATTTGATTTCAAATCTTTTTTAATCAACTAACTAACTTTTTGTTTGTTTCTTATCTTTTTCAAAACCACCTAACTACTTCTCTCTCTTCTATTTCGAAAATATCTCTCTCTTTTTCAAAAGTTCTTTTTAATTAATTAATTGTTTCATGTTTTAATTTTAATTACATTTTATCTCTAATTTTCGAAAATCACTACTCCTTTTCAAAATTATTTTCGAAATTTCTCTTCTCTCTTCCTCTTCTATTTAATTATTTAATTACTAACACTTCTCTTCACCCCTCTTCATCAAAAATCCGAATCCATTCCTCTTCTTCTACCCCTTTCTTTTTCTACTAACATAAAGGAATCTCTATACTGTGACATAGAGGATTCCTTCTTTCTTTTTTGTGTTCCCTTTTCTTTCATATGAGCAGGAACAGGGACAAAGGCACTCTTGTTGAAGTTGATCCAGAACCTGAAAGGACTCTGAAGAGAAAATTAAAAGAAGCTAAATTACAACAATCCAGAAGCAACCTTTTAGAAAATTTCGAACAAGAGGAAGAGATGGCCGAAAATAATAATGATAATGCAAGGAGAATGCTTGGTGACTTCACAAAGCCAACATCCAAGTTTGATGGAAGAAGCATCTCCATTCCTGCCATTGGAGCCAATAACTTTGAGCTTAAGCCTCAACTAGTTGCTTTAATGCAACAAAACTGCAAGTTTTATGGACTTCCATCTGAAGATCCTTACCAGTTTTTAACTGAGTTCTTGTAGATCTGTGACACTGTAAAGACAAATGGAGTTAATCCTGAAGTCTACAGACTCTTGCTTTTCCTTTTGCTGTAAGAGACAGAGCTAGAGTATGGTTGGATTCACAACCCAAGGATAGCCTGGACTCATGGATAAGCTTGTCACTGCATTCTTAGACAAGTTCTTTCCTCCTCAAAAGCTGAGCAAGCTGAGAGTGGATGTTCAAACCTTCAAACAAAAAGATGGTGAATCCCTCTATGAAGCTTGGGAAAGATACAAGCAGCTGACCAAGAGATGTCCATCTGACATGTTTTCTGAATGGACCATATTAGATATATTCTATTATGGTCTCTCTGAATTTTCGAAAATGTCATTGGACCACTCTGCAGGTGGATCTATTCACCTGAAGAAAACGCCTGAAGAGGCTCAAGAACTCATTGACATGGTTGCAAACAACCAGTTCATGTACACCTCTGAGAGGAATTCCGTGAACATGGGGTACCTCAGAAGAAAGGAGTTCTTGAAATTGATGCTCTGAATGCCATATTGGCTCAGAACAAAATGTTGACTCAACAGGTCAACATGATCTCTCAGAATCTGAATGGATTGCAACTGCATCCAATAGTACTAGAGAGGTAGCTTCTGAAGAAGCTTATGATCCTGAAAACCCTGCCATGGCAGAAGTTAATTACTTAGTGAACCTTATGGAAACACCTATAACTCATCATGGAGAAATCATCCAAATTTCTCCTGGAAGGATCAACAAAAACCCATCAAGGTTTTAACAATGGTGGACGTGCAAGGCTGAATAATAGTAAGCCATATCCATCATCTTCTCAGCACAGACAGAGAACTCTGAACAAAACAATTCTAATTTAGCCAACATAGTCTCTGATCTGTCAAAGGCCACTTTCAGTTTCATGAATGAAACCAGATCTTCCATTAGAAATCTGGAAGCACAAGTGGGCCAGCTGAGTAAGAAAGTTATTGAAACTCCTCCCAGTATTCTCCCAAGCAATACAGAAGAGAATCCAAAAGGAGAGTGCAAGGCCATTGATTTAATCAAAGTGACCGAATGCACTAGGGAGGGAGGACGAAAATCCTAAGGAAAAGACCTCCTGGGACGTCCTTCAAGCATGAAGGAGTTCCTATTAAGGATCCAGAGGAATCTGAGGCTCATCTAGAGACCATAGAGATCCCATTAAATCTCCTTCTGCCATTCATGAGCTCTGAAGAATATTCATCCTCTGAAGAGGATGAAGATGTGATTGGAGAGCAAGCTGCTCTATATTTAGGAGCTATCATGAAGCTGAATGCCAAACTGTTTGGTAATGAGACTTGGGAAAGTAACCTCCCTTACTCATTAGTGAACTAGACACTTGGATTCAGAAAACTCTACCTCAAAAGAAACAAGATCCTGGCAAGTTCTTAATACCTTGTACCATTGGCACCATGAGCTTTGAAAAAGCTCTATGTGATCTGGGGTCAGGGATAAATCTTATGCCACTCTCTGTAATGGAGAAGATGGGGATCATTGAGGTACAACCTGCCTTGTTCTCATTACAATTGGCAGATAAGTCCATAAGACAAGCTTATGGATTAGTAGAGGACGTGCTAGTAAAGGTTGAAGGCCTTTACATCCCTACTGATTTCATAATCCTAGATACTAGGAAGGAAGATGATGAATGCATCATCCTAGGAAGACTTTTCCTAGCCACAGCAGGAGCTGTGATAGATGTCAACAGAGGTGAGTTAGTCCTTCAATTGAATGGGGACTACCTTGTGTTTCAAGCACATGGCCATCCCTCTATGACAAAAGCGAGTAAGCATGAAGAGCTTCTCTCAGTTCAGAGTCAAGAAGAACCCCCACAGTCAAACTCTAAGTTTGGTGTTGTGAAGCCACAACCAAACTCTAAGTTTGGTGTTCAAACCCCATATCCAAACTCTAAGTTTGGTGTTGGGAATACCACACTTAAATTGACATGATCACCTTGTGGTTCCATGAGAACCACTGTCAAGCTATTGACATTAAAGAAGCGCTTGTTGGGAGGCAACCCAATTTTATTTATCTAATTTTATTTTATTTTGTTTCTTTGTTATTTTTGTGTTTTATTAGGTACATGATCATGAGGAGTCACGAAAAAATCAAAAAAATTAAAAACAGAGTCAAAAACAGAAGAAAAAAATTTTTCACCCAGGGGACGCACGGGCTGGCGTTCAACGCCCAGAAGGAGCATCTTTCTGGCGTTCAACGCCAGAACAGAGCATCTTTCTGGCGTTGAACGCCCAAAACAAGCAACAACCTGGCGTTTAACGCCAGGATGCGCACACAGAGGACAATCTGGCGCTGAACGCCAAAACAAGCATGAAACTGGCGTTCAACGCCAGAAACGTGCATAACATGGGCGTTTAACGCCCAGAACTAGCATCAATGGGCGTTTGAACGCCAGAATGATGCATCAAGGCATGTTACATGCCTATATGGTGAAAGAATGGTATTTGTTTTCACCTCAGGATCTGTGGACCCCACAGGATCCTCACCTCAGGATCTGTGGACCCCACAGGATCCCCACCTACCACATTTCTTTTAATCCTAATCACACTCTTCTAATCCAAATCTCATTCTCAATGTCACACTTCCCAAAAACCTTCACCTATCACCTCAATTCCTCTTCCCAATTACCCCATTCACCATGCACATCAACCCCTCTTCCCCATACACCCCACCTACCCCCACTACTTTCAAATTCAATTTCCCACCCTTTCCCACCCAACATGGCCGAACCTATACCCCCCCTCCCTATAAATACCCTTCTTTTCTTTTACATTTTCACACAACACAAACCCACATTCTCCCACATAACCGAACCCTCTCTTCTCCCTCTCTCCATATTTTCTTCTTCTTCTTCTACTCTTCTTTTCTTTTTGCTTGGGGACAAGCAAATTTTAAGTTTGGTGTGGTAAAAAGCCTAAGCTTTTTATTTTTCATTCACCATCAATGGCACCCAAGGCCGGAGTTTCCTCAAGAAAAGGAAAAGGGAAGGCAAAAGCTTCCACTTCCGAGTCATGGGAGAAGGAGAGATTCATCTCCAAGAGCCACCAAGACCACTTCTATGATGTTGTGGCAAAGAAGAAAGTGATCCATGAGGTCCCTTTCAAACTCAAGAAGAATGAGTATCCGGAAATCCGACTTGAAATTCAAAGAAGAGGTTGGGAAGTCATAGCCAACCCCATACAACAAGTTGGAATTTTAATGGTTCAAGAGTTCTATGCCAATGCATGGATCACTAGAAACCATAACCAAGGTATGAACCCAAGTCCGAAAAACTATATCACCATGGTTAGGGGGAAATACTTGGATTTTAGTCCGGAGAATGTGAGGTTGGCGTTTCATTTGCCTATGATGCAAGGTGATGAACACCCCTACACTAGAAGGGTCAACTTTGATCAAAGGTTGGACCAAGTCCTTAGGGACATTTGTGTGGAAGGCGCCCAATGGAGAGTTGACTCCAAAGGCAAGCCAGTCCAACTAAGAAGACTGGACCTCAAGCCTGTAGCTAGAGGATGGTTGGAGTTCATTCAAAGATCCATCATCCCTACAAGCAACCGATCTGAAGTTACTGTGGATCGGGCCATCATGGTTCACAGCATCATGATTGGTGAAGAAGTAGAGATTCATGAAGTCATAGCCAATGAACTCTACAAAATAGCTGACAAGCCTTCATACATGGCACGGCTAGCATTCCCTCACCTCATATGCCATCTATGTTATTCAGCTGGAGTTATCATAGATGGAGATGTCTCCATTGAAGAAGACAAGCCCATCACCAAGAAAAGGATGGAGCAAACAAGGGAAGTTCCTCACGGCCCTCAAGGAGAACAAGAGGAGGTTCACCATCAACAAATGCCTCAAATGCACTTTCCTCCCAACAACTATTGGGAGCAACTTAGCACCTCCTTGGAAGATTTGAGCCATAATGTGGAACAACTAAGGGTGGAACACCATGAACACGCCCTCACTCTTCAAGAAATAAGAGAAGATCAAAGAGCAATGAGGGAGGAGCAACAAAGGCAAGGAAGGGACATAGAAGAGTTGAAGAACATCATTGGTCCTTCAAGAAGAAGACACCACTAGAGGTGGATTCATTCCTTGTTCTTTATTTCTTTCTGTTTTCGATTTTTAATTATTATGTTTATCTATGTTTTGTGTCTTTATTTCATGATCATTAGTATGTAACCATGCCTTAAAGCTATAAATAAATTCCATTAGTCCTTCACCTCTCTTAAAAGAAAAATGTTTTAATTCAAAAGAACAAGAAGTACATAATTTTCGAAATTATTATTGAATTTAGTTTAATTATTTTGATGTGGTGACAATGCTTTTGTTTTCTGAATGAATGAATGAACAGTGCATATGTCTTTGGATCTTGTTGTTTATGAGTGTTTAAAATTGTTGGTTCTTGAAAGAATGATGAACAAAGAGAAATGTTATTGATGATCTGAAAAACATCATGAAAATTGATTCTTGAAGCAAGAAAAAGCAGTGAGAAAAAAAAAGTGGCGAAAATTTTAAAGCAAGGATCCAAGGCTTTGAGCATCAATGGATAGGAGGGCCCAAGGAATTAAAATCCAGGCCTAAGCGGCTAAATCAAGCTGTCCCTAACCATGTGCTTGTGTCATGAAGGTCCAAGTGAAAAGCTTGAGACTGAATGGTTAAAGTCGTGATCTAAAGCTAAAGAGTGTGCTTAAGAGCTCTGGACACCACTAATTGGGGACTTTAGCAAAGCTAAGTCACAATCTGAAAAGGTTCACCCAGTTATGTGTCTGTGGCATTTGTGTATCCGGTGGTAATACTGGAAGACAAAGTGCTTAGGGCCACAGCCAAGACTCATAAAGTAGCTGTGTTCAAGAATCAACATGCTTAACTAGGAAAGTCAATAACACTATCCCAAGTTCTAAGTTCCCCCAGAGACGCCAATACCTCTAAACTACAAAGGAAAAAGTGAGGTGCCAAAGCTGTTCAGAAGCAAAAAGCTATAAGTCCCGCTCATGTAATTAAATTAATATTCATTGATATTTTGGATTTTATAGTATATTCTCTTCTTTTTATCCTATTTGATTTTCAGTTGCTTGGGGACAAGCAACAATTTAAGTTTGGTGTTGTGATGAGCGGATAATTTATACGCTTTTTGGCATTGTTTTTATATAGTTTTTAGTAAGTTTAAGCTACTTTTAGGGATGTTTTCATTAGTTTTTATGTTAAATTCACATTTCTGGACTTTACTATGAGTTTGTGTGTTTTTCTGTGATTTCAGGTAAATTCTGACTGAAATTGAGGGATTTGAGCAAAACTCTGAAAAAGGCTGACAAAAGGACTGCTGATGCTGTTGGAATCTGACCTCCCTGCACTCGAAATGGATTTTCTGGAGCTACAGAACTCTAAATGGCGCGCTCTCAACGGCGTTGGAAAGTAGACATCCAGGGCTTTCCAGCAATATATAATAGTCCATACTTTATTCGAAGAATGACGACGAAAACTGGCGTTGAACGCCAAGTACACGCTCCTTTCTGGAGTTAAACGCCAGAAAAACGTCATAATCCGGAGTTGAACGCCCAAAGCACATCACAACTCGAAATTCAACTCCAAGAGAAGCCTCAGCTCGTGGATAGATCAAGCTCAGCCCAAGCATACACCAAGTGGGCCCCGGAAGTGGATTTATGCATCAATTACTTACTCATGTAAACCTTAGTAGCTAGTCTAGTATATATAGGACCTCTTACTATTGTATTAGACATCCTGGATTGTATTTTGATCTAGTGATCACGTTTAGGGGGCTGGCCATTCGGCCATGCCTGAACTTTTTGCTTATGTATTTTCAACGGTGGAGTTTCTGCACACCATAGATTAAGGGTGTGGAGCTCTGCTGTACCTCAAAGATTAATGAAGTCTATTTTCTTTTATTCAGTTCTCTATCTTATTCTTATTCCAAGATATTCATTCGTACTCAAGAACATGATGAATGATGATGAGTTAGATAACCCTCATTATTATTCTCACTCATGAACGCGCGTGATTGACAACCACTTCCGTTCTACATGCAACAAAGCTTGAATGTGTATCTCTTAGATTCCCCAACAGAATCTTCGTGGTATAAGCTAGATAGATGGCGGCATTCATCTGGATCCGGAAAGTCCAACCTTGTCTGTGGTGTTCCGAGTAGGGTCCTGGGAATCCGGAAGGTCTCACCTTGTCTGTGGTATTCCGAGTAGGATTCCGTTCATGAATGACTGTGACGTGCTTCAAACTTTAACCTGCTGGGCGTTAGTGACAAACGCAAAAGAGGGATTCTATTCCAGTAGGAGCGGGAACCAACCGGTGATTGGCCGTACTGTGACAGAGTGCGTGCATTAGCTTTCACTGCGAGGATGGGATGTAGCTATCAACCATGGGTGATGCCTCCAGACTGGTTAGCTGTGCGAGTGACAGCCGCACAGGTTATTTCCCCGAGAGGAATGAAAGTAGCCACAGCTGATAGTGAACCCCTATACAAGGCTTGCCATGGAAAGGAGTAAACTCAGGATTGAATTGAAGCAATAGGAGAGCAGGCGTCCGAGAGCTCTACAGCACCTCCATTCTGCTTATCTGAAATTCCTACCAATGAATCTACATAAGTATTTCTATCCTTTTATTATTTATTTTATTATTAATATTCGAACTCACCATAAACAGATTTAA
The DNA here is from genome assembly GCF_014773155.1 of Arachis stenosperma. Classification (NCBI taxonomy): domain Eukaryota; kingdom Viridiplantae; phylum Streptophyta; class Magnoliopsida; order Fabales; family Fabaceae; genus Arachis; species Arachis stenosperma. The sequence continues at coordinate 35,594,845 of NC_080381.1, read as the reverse complement.
ACTGCCTAACTGAGATTTGCAAGGTGACCATAGCTTGCTTCATACCAACAATCTCTGTGGATTCGACCCTTACTCACGTAAGGTTATTACTTGGACGACCCAGTACACTTGCTGGTTAGTTGAACGGAGTTGTGAAGGAAGGTCAATTTCTAAAAAGGAATAATTTTACAATGATGCCAAAAGGCACAAAATAGGAATCACAATTTCGTCCACCAATGATCATGTGGAGTCACAAAAACAACTACAAAAAAATTAAAGAAAAATAAAAAACAGTATTAAAAACAGCACACCCTGAAGGAGAAACTTACTGGCGTTTAAACGCCAGTAAGGGTAGCAGAATGTGCGTTTATCGCCCAGTCTGGCACCAATTTGGGCATTAAACGCCAGAAAGAAGCACCAGACTGGCGTTAAATGCCAAAAAGAAGCAAAAAACTGGCGTTAAACGCCAGAAACAGGTTGCATCTTGGCGTTTAATGCCAAGAAAGGAATAAAATCTGGCATTTAATGACAGAAACAAGCAGTAGTCTGGCGTTAAAAGCCAAGATTGCACAATTAGGGCGTTTTGCACGCCTAAAAGGAGCAGGGATGAAAAATCCTTGACCCATTAGGATCTGTGGACCCCACAGGATCCCCACCTACACAACCTCTCTCTCCCCCTCACACATCTCTATAACACTCTAACCAAAACACCACTCACCTATCAAATCCTATCCTCTTCCCTATATTCTCTTCACCAATCACCTCCACCCCTCTTCCCCAAAATCCCCACCTACCTCACTTTTTAAATTCAAACATTTTTCCGTCCCAAACCCACTCAATTCCATTCGGACACTCTCCCTCTCTTTCCCTAGAAATACCCCTATTCACCCCTTCATTTTCACACTTCACAATCACCTTATACCCCCTTGGCCGAACCTCTCTATCATCTCCATATCCTTTATTTTCTTCTTCTTCCCCTTCTTTCTTTCTTCTTTTACTCGAGAACGAGCAAACCTTTTAAGTTTGGTGTGGTAAAAGCATTGCTTTTTGTTTTTTCATAACCATTTATGGCACCTAAGGCCGGAGAAACCTCTAGAAAGAGGAAAGGAAAGGCAAAAGCTTCCACCTCCGAGTCATGGGAGATGGAGAGATTTATCTCAAAATTCCATCACTAGAAAAATGATGGAGCAAACAAGAGAGCCCACTCATGGACCTCAACAAGAGCATGCGGAATTCCCTCATCAAGAAATTCTTGAGATACCTCAAGGGATACATTTTCCTCCACACAACTATTGGGAGCAACTAAGGGTAGGAGCACCAAAAGCACTAAGGATGGAGCAACAAAGGAAAGGAAGAGACATAGAGGAGCTCAGGCGTTCCATTGGATCTTCAAGAGGAAGAACTAGCCGCCATTACTAAGGTGGACCCGTTCTTTAATTTTCTTGTTCTTATTTTTTTGTTTTTCGAATTTGATGCTTTATGTGTTATCCATGTTTGTGTCTTTATTACATGATCATTAGTGTCTAGTATCTATGTCTTAAAGCTATGAATAATTCCATGAATCCTTCACCTCTCTTAAATGAAAAGTGTGCTTAATTACAAAAGAACAAGAAGTACTTGGATTTCAAATTTTATCTTGAAATTAGTTTAATTATTTTGATATGGTGGCAATACTTTTTGTTTTCTGAATGAATGCTTGAACAGTGCATATTTTTTATCTTGTTGTTTATGAATGTTAAAATTGTTGGCTCTTGAAAGAATGATGAACAAAGAAAAATGTTATTGATAATCTGAAAAATCATGAAATTGATTCTTGAAGCAAGAAAAAGCAGTGAATAATAAAGCTTGAAAAAAAAAAGAAAAAAAAGAGAAAAAAAGAAGAAGAAAAAGCAAGTAGAAAAAGCTAATAGGCCTTTAAACCAAAAGGCAAGGGTAAAAAGGATCCAAGGCTTTGAGCATTAATGGATAGGAGGGCCCAAGGAAATAAAATCCAGGCCTAAGCGGCTAAATCAAGCTGTCCCTAACCATGTGCTTGTGTCATGAAGGTCTAAGTGAAAAGCTTGAGACTGAGTGGTTAAGGTCGTGATCCAAAGCAAAAAAAGTGTGCTTAAAAACTCTGGACACCTCTAACTAGGGACTTTAGCAAAGCTGAGTCACAATCTAAAAAGGTTCACCCAGTTATGTGTCTATGGCATTTATGTATCCAGTGGTAATACTGGAAAACAAAGTGCTTAGGGCCACGGCCTAGACTCATAAAGTAGCTGTGTTCATGAATCAACATATTGAACTAGGAGAATCAATAAGACTATCTAAAATTCTGAGTTCCTATAGATGCCAATCATTCTGAATTTCAAAGGATAAAGTGAGATGCCAAAACTATTTAGAAGCAAAAGGCTACTAGCCCCGCTCATCTAATTGGGACTAAGTTTTATTGATATTATGAGATTCATTGTATGTTCTCTTCTTTTTATCCTATTTTGTTTTTAGTTGCTTGGGGAAAAGCAACAATTTAAGTTTGGTGTTGTGATGAGCGGATAATTTATACACTTTTTGGCATTATTTTTACATAGTTTTTAGTATGATCTAGCTACTTTTTAGTATATTTTTATTAGTTTTTAAGAAAAATTCACATTTCTGGACTTTACTATGAGTTTGTGTGTTTTTCTATGATTTTAGATATTTTCTGGCTGAAATTGAGGGAACTGAGCAAAAATCTGATTCAGAGGCTGAAAAAGGACTGCTGATGTTGTTGGATTTTGACCTCCCAGCACTTGAAATGAATTTTCTGGAGCCACGAAAATTCAAATGGCGCGCTCTCAATTGCGTTGGAAAGTAGACATCCAGGGCTTTCCAGCAATATATAATAGTCTATACTTTGTATGATTTTAGATGACGCAAACTAGCGTTCAACGCCAGCTTTCTGCCCTATTTTGGCGTTAAACGCCAAAATCAAGTTACAAGCTAGAGTCAAATGCCAGAAACAAGTTACAAACTGATATTTAACTCCAAAGAAGACCTCTACACATGAAAGCTTCAATGCTCAGCCCAAGCACACACCAAGTGGGCCCGGAAGTGGATTTCTGCATCATTTACTTATTTCTGTAACCCTAGTAACTAGTTTAGTATAAATAGAAATTTTTACTATTGTACTCACATCTTTGATCAGTTTTATGCTATCTTAGACATTGGGGGCTGGCCTCACGGCCATGTATGGACCATCATCACTTATATATTTTCAACGGTGGAGTTTCTACACACCATAGATTATGGTATAGAGCTTTGCTGTTCCTCGAGTATTAATGCAAAGTACTATTGTTTTCTATTCAGTTCATGCTTATTCTTGTTCTAAGATATCCATTCGCACACAAGAACATGATGAATGTGATGATTATGTGACACTTATCACCATTCTCAATTATGAACACGTGATTGACAACCACTTCCGTTCCACATGAAAACAAGCTTGAAGGTATATCTCTTGGGTTTCTAATCAACGATTCACATCAAATTCCCTCTGCAATGGGGTATCTGAATCCGAGATTAGAATCTTTGTGGTATAGGCTAGAAACCATTGGCAGCATTCTTGAGATCCGAAAAGTCTAAACCTTGTCTGTGGTATTCCGAGTAGGATTTAGGATGGGATGACTGTGACGAGCTTCAAATTCGCGACTGTAGGGCGTAGTGACAGACGCAAAAGGATAGTAAATCCTATTCCTACACGATCGAGAATCAACAGCTGATTAGCCATACGATATCTGTGCATGGTATTTTTCATCCGAGACGAAAAATCTGACAGTTGATTAGCCGTATAGAAACTGTAGAGGACCATTTTCACTGAGAGGACAGAAAGTAGCCATTGACAACGGTTACACCCAGCATATAGCTTGCCTTAGAAAGGAATATGAAGGATTGGATGAAGGCAGTAGGAAAGTAGACATTCAGAAGGAATAACGCATCTCCATACGCTTATCTGAAATTCCCACCAATGAATTACATAAGGATCTCTATCTTTATTTTATGTTTTATTTATCTTTTAATTATCGAAACTCTATAACCATTTGAACCTGCCTGACTGAGATTTACAAGGTGACCATAGCTTGCTTCAGGCCGACAATCTCTGTGGGATCGACCCTTACTCACGTAAGGTTTATTACTTGGACGACCCAGTGCACTTGCTGATTAGTTGTGCGAAGTTGTGAAAAAGAGCTGAGATTACAATTGTGCATATCAAGTTGCTGGCGCTATTGAGATCACAATTTCGTGCACCAATGACACTATATTGTTCTGTCCACCAGAAGAGGAGAAAGTTCGAAATTACAAGAGACTTTTGTAGTGTTTCGAAGTTATGTCCGGGTTGAGAATTAATTTTGAAAAATCCAGTTTGATACCGGTAAATTACAATCAAGTGTGGGTTGATCGGATGTGCGAACTACTAAGGTGCCGGACAACAACTCTGCCGGTGAAGTACTTGGGAATTAATCTTAGAGCAAACCCAAGACTGGTAAAAGCATGAAAGCCGGTACTTGATAAGGTGGAGGAGAAACTTAGTTTGTGGAAAGCAAAGGTTCTCAGTAAAGCAGGGAAGTTAGTCCTCATTAAGTCAGTAATCAACAGTCTGCCAATTTACTATCTCAGCCATTATAAAATGCCAGCGGCGGTGGCGAAAAAACTAATTTCAATATAGCGGAGGTTCTTTTGGAGAAAGAAGGATGGAAGACTTGGATTGGCTCTTGTAAAGTGGGAAATGATACAGGCACCGAAGAAACTAGGAAGACTAGGTGTCGGAGATGCGACAATTTGGAACACCGCCTTATTGTTTAAGTGGTGGTGGAGATTCTCTAAGGAAGAATGTCCACTGTGGAAGAAGATTGTGTGCTCGTGCAATAATCTGAATCCTAGCCAGCTCTTGTCTACTCAAGCTCTTCCAGCAAAAGCGGATCCGTGGAAAGAAATATGTAACCTGCAAATTAAAGAGAAAATTGTTAGACAGAAGATGATTGATGGACTGACTTTGGCAGTAGGTGATGGTAGATCAACCAGATTCTGGGAGGATACATGGTTACAATTGGGGAAGTTAAAAGACTCATTCTCGAGGCTCTTCTTGGTTTCAAATAACAAAAGATCCGTCATTGGGGACTGTGGGTTTTGGGATGGGATAGAGTGGGTGTAGAACTTCCAATGGAGGAGGGAACTCCGCCAATGGGAGATTGACAATCTGAATCAAATGCTTGATATCTTGCACACTGTGAGATTGATGGAAGATGTACTAGATAGAGTGGTGTGGAAGTTTCACAAGGAAGGTGTTTATACTACCAACTCATTTGTGCAAGTTTTGCAGGAACAGACCATGACGGATGATATCCTTAGATACAAGTTCACAAATGGTATCTAGAAAGGACTGGTACCCCCTAGAATTGAGTTGTTTAATTAGTTTGTGCTAGTAGGACGAGTTAATACAAAGGACCGCTTGAGCAAGTTTGGCATAATTGCGCAGAATGATAATATTTGTGTGATGTGTCACAAGGAAGTGGAATCTGTTCAACACTTGTTTGTTACGTGTGAGTTTTCTTGGCAGGTTTTGTGTGCGTGGATCTCTCATGTGGGTCGGGCATGGTGCATCCCGGGGTCCATAATAGAATATTTTGAGAGCTGGAGGTTGATGCCTATGACGAAAGACGAGCGTAAAACATGTTTAGTGGGATTCTTCTCTGTCATATAGAGTATCTGGCTGTGTAGAAATGAATTCAGTTTCCAGAATAAGACAACGGTCGTGGTGGAATGCATTGCTAGATCGTTTTGTAGTTCGAAGAAATGGTGTGCAAATAATTTATGTTGTTGATGGCTATGTCGAATATGACATAGGAATTACGTCTTTTCTTGAATTGTTGTATGCTCCACCAAGTGTGTTGAGCTAGTTTGTCTTTCAAAATAAAGTATTTTTTCGTCCCTAACGTCTTGGTCAAAATCAAAATCGTCCCCGACCCTTTTTCATTATTAATATCATCCTCCACGTTTAAAAACACTTTAAAATCATCATTTTTCTAATTATTTGACCAAAATACCCTCATCATCATCATCATCATCCTCCTCTTCCCTTCCTCACCCACCACCTCCACTTCCACCAACATTGCCGGCGAGAAAAAGAAGAAGAAGAAGGCTTCGCCGGTGAAAAACGATGCAGCGACAGCAGTGGCAACCCGCAACCCCTCCTTCGCATCGCTTCTCTCTCTTTCTTCTCCGATGAACCAGCGACGGCAACACCTTATTCGCATCGCTTTTCTCTCTCTCTCTCTCTCTTCTCCGATGAACCAGCGACCCAGCGGCGGAGAACCAGCGACCCAGCGGCAGTAACAACCTGTCCGTCCCTCTCTTCGCATCGCTTTTCTCTCTCTTCTCCGATGAACCACCGGCGGCAGCGACGACCCTGCAGCAGCAACCCATCTCTCCTTTCTTCGCATCGCTTTTCTCTCTTTGTCTTTTCTAATGAACCAGCGGCGACAGCAGCAACCTAGTGGCAGCGGCAACCCAACAGCAGCTCTTCCCTTTGTTATGGTGGCAGTGGATATGGTGGAGGTAGTGAGAGTGAGGAAGGTGAGGAGAAAGATGACAGTGATAAAGGGTATTTTAGTCCAAAAATTTGAAAAAATATGATTTTAAAGTGTTTTTAAATATTGAGGATGATTTTAATAACAAAAAAAGGTCGGAGACGATGTTGATTTTGACCTAAGACATTAAGGACGAAAAAAATACTTAACCCTAATAATAATAATAATATGTGGGCTAGTAAAAGGAATATCAGGAAAACAAAAGGTTATTTGGCAAGCCACAAACCAAGCAAAATTCAAACGTGAATCAATCATAGGAATGTGTGTTATGTGTATAACATGTGTGGGGTTCTCGTCAATCATGGCGTATCTTCCGGCCGCAGAGTGTATAATCTATCGATTAACAACTCTCATCCTCCTACTACTCTTGTTCGCATTTGATGTCTTTTTTTCTACTTATTTTTATTATTTTCTTATTAAGGGTTTCTCTTGTATCATTATAAAATTCAAAGGAATCGGCGGTATCTATTAGTTCTTGTAGCTAAAAATTAACTGTGTTGTTTCACTTATTTAAATTCTGAAGATTTGATGATATATATTTTTCTAATTATATTTAAAATTGGAAAAATACAATTAATTTATTGTATTTTTTTTTTTTTAAAACTAAGAGTGAGACTTGAATTCGAGATCTCTAGATAAAAATGAAAAGATCGTCATTTGAGCTATAATTCATTGGCTAATTTATTGTACATTAATTCATATGAAATTTAACATTTTCATTCAATATATATGATCATTAACTAATTTATTTTATCTACAAATCATCCTTTAAGTCTTTAACAAAAAGATATTATTAAAAAAAAAAAATTTACACTATTTAACAACTTTAAGACATCGAATTTCACATTTAAAAAATTTAGAATCTAAATTGTAAATTATACACGAGTAAAATTCATGGGATTATTTACAATTTTTTCTCAAAATTTGTAATTAAATCATAAAAGTTTATTCAATTACAAATTTGATCATTATATTTATGTATAGATACATTTATATATTTTGATATATATTTTATATAAATAATTTATTTTTTTATAAAAATAATATAATTAAAGTGAAAAATATTAAAATTATACAAAAATGTTGACAATAAATAAGATATCAGAGACCAAATCAATACAATATGTAAATTTTAAAAATTATTTTAAAATTTAACTCCATCAAAATAATTACTTATCCGTTCTTTAGGCGTTTGGCATTTGGCATAAATGTCAGTCAAGGAAGTTTGTAAGAGAGAACACTATATATGTAATAAGAATGAAGCCAGCATTTTTCCTGGGCCCATGTGCATAATGAATAATCTTATCGTAAGCTAAGCACAATTTATATAATTGTACAACATGCTGCAGTGCCCCACGGTGCCGCTTGCATAATGTGCTAATAATATACATGCCTACCATGACTACAATTCTATAATAATTAATAGGGTTTTCACACATTTAAATTCTAAAAAATAGTTCATTATTTATCTGTTTTACCTTCTAAATATTCAGTATTATGTCCTATTTTTTATTTTGTAAATTGCAAAAGTTTCGTGTCTTTTATTTAAAATAAAAATAAGTTACAACATTAAAATAATTTATATTATAAATTGCATCGGTGAATTTGAGTTCATAAAACCTTATAAAACAGGCCAAGTTGATGTGATTTATGAAAACTGAATTAAACAAATATTGACAGGATTTTTTTTTGTCTACGATATCCTCAAGTCTAACAGGTCAAAGATAATCTGTAGTAGATCTAAACTCTAGTTAAGAATTTGTTATTGGCCAATAGATTGTTGTCTAACCCAAGTTGGTTTATTAAAAGGATATTTGATCCTCTAGATATCAGAGTTATCCAGCAGCAGCAAGCAATTTAAAAAACGCAAAACTTGGGCTTGGGCTATTGAATATAAAGAGTAAATTGATCCTTGATACAATGCTAGTCCAAAAAAAAAAAAAAAAACAAACCAGTATTCTATATAGCTATTTATAGTAAACCTGAAAACAGAATCCAAGAATCTCTTCAAGAAGCAATATAGAACTCTAACCACCTAACTATGTAAACTTAACTCTATAACTCACTAATCCTAACTGATTTACTTTTTTCCATAACATCCTCTGTCAATTTGAGGTCTGGTTTATTGAAGACCCTTAGTTTCTTTCTAAACTTATGAAACAAAACTCTTGACAAAGGTTTTGTTATGTTATATGCAATCCTATCATAGAAGGCGTAATTTTTATGTGAATAACATACAGTAACTTTTTATGAGAAAGCGTAAAATCAGCTCGAGATACTTAAATCTACTATATATGTAAAAAATAAAAATTTTAATTGTCATAATAAATAGTTGGTGGAATTGGCTGAGAAATTTGTAGTTCTCCCATTAGCTATTATAGTGATATGATTTTATTTTTTGTTGCAACGATTGACCTATACTCTGGCTTTGTATTGCTTCTACTCAGCTTGGTTTGTTTGTTACTTAGCTTTTCCAGGCGACTATATTGTTCCCAACATAAATACAGAAATCAATCATGGACTTTCAATTATCTAAAGTCCCCAACCCAGTCAGCACGCATCTGCAAGCCAATTAACCAAAAATAAGGGGACTTGATAAATAATAAACCATGATTGATTGTACCTAAAAGATATCTAAGTATCCTTTTGACATATACATTTCTAGTGTTGAACAGTTAGTTGATGCATGTATTAGGATCCATTATTTACAGCAAATGTCAAATTTGATAGAGTAAAAGTGAAGTATTAGAAAGCACCTACAATTGATTTATATTGCTTTGACTTTTTGTATGATTCAGATTCACAAGCTTATAATTTTAAATTGGAGATTATTGAGGTAGACTTAGGGCGAAAGCTTTCTTTTTTGAGAGGATCCTGAGCATATTTTGATTGAGTAACAAGCAAATTGCTATTAGTTAAAAAATTTGCTTCTGATTCCAGAAAAAACTGAATAAAATTACTATGGTTGAATTTTTGCTTACAAAAAGAGGCACATCTGATATAGTATTACTGATCCAAATCCAAATCTATGAAGAGTAGTTGCAAAAGTTTTATGCCAAACACATGGTGCTTGTTTCAATCCATAAATAGCCTTTTTGAAATCACAAAGCATAAAATTACTGTTATAAATATACTCTTGATACTGAAATATGCAAACTTTCTCTTCCAAAATGCCCATTTAAAAAGGCATTTGCAAAGTCAAACTGCCTTAAAGGGCAACTTAAAGATATTGCTATAGAAAAAAATCTCTCTCACAATTATTGGTTTAACCCGTGGGATAAATTTGGTTAAAACCCGTGGCAACATTTTCATTTTGAACTATTTTAATGGCACACACCCATTTGCTACGAGTAATGGTAGTTAGCACTAAGTGGAGGTTAAGCAGGTTTTCATTATTACATTTCAAAAGCACTTGAAACTCACTGTCCATGACTTCGTTCTAGTGAGGAGTTTAGCACCTCCACAGTTTTAGGCATAATGTTAACAGAATTTAGGTCAAGTTGAATAGAAGCCAATAATTTGTTGTTTTAGCAGTTCCTCTAATTGGTATAAGTACATTTTGGGGGAAAGAAGGAACGAATTTTGATTCCTTGCTATCCATGGAAGAATCAGAAGCAAAATTGGTTATGCTGGATAAATCCAAAGGAGGAGATGTAGAAATGAGGGTTGTGATTCAGGTTGCTTGTCACAGAAAGAAGAGGTTGATGAAGAGTCTAATGTGAAAGATGGAATATTGATAGTAGGCACAATTGTGAAGTTGGCAGACATGAGGTAGTGATGCATGAGCATCTTCAGTTATTTTTTTATTGAATAAAGTTAGTAATTTTTTACTTTAATTGAGATTTTTGTGTTTTAATCAATGTTTCTCGAAATTACTTTGAATTCTTTAATTGTAGGAGATTGTGAAAGAAATTTAGCAAGGGTGAAGAAAAGCAAGTCAGAGAGCTCCTGGACAATCCAAGCAAAAGCTACGTCCAACGCAGCCCATCTTGCGTTCAACGCAGCCAAACAGAAAGCCCTTAGATGTCCAAGCAACAGTTGCATTCAACGCACCATCACATGCGTTCAATGCACTAAGCCCATACATTTAACACACCACAACAATGCGTCCAACACATCCTCCGAGCTTAGCTGTGCGTTCAACTCACCAAGTCCCTGCATTCAATGCACCATCCCATGCGTTTAATGCAGCCAACCATGCATCCAACGCAACCTCCACAAGCACTTCCAGTGGTTGTCCACACTAGCTACGTATAACGCAGCCCACTATGCGTCCAACGCAACACGGATAGAGATTTCAAGGATCCCAAATTTGGGCCCTGTGTTCAACGCACCTACCTTGTGTCTAACGCATCTCATGGGCCAACTTCCAGGGCCTTCCAATCCTTCACTAATTTTTTCAAACATCAAACACCTACTTTGATGATCCAAGATTAAGCACAAGCCTATGATATCAAGCTTTGATTTTCAATTATGAAGAAGATCACCTATAGATTAACTTGAGAGGGAAAAATATATGAGAAGATTTGATTATATTAGATTGGATTCTGTTTTTTTTTTAATTGAGTTTTGAATTTTGAATTATAGGTTTAGGGTTAGCATTTAAAAGGAGTGAGAGACATACACATACAAACTCTTCTGGCAGTCGTCTCAATTCATTGTTTTTGTTTTCAAGCATATCATGAGTCACTAATCTTCTCTGTTAAGGTTAGAAACTCTGTTGATTTCAATGACCTAATGTTATTATTTTTCTACTTTTGATTAATACATTGATATTTTCTTAAGAAGCAAGTTTTCATTCTTCATCATAAGGATCTGAATGTATTGGAAAATAATTCTAATCTGAATTGAATTCTATTATTACCTGAAAAAAGTTGGTTATTGGAATTGAGCTTGAAAACTTCTTCTCACAATTCTTAAAGTTTTAAAACTGGTTTGATAAGTGACATAAAATCAACTAGGTTTAGTCCTTGAGAATTATGTGGTTTTGAATTAGTAAATGTGCCTTACCTCTTATCATAATTAATTGATCAAAGAATTGACTATTTGTTAGATTAAGAGAAATTGAACTACCAAGAAGTTGGGGTTTGATTAATTATGGTTTACCATGGATACATCTTTGCATAATCAAAGTAGATAGTGAAAAGTATTTTTTCTGAAATTTAAATAACTCTGAAGCCTTAATGCTTTTATTCATACTATTTTCTCAATCATTTACAAGCTGCTTTCGTCTAATTCACTATTTTTGATACCAAAAACCTTTCAAACTAAAGTTTCAATTTGGAAACGATAACTCATTCACCGTAGTATTACTTGGTACAATTTGATGCATTTGTCGAGTTTTAAAAAATGTCTATCAAGTAGATGGTGGAGGTAATAAAGTAGTTTTCGGTAATAAAGATTGTGGTAGATGAAAAATTTGATGACCAATAATAAATGCAGGAAGAGCAGTAGATGATGTATTAGCCATGCACTAATAACCCTTGAGATTAAAGTCATATATCCAAGAAATACACAGATTTATAAGTAAATTTTACTTTATCGTATGGCCTTAAACAGAGATAACAACACACATCTAATGATTCTATAAAAAAAAATCTAGTAACAAGGAGCTAGATTGAATAACATTTTATAAAGGCATTTCTAATATAAAACCTAGGTAGGCATTCAATTTATGATGTATGATAAACTTTATTTTACCGTTTTAATTTGTGTTAAAATGGGTGGAGTTTATTAACTTTTTTATACATATTTTGTATGTTTAGAAGTATTTGTGCATAATTCCCTCTTTGAATTCAATGGTTAAAATCATGCTTTTTATGGCTTAAATTTGTTAATATTATTTCACTTGATGTTTTGATGTGTTCTTCTTTGATGTATTTCAGATTTTAGAGACATTAATGATCTAAATGATTGGAGAAAACATAAATATAGATGGCAATGCATGACGAATATGGGATTAGACAAAAGATGCAGAGGTACATATATACCATCCTTGCGTACTCACCATTCACATGGATACACCACTGAGGCATATGCTCAAGTTGCGCATACGTAGCCTTTATGCTACGTGTCAGTCGTGCATATGTACGAATTGCTTCACGTGACACACTTATTGGAGTACGTGAGATTGGATTTGAGCGCCAAAAGCTCCTTTCAGCACTAACTACACACAAAAAGGAAAAAGGGAATGAAGAAACAACACACACATTCTCATACTTACACTTTTTTTTAATTTTTTTTAGAATTTTAGTTTAGAAATTATAGAGAGAGAAACTCTAACTTCTCTTTAGAATTCTAGGGTTTCACTTCAATTCTTTCATATTATTAGTTTATGTTCATGTTCAAGTTTGTGTTTTGATATCAACGTTTTCTATTCTACTACTTAACTTGTTAGAAATGCTATTCTAGTTGAATGCATGTTCTTAACTTTACATTATATGTATGCTTTATGTGTTTTGATTAATGACAACATGTGATTTAATTTCATGAGTTAACTAGTATTTTGAAAAGTAAGAAACTTAAATCTTTTACTCGACTTTAAACTAATCTATTGAATGACTATATGGTAAATGAAAACATTATTGCGTGACACATATTATATGATATAACATCAAGTTGGATGAGTTATTTATATAGATAAGGAGGTTTGATGAAGATTCAACACAAAAAGCTTTTACTATTATACGGCAGGTAAAAATCAATTTTTACAATAGGATTCTTGCATCAAACTCAAGTACAAGGTCATCAAGGAATTAATCATACATGAAATGAGAATGATATGACAAGAAGAAGTCCAACAAACAAGGTTTAGTTCTCGAATTTAGTTTTTTACTTGTCAAGAGTAAATCAAGTTCATCTCTCAAGTTAAAATCATATTTTATCAAAGTTAAATGATTTTCAACATATGATTTTAAAAATACATGATTTTGGGACATTATTGGTCGAGTTATGATGATGATAATCTGTTCTTAGTAGATTTTAGGAGTATGACCCAATTTAATCATACATAAGGTGCCATAACTTGATATTTAAATTTATTAAACTTTAACACTAGAGGATCAATCCCTGTGTAATTTGTGAGGATCAATCCTCATGAGTATTCACGCATATTTAAACTAGATGATTGATTCCGTTCTTTTGAGGATCAATCATATATGTCCTTAGAGACATAAAACCCCACCAAGAGCATGTGTTTTTTATATTTAGGCTCTTCCCACTCACTCTTAACGTGTGTAGATGCATGTAGGCCTATAAAAAGAGGTATTAGTTTATTGTTTTAGAATATAAAATTTACACAACATTTGCTAAACATATTTGCTTTTATTGTGATCAAAATTCATAAGTTCTGAAAGTGATTTTTATCAGTATTTAAGAGATAGATTGAAATTACTCATAGTATTTTATTTGTAACCATATATTCTTTGAGAGATTTCATATAACTTTTAAAGTTCACTATCTCGTATTGTAAAGAAAGAGTTTTGTAGCTCTTCATGATTATTGAGTGACTTAGAGGTTATTTTCTCTAACTGATGAGGCTTATTAAATACTATAGTCAGTGATGATATCTAAGATCATCAAGCACTCAAAGATATACCCTATCAATATATACCCTACCTATGAGTACTGATGAGCGGATAATTTATACGCTTTTTGGCATTGTTTTTAGTATGTTTTTAGTATGATTTAGTTAGTTTTTAGTATAATTTTTATTAGTTTTTAGTTAAAAATCACTTTTCTGGACTTTACTATGAGTTTGTGTGTTTTTCTGTGATTTCAGGTATTTTCTGGCTGAAATTGAGGGACCTGAGCAAAAATCTGATTCAGAGACTGAAAAGGACTGCAGATGCTGTTGGATTATGACATCCCTGCACTCGAAGTGAATTTTCTGGAGCAAAAGAAGCCCAATTGGCGCGTTCTCAACGGCGTTGGAAAGTAGACATCCTGGGCTTTTCAGCAATATATAATAGCCCATACTTTGCCCGAGATTTGATGGCCCAAACCGGCGTTCCAAATCAGCTCAAGAATGCCCGGCGTTAAACGCCGGAATTGGCACAAGAATGGGAGTTAAACTCCCAAACTGGCACAAAAGCTGGCGTTTAACTCCAAGAAGAGTCTCTACACGAAAATGCTCCAATGCTCAGCCCAAGCACACACCTAGTGGGCTCGGAAGTGGATTTTTATGTCATTTACTCATCTTTGTAATTCTTAAGCTACTAGTTCCCTATAAGTAGGACCTTTTGCTATTGTATTTGACATCTTGGTAGCTATCTTTAGTCTTATGCTATCTTAGATCATTGGGAGGCTGGCCTCACGGCCATGCCTAGACCTTGTTCTTATGTATTTTCAACGGTGGAGTTTCTACACACCATAGATTAAGGTGTGGAGCTCTGCTGTACCTCGAGTATTAATGCAATTACTATTGTTCTTCTATTCAATTCAGCTGGTTCTTATTCCAAGATATTCATTCGCACTCAAGAACTTGATGAATGTGATGATTATGTGACACTCATCATCATTCTCACTTATGAACGCGTGCCTGACAACCACTCCCGTTCTACAAGCAAACAAGGCTTGAATGTTTATCTCTTAGATTCTTTAACCGGAATCTTCGTGGTATAAGCTAGAATTGATGGCGGCATTCAAGAGAATCCGGAAGGTCTAAACCTTATCTGTGGTATTCTGAGTAGGATTCAATGATTGAATGACTGTGACGAGCTTCAAACTCGCGATTGTGGGGCGTTAGTGGCAGACGCAAAAGAATCACTGGATTCTATTCCGACATGATCGAGAACCCACAGCTGGATAGCCGTGCCGTGACAGGGTGCGTTGAACATTTCCACTGAGAGGACGGGACTGTAACCATTGACAACGGTGATGCCCAACATACAGCTTGCCATGGAAAGGAGTAAGAAGGATTGGATGAAGACAGTAGGAAAGCAGAGAGACGGAAGGGACAAAGCATCTCCATTCGCTTATCTGAAGTTCTCACCAATGATTTACATAAGTATCTCTATCCTTATCTTTATCTTTTATTCATATATCATCCATAACCATTTGAGTCTGCCTGACTGAGATTTACAAGGTGACCATAGCTTGCTTCATACCAACAATCTCCGTGGGATGGACCCTTACTCGCGTAAGGTTTATTACTTGGACGACCCAGTGCACTTGCTGGTTAGTTGTGCGAAGTTGTGTTTATGCCATGGTATTGAGCACCAAGTCTTTGGGGCCATTACTAGGGATTATTTGAGTAGTGAAGAAAAGAGATCACAATTTCGTGCACCAAGTTTTTGGCGCCGTTGCCGGGGATTGTTTCGAGTATGGACAACTGACGGTTCATCTTGTTGCTTAGATTAGGTATTTTTCAGAGTTCTTAAGAATGAATTCTAGTATTTCAAAGTGATGATCTTATCATCACCAAAGCTGATTGATTCTCATCAATTTAGCTCTTGAATGCAATGTCCTGCTGAAGCTTGGCTATCCATGTCTAATTCCTTTAGACTGAAGCTTTAGACTAACATTGCATGATTCCTGAGATTCTCATTAAGAATTTTGATACCTTTATTTTCTTTTCCACTTAATTTTCGAAAAATCCAAAAAATTACAAAATCATAAAAACCAAAAATATTTTATGTTTCTTGTTTGAGTCCAGTGTCTCATTTTAAGTTTGGTGTCTTGCATGCATTGTTTATTTGATCTTGGTTCTTTTTCAAGTCAATAATACAGGAAACTGAAGATTCAGTACATGCAGCAGAGGAATTATACAGAAAAATCTGAGCGTTCAAAACGCCCAGTGAAGAAGGAAAAACTGGCGTTTAAACGCTAGCCAGGATACCTGGTGATGAGCGGATAATTTATACGCTTTTTGGCATTATTTTTAGGTAGTTTTTAGTAAGTTCAAGCTACTTTTAGGGATGTTTTCATTAGTTTTTATGTTAAATTCACATTTCTAGACTTTACTATGAGTTTGTGTGTTTTTCTGTGATTACAGGTAATTTCTGGCTGAAATTGAGGGACTTGAGCAAAACTCTGAAAAAGGCTGACAAAAGGACTGCTGATGTTGTTGGAATCTGACCTCCCTTCACTCAAAGTGGATTTTCTGGAGCTACAGAACTCCAAATGACGCGCTCTCAACGGCGTTGGAAAGTAGACATCCAGAGCTTTCCAGAAATATATAATAGTTCATACTTTATTCGGAAATTGATGACGTAATTTGGCGTTAAACGCCAAGTACATGCTGCTGTCTAGAGTTAAACGCCAGAAACACGTCATGATCCGGAGTTGAACGCCCAAAACACGTTATAACTTGGAGTTCAACTCCAAGAAAAGCCTCAGCTCGTGGATAGATCAAGCTCAGCCCAAGCATACACCAAGTGCGCCCCGGAAGTGGATTTATGCATCAATTACTTGCTCATGTAAACCCTAGTAGCTAGTCTAGTATAAATAGGATGATTTACTATTGTGTTAGACATCTTTTGACAGTTTAATCTTTTGACTGTTTAGCCTTTGATTATTCGGTCTCTTGATCATTCAGGGGGGCTGGCCATTCGGCCATGCCTGAACCTTTCACTTATGTATTTTCAACGGTGGAGTTTCTGCACACCATAGATTAAGGGTGTGGAGCTCTGCTGTACCTCAAGTTTCAATACAATTATTATTACTTTCTATTCAATTCTCTTTTATTCTTATTCCAAGATATACGTTGCACAACACTTTGATGAATGTGATGATCCGTGACACTCATCATCATTCTCACCTATGAACGCGCGTGATTGATAACCACTTCCGTTCTACCTTAGGCCAGGCGCATATCTCTTAGATTCCCCAACAGAATCTTCGTGGTATAAGCTAGAATTGATGGCGGCATTCATGAGAATCTGGAAGGTCTAAATCTTGTCTGTGGTATTCCGAGTAGGATTCTGGGATTGAATGACTGTGACGAGCTTCAAACTCTTGAAGGCTGGGCGTGATGACAAACGCAAAAGAATCAAGGGATTCTATTCCAATCCGATTGAGAACCGACAGATGATTAGCCGTGCCGTGACAGAGCATAGGACCATTTTCACTGAGAGGATGGGATGTAGCCATTGACAACGGTGATGCCCTACATACAGCTTGCCATGGAAAGGAGTAAGAAGGATTGGATGAAAGCAATAAGAAAGTAGAGATTCGAAAGGATTCCAGCATCTCTGCACGCCTATCTGAAATTTCCACTATTGATTTACATAAGTATTTCTATCCCTTTTTATTTTCTATTTATTATTAATTTTCGAAACCCATAACCATTTAATCTGCCTAACTGAGATTTACAAGGTGACCATAGCTTGCTTCATACCAACAATCTCTGTGGGATCGACCCTTACTCGCGTAAGGTTTATTACTTGGACGACCCAGTACACTTGCTGGTTAGTTGAACGGAGTTGTGAAAAGAAAGTGCTGAGTTAATGTTTTTGTGCACATACCAAAGAGCCAATATTGTTGATCACAATTTCGTCCACCACCTGGCTGGGTGTTTAACGCTCAAAAAGGTAGCATTTTGGGCGTTAAACGCCAGAATGGATACCATTCTGGGCGTTTAATGCCAGGATGGCACAAGAGGGAAGATTTTGTTTTTAATGCAAATTTTTTCCAAGTTTTCAAAGTTTTTCAAAATCAAATCTTTTTCAAATCATATATTTTCAATCAAATCTTTTTCAAAATCAATTTCTTTCCATTTTCAAAAATACTTGCTATCAATTAATGATTTGATTCAACATTTCAAGTATGTTGCCTTTGCTGTTGAGAAAGGTTTAATGTTTGAATCATATCTTTTCTTGTTAGGAAAGTCATTAATTTTCAAAATCAAATCTTTTTAAATTGTTTTTCAAATCATATCTCTTCAATCATATCTTTTTCAAAAAAGTTTTCAATCATATCTTCTTCAAAATCTTTTTCAAAATGTTTTTAAAATCTTTTACTTAATTTTCGAAAAATCTCTTCCCCTCTTCTCACATCCTTCTATTTATGGAGTACCACTCCTCCTCAATGCACAATTCGAACTCTATCTCACTAAGTTCGAATTCTTCTACCTCTTTCTTCTATTTTTCTGTTCCTCTGACACCTCAAGGAATCTCTATACTGTGACATAGAGGATTCCACATTTTCTTGTTCTCTTCTCTTTCATATGAGCAGAAGCAAAGACAAAAGCATTCTTGTTGAGGCTGACCCTGAACCTGAAAGGACCTTGAAGCGAAAGCTAAGAGAAGCTAAAGCACAATTCTCTGTAGAGGACTGGTGGACGAAATTGTGATCACTACAACTTCGCACAACTAACCAGCAAGTGCACTGGGTCGTCCAAGTAATAAACCTTACGCGAGTAAGGGTCGATCCCACGGAGATTGTTGGTATGAAGCAAGCTATGGTCACCTTGTAAATCTTAGTCAGGCAGACTCAAATGGGTATAGATGATGAATAAAACATAAAGATAAAGATAGAGATACTTATGTATTCCATTGGTGAGAACTTCAGATAAGCGAATGGAGATGCTTTATCCCTTCCGTCTCTCTGCTTTCCTACTGTCTTCATCCAATCCTTCTTACTCCTTTCCATGGCAAGCTTATGCAAGGGTTTCACCGTTGTCAGTGGCTACCTCCCATCCTCTCAGTGGAAATGTTCAACGCACCCTGTCACGGCACGGCTATCCAGCTGTCGGTTCTCGATCGGGCCGGAATAGAATCCAATGATTCTTTTGCGTCTGTCACTAACGCCCCGCCCTCAGGAGTTTGAAGCACGTCACAGTCATTCAATCATTGAATCCTACTCAGAATACCACAGACAAGGTTAGACCTTCCGGATTCTCTTGAATGCCGCCATCAGTTTTTGCCTATACCACGAAGACTCTGATCTCACGGAATGGCTGGCTCGTTTGTCAGGCGAGCGCTCGGTTGTCAGGCGATCAACCATGCATCGTGTATCAGGAATCCAAGAGATATTCACCCAATCTAAGGTAGAACGGAGGTGGTTGTCAGTCACACGTTCATAGGTGAGAATGATGATGAGTGTCACGGATCATCACATTCATCAAGTTGAAGAACAAGTGATATCTTGGAACAAGAACAAGCGGAATTGAATGGAAGAACAATAGTAATTGCATTAATACTCGAGGTACAGCAGAGCTCCACACCTTAATCTATGGTGTGTAGAAACTCCACCGTTGAAAATACATAAGAACAAGAGTGATCATTGGCTTCGGTCCCAGAGAGGGAACCAGAAGAACCAAGATGAAAATACAATAGTAAAAGGTCCTACTTATAGGGAACTAGTAGCTTAAGAATTACAAAGATGAGTAAATGACATAAAAATCCACTTCTGGGCCCACTTGGTGTGTGCTTGGGCTGAGCAATGAAGCATTTTTCGTGTAGAGACTCTTCTTGGAGTTAAACGCCAGCTTTTGTGCCAGTTTGGGCGTTTAATTCCCACTTTGGTGCCAGTTCCGGCGTTTAACGCTGGGAATTCTGAAGGTGACTTTGAACGCCGGTTTGGGCCATCAAATCTTGGGCAAAGTATGGACTATTATATATTGATGGAAAGCCCAGGATGTCTACTTTCTAACGCCGTTGAGAGCACGCCAATTAGGCTTCTGTAGCTCCAGAAAATCCACTTCGAGTGCAGGGAGGTCAGAATCCAACAGCATCTGCAGTCCTTTTCAGTCTCTGGATCAGATTTTTGCTCAGGTCCCTCAATTTCAGCCAGAAAATACCTGAAATCACAGAAAAACACACAAACTCGTAGTAAAGTCCAGAAAAGTGAATTTTAACTAAAAACTAATAAAAATATACTAAAAACTAACTAGATCATACTAAAAACATACTAAAAACAATGCCAAAAAGCGTACAAATTATCCGCTCATCACAACACCAAACTTAAATTGTTGCTTGTCCTCAAGCAACTGAAAATCAAATAAGATAAAAAGAAGAGAATATGCAATGAATTCCAAAAACATCTATGAAGATCAGTATCAATTAGATGAGCGGGACTTTTAGCTTTTTGCCTCTGAATAGTTTTGGCATCTCACTCTATCCTTTGAAATTCAGAATGATTGGCTTCTTTAGGAACTCAGAATCCAGATAGTGTTATTGATTCTCCTAGTTAAGTATGATGATTCTTGAACACAGCTACTTATTGAGTCTTGGCCGTGGCCCAAAGCACTCTGTCTTCCAGTATTACCACCGGATACATACATGCCACAGACACATAATTGGGTGAACCTTTTCAGATTGTGACTCAGCTTTGCTAGAGTCCCCAATTAGAGGTGTCCAGGGTTCTTAAGCACACTCTTTTTGCCTTGGATCACACTTTATTTCTTTCTTTTTCTTTTTCTTTTTCTCTTTTTCCCCCTTTTTTTTCGTTTTTTTTGTATTCACTGCTTTTTCTTGCTTCAAGAATCATTTTTATGATTTTTCAGATCCTCAGTAACATGTCTCCTTTTTCATCATTCTTTCAAGAGCCAACATTCATGAACCACAAATTCAAAAGACATATGCACTGTTTAAGCATACATTCAGAAAACAAAAGTGTTGCCACCACATCAAAATAATTAATCTGTTATAAAATTCAAAATTCATGCAATTCTTCTCTTTTTCAATTTAAGAACATTGTTTATTTAAAGAAAGGTGATGGATTCATAGGACATTCATAACTTTAAGGCATAGACATTAAGACACTAATGATCACAAGACACAAACATAGATAAACATAAGCACTAAAATTCGAAAAACAGAAAAACAAAAAACAAGGAAATTAAAGAACGGGTCCACCTTAGTGATGGCGGCTTGTTCTTCCTCTTGAAGATCCTATGGAGTGCTTGAGCTCCTCAATGTCTCTTCCTTGTCTTTGTTGCTCCTCTCTCATGATTCTTTGATCTTCTCTAATTTCATGGAGGAGGATGGAATGTTCTTGGTGCTCCACCCTTAGTTGTCCCATGTTGGAACTTAATTCTCCTAGGGAGGTGTTAATTTGCTCCCAATAGTCTTGTGGAGGAAAGTGCATCCCTTGAGGCATCTCAGGGATCTCATGATGAGAGGGTTCTCTTGTTTGCTCCATCCTTTTCTTAGTGATGGGCTTGTCCTCATCAATGGGGATGTCTCCCTCTATGTCAACTCCAACTGAATAACAGAGGTGACAAATGAGATGAGGAAAGGCTAACCTTGCTAAGGTAGAGGACTTGTCCACCACCTTATAGAGTTCTTGGGCTATAACCTCATGAACTTCTACTTCTTCTCCAATCATGATGCTATGGATCATGATGGCCCGGTCTAGAGTAACTTCAGACCGGTTGCTAGTGGGAATGATTGAGCGTTGGATAAACTCCAACCATCCTCTAGCCACGGGCTTGAGGTCATGCCTTCTTAATTGAACTGGCTTCCCTCTTGAATCTCTCTTCCATTGGGCGCCCTCTTCACAAATGTCAGTGAGGACTTGGTCCAACCTTTGATCAAAGTTGACCCTTCTAGTGTAAGGATGTTCATCTCCTTGCATCATAGGCAAGTTGAATGCCAACCTCACATTTTCCGGACTAAAATCCAAGTATTTCCCCCGAACCATAGTAAGCCAATTCTTTGGATCCGGGTTCACACTTTGATCATAGTTCTTGGTGATCCATGCATTGGCATAGAACTCTTGAACCATTAAGATTTCGACTTGTTGAATGGGGTTGGTAAGAACTTCCCAACCTCTTCTTCGGATCTCATGTCGGATCTCCGGACATTCACTCTTTTTGAGTGAAAAAGGGACCTCGGGGATCACCTTCTTCAAGGCCACAACTTCATAGAAGTGGTCTTGATGCACCCTTGAGATGAATCTCTCCATCTCCCATGACTCGGAGAAAGAAGCTTTTGCCTTCCCTTTCCTCTTTCTAGAGGTTTCTCCGGCCTTGGATGCCATAAATGGTTATGGAAAAACAAAAAGCAATGCTTTTACCACACCAAACTTAAAAGGTTTGCTCGTCCTCAAGCAAAAGAAGAAAGAAGAGAGTAGAAGAAGAAGAAATGAGGAAGAAGGGAATGGCTTTGTGTTCGGCCAAAGAGGGGGAGAAGTGGTGTTTTGGTTGTGTGAAAATGAAGGAGTGAAGAAGGGTTTATATAGGAGAGGGGGGCTCATGGTTCGGTCATGTATGGGTGGGTTTGGGAGGGAAAGTGGTTTGAATTTGAAGGGTGAGGTAGGTGGGGTTTTATGAAGGATGGATGTGAGTGGTGAAGAAAAAGATGGGATTTGATAGGTGAAGGGTTTTTGGAGAAGAGGTGTTGAGGTGATTGGTGAATGGGTGAAGAGAAAAGAGGGTGGTGGGGTTGTTGGGGATCATGTGGGGTCCATAGATCCTGAGGTGTCAAGGAAAAGTCATCCCTGCACCAAGTGGCAAGAAAATTTGCATTTTGTGCCAAATCTGGCGTTAAACGCCGGGCTGGTGCCCATTTCTGGCGTTTAACGCCAAGTGATTGCCCTTTTCTGGCGTTTAACGCCAGTCTGGTGCCCCTTTCTGGCGTTAAACGCCCAGAATGGTGCCAGACTGGGCGTTAAACGCCCAACTGCTAGTCTTACTGGCATTTAAACGCCAGCAACATCTTTCTCCAGGGTGTGCTGTTTTTCTTTCTGTTTTTCATTCTGTTTTTGCTTTTTCAATTGTTTTTGTGACTTTTCATGATCATCAACCTACAGAAAACATAAAATAACAAAGGAAAATAGATAAAATATAACATTGGGTTGCCTCCCAACAAGCGCTTCTTTAATGTCAGTAGCTTGACAGAGGGCTCTCATGGAGCCTCACAAATGCTCAGAGCAATGTTGGAACCTCCCAACACCAAACTTAGAGTTTGAATGTGGGGGTTCAACACCAAACTTAGAGTTTGGTTGTGGCCTCCCAACACCAAACTTAGAGTTTGACTGTGGGGGCTCTATTTGACTCTGTTTTGAGAGAAGCTCTTCATGCTTCCTCTCCATGGTGACAGAGGGATACCCTTGAGCCTTAAACACAAGGGATTCTTCATTCACTTGAATGATCAATTCACCTCCATCAACATCAATCACAGCCTTTGCTGTGGCTAGGAAGGGTCTGCCAAGGATGATGGATTCATCCATGCATTTCCCAGTCTCTAGGACTATGAAATCAGCAGGGATGTAATGGTCTTCAATCTTCACCAAAACATCCTCTACAAGTCCATAAGCTTGTTTTTTTTTGAATTGTCTGCCATCTCTAGTGAGATTCTTGCAGCTTGTACCTCAAAGATCCCTAGCTTCTCCATTACAGAGAGAGGCATGAGGTTTACACTTGACCCTAAGTCACACAGAGCCTTCTTGAAGGTCATGGTGCCTATGGTACAAGGTATTGAAAACTTCCCAGGATCTTGTCTCTTTTGAGGTAATTTCTTCCTAGACAAGTCATCCAGTTCTTTGGTGAGCAAAAGAGGCTCATCCTCCCAAGTCTCATTTCCAAATAACTTGTCATTTAGCTTCATGATTGCTCCAAGGTATTTAGCAACTTGCTCTTCAGTGACATACTCATCCTCTTCAGAGGAAGAATACTCATCAGAGCTCATGAATGGCAGAAGTAAATTTATTGGAATCTCTATGGTCTCATTTTGAGCCTCAGATTCCCATGGTTCCTCATTGGGGAACTCAGTGGAGGCTAGTGCACGCCCATTGAGGTCTTCCTCAGTGGCGTTCACTTCCTCTCCTTCCTCTCCAAATTCGGCCATGTTGATGGCCTTGCACTCTCCTTTTGGATTTTCTTCTGTATTGCTTGGAAGAGTACTAGGAGGGAGTTCAGTAACTTTCTTGCTCAGCTGTCCCACTTGTGCCTCCAAATTCCTAATGGAGGACCTTGTTTCAGTCATGAAACTTTGAGTGATTTTGATTAGATCAGAGACCATGGTTGCTAAGTCAGAGGGGTTCTGCTTAGAATTCTCTGTCTGTTGCTGAGAAGATGATGGAAAAGGCTTGCCATTGCTAAACCTGTTTCTTCCACTATTATTGTTGTTGAAACCTTGTTGAGGTCTCTGTTGATCCTTCCATGAGAAATTTGGGTGATTTCTCCATGAAGAATTATAGGTGTTTCCATAGGGTTCTCCTAGGTAATTCACCTCTTCCATTGAAAGGTTCTCAGGATCATAAGTTTCTTCTTCAGATGAAGCATCCTTAGTACTGACTGGTGCATTTTGCATTCCAGACAGACTTTGAGAAATCAAATTGACTTGCTGAGTCAATATCTTATTCTGAGCCAATATGGCATTCAGAGTATCAATCTCAAGAACTCCTTTCTTCTGACTTGTCCCATTGTTCACAGGATTCCTTTCAGAAGTATACATGAATTGGTTATTTGCAATCATTTCAATGAACTCTTGAGCTTCTGTAGGCATCTTCTTCAGATGAAGATATCCTCCAGCAGAGCTATCCAAAGATATCTTGGATAGTTCAGATAGACCATCATAGAAAATACCTATGATGCTCCATTCAGAAAGCATGTCAGAAGGACATTTTCTGATTAATTGTTTGTATCTTTCCCAAGCTTCATAGAGGGATTCACCTTCCTTCTGTCTGAAGGTTTGGACTTCCACTCTAAGCTTACTCAATTTTTGAGGTGGAAAGAACTTTGCCAAGAAGGCATTGACTAGCTTTTCCCAATAGTTTAGGCTGTCTTTAGGTTGTAAGTCCAACCATATTCTAGCTCTGTCTCTTACAGCAAAAGGGAATAGCATAAGTCTGTAGACCTCAGGGTCAACCCCATTAGTCTTGACAGTGTCACAGATTTGCAAGAATTCAGCTAAGAACTGATGAGGATCTTCCAATGGAAGTCCATGGAACTTGCAATTCTGTTGCATTAGAGAAACTAATTGAGGCTTAAGCTCAAAGTTGTTTGCTCCAATGGCAGGGATAAAGATGCTTCTCCCATAGAAGTTGGGAGTAGGTGCAGTAAAGTCACCCAGCACCTTCCTTGCATTGTTGGCATTGTTGTTATTTTCGGCTGCCATGTCTTCTTCTTCTCTGAAGATTTCTGTTAGGTCCTCGGAGAGTTGTGCCTTAGCTTCTCTTAGCTTTCGCTTCAAGGTCCTTTCAGGTTCAGGGTCAGCTTCAACAAGAATGCCTTTGTCTTTGTTCCTGCTCATATGAAAGAGAAGAGAACAAGAAAATATGGAATCCTCTATGTCACAGTATAGAGATTCCTTGAGGTGTTAGAAGAACAGAAAAATAGAAGAAAGAGGCAGAAGAATTTGAACTTAGTGAGACAGAGTTTGAATTGTGCATTGAGGAGGAGGGATACTCCATAAATAGAAGGATGTGAGAAGAGAGGAAGAAATTTTCGAAAATTAAGTGAAAGATTTTAAGAACATTTTGAAAAATTGATTGATAATTTTTGAAAACTAAAAGTGGGAAAGAAATCAAGTGATCTTTGAAAAAAAAATATGATTGAAAACTATTTTTGAAAAAGATGTGATTAAAAAGATATGTTTGAAAAATTATGCTTTTAAAAAGATATGATTGAAAAGATATGATTTGAAAACAATTTTAAAAAGATTTGATTTTAAAATTAATGACTTGGCTAACAAGAAAAGATTTGATTCAAACTTTAAACCTTTCTCAACAGAAAAGGCAACATACTTAAAATGTTCAATCAAATCATTAATT
The DNA here is from genome assembly GCF_014773155.1 of Arachis stenosperma. Lineage (NCBI taxonomy): Eukaryota > Viridiplantae > Streptophyta > Magnoliopsida > Fabales > Fabaceae > Arachis > Arachis stenosperma. The sequence goes on along the minus strand of NC_080381.1, from coordinate 35,568,602 downwards.
GTTAGCAAGTATCTTTGAAAAAGGAAAGAGATTGATTTTGAAAACATTTGATTGAAAAGATATGATTTGAAAAAGATTTGATTTTGAAAAACTTTGAAAACTTGAAAAAAAAAATTGATTTGAAAACAAAATCTTCCCTCTTGTGCCATCCTGGCGTTAAACGCCCAGAATGGTGCACATTCTGGCGTTTAACGCCCAATGCACTACCTTTTTGGGCGTTAAACGCCCAACCAGGCACCCTGGCTGGCGTTTAAACGCCAGTCTGTCCTTCTTCACTGAGCGTTTTGAACGCCCAGCTTTTTCTGTATAATTCCTCTGCAGTATGTTCTGAATCTTCAATTCTCTGTATTATTGACTTGAAAAGACACAAATTAAAAATATTTTTGGATTTTTAATAGTGAGGAATAATCAAAATGCAACTAAAATCAAATAGATAATGCATGCAAGACACCAAACTTAGCAGTTTGTATACTACTGACACTAACAACATGAGAATGCATATGAGAAATAACAAAACACTCAAGTCAATAGAATTCAAAGATCAAAACAAGGAAATCATCAAGAATAACTTGAAGATTAATGAAGACTGGTGCACGAAATTGCAATCACACTTTTGCAATCCCGCACAACTAACCAGCAAGTGCACTTGGTCGTCCAAGTAATACCTTACGTGAGTAAGGGTCGATCCCACGGAGATTGTCGGCTTGAAGCAAGCTATGGTTATCTTGTAAATCTTAGTCAGGATATCAGAAATTATCAGGATTGATTGTGAAAAGCAAAAGAACATGAAATAAGTACTTGTTTAGCAGTAATGGAGAATAGGTTGAGGTTTTGGAGATGCTCTATCTTCTGAATCTCTGCTTTCCTACTGTCTTCTTCATCAAACACGCAAGGCTCCTTCCATGGCAAGCTGTATGTAGGGTTTCACCGTTGTCAGTGGCTACCTCCCATCCTCTCATTGGAAATGTTCAACGCACCCTGTCACGGCACGGCTATCCATCTGTCGGTTCTCAATCAGGCCGGAATAGAATCCAGTGATTCTTTTGCGTCTGTCACTAACGCCCCGCCTTCAGGAGTTTGAAGCTCGTCACAGTCATTCAATCATTGAATCCTACTCAGAATACCACAGACAAGGTTTAGACCTTCCGGATTCTCTTGAATGCCGCCATCAGTTCTAGCTTATACCACGAAGATTCCGGTTAAAGAATCCAAGAGATATCTACTTAATCTAAGGTAGAACGGAGGTGGTTGTCAGGCACACGTTCATAGTTGAGAATGATGATGAGTGTCACGGATCATCACATTCATCCGGTTTAAGAACAAGTAATATCTTAGAATGGAAGCAAGCATGATTGAATAAGAAACAGTAGTAATTGCATTAATCCATCAAGACACAGCAGAGCTCCTCACCCCAACCATGGGGTTTAGAGACTCATGCCGTGGAAGGTACACAAAGAAACGTGTAAAGTGTCATGAGGTACAGTTACAATGTCAAAAGATCCTATTAATAGTGAACTAGTAACCTAAGGTTTACAGAAATGAGTAAATGACAGAAAAATCTACTTCCGGGCCCACTTGGTGTGTGCTTGGGCTGAGCATTGAAGCTTTCATGCGTAGAGACCTTTTCTGGAGTTAAACGCCAGCTTTCATGCCAGTTTGGGCGTTTAACTCCAATTTTTATGCCAGTTCCAGCGTTAAACGCTGGAAATTCTAAGGCTGATTTGCAACGCCGGTTTGGGCCATCAAATCTCGGGCAAAGTATGGACTATTATACATTGCTGGAAAGCCCAGGATGTCTACTTTCCAATGCCGTTGAGAGCTCGCCAATTGGGCTTCTGTAGCTCCAGAAAATCCACTTCGAGTGCAGGGAGGTCAGAATCCAACAGCATCTGCAGTCCTTTTCAGCCTCTAAATCAGATTTTTGCTCAGATCCCTCAATTTCAGCCAGAAAATACCTGAAATCACAGAAAAACACACAAACTCATAGTAAAGTCCAGAAAAGTGAATTTTAAATAAAAACTAATAAAAATATACTAAAAACTAACTAGATCATACCAAAAACATACTAAAAACAATGCCAAAAAGCGTATAAATTATCCGCTCATCACAACACCAAACTTAAATTGTTGCTTGTCCCCAAGCAACTGAAAATCAAAATAGAATAAAAAGAAGAGAATATACTATAGACTCCAAAACATCAAAGAAACATAGTTCCAATTAGATGAGCGGGACCAGTAGCTTTTTGCTTCCGAACAGTTTTGGCATCTCACTTTATCCTCTGAAGTTCAGAATGATTGGCATCTTTAGGAACTCAGAACTCAGATAGTGTTATTGATTCTCCTAGTTAAGTATAATGATTCTTGAACATAGCTAGTGTATGAGTCTTGGCTGTGGCCCAAAGCACTCTGTCTTCCAGTATTACCACCGGATACATACATGCCACAGACACATAATTGGGTGAACCTTTTCAGATTGTGACTCAGCTTTGCTAGAGTCCCCAATTAGAGGTATCCAGGGTTCTTAAGCACACTCTTTTTGCCTTGGTTCACCACTTTATTTCTTTCTTTTTCTTTTTCTTCTCTTCTTTTTTCTTTTTTCGAAAAATATTTTTTTTTTTTGCTTTTTCTTGCTTCAAGAATCAATTTGATGATTTTTCAGATCCTCAATAACAGTTCCCCTTTTTCCTCATTCTTTCAAGAGCCAACAAATTTAACATTCTCAAAACAACAAATTCAAAAGACATATGCACTGTTCAAGCATTCATTCGGAGAGACAAAAATTATTGTCACCACATCAAACTAATTCAACTAGTTTCAAGGATAAATTCGAAATCCTGTACTTCTTGTTCTTTTGTGATTAAAGCATTTTTCATTTAAGAAAGGTGATGGATTCATAGGACATTCATAGCTTTAAGGCATAAACTTTAAATTTTATTAATTATGAATTAAGAATAAGACTCAAAAATAGATATAAAATGAAACTAAAAATAGAAAAAAATAGAAAACAAAAATTTAAACTAGGCTCCTAATGATAGAGGTTTTCACAGAGTTAGGACTCAACAACCTTGATTTTGAGAAGTGGATGCTCCCTCAGCTTGAGAGGAGAGCTTTTGGCGTTTCCACTCTTGGAGTTCACGCCCCTGCTTCTCTTGTTCCTTCAGCAATTTGCAGAGCATGCAGTTCTGATTCTGCTGTTCTTCCTTAAGTTGCTCCATAGTCTCTTGCAACTTGTTGATAGATGCTTCTAGGCTGGCCCAGTAGCCAATTTCAGGGAATTCAGGGAGGAACTCCTGCGCCCTCCTTTGATAGAGTTGTCTTGCATTTGTCCTCCATTGACTTCTTGGTGATTGGATGTTCAATGGGTATGAACTCATCTACTCCCATCTTTACCCCAGCCTCTTTACAGAGCAAAGAGATCAAGCTTGGGTAAGCCAATTTGGCTTCAGTGGAATTCTTATTTGCAATTGTGTAGATCTCACAAGCAATCACATGATGAACCTCCACTTCTTTTCCAAGCATAATGCAATGAATCATCACTGCTCTTGATAGTGACCTCAGAACGGTTGCTAGTGGGCAATATGGAACGCCCAATAAAGTCTAGCCAACCTCTTGCAATTGGTTTGAGGTCTCCCCTCTTGAGTTGGTTTGGGACACCCTTTGAGTTGGTTATCCACTTAGTTCCAGGGAGGCATATGTCCTCTAGAGCTTGATCCAACCCTTTATCTGCTCTCACCATTCTCCTATTAAAGGATTCAGGATCTTGCAGTTGAGGTAACTTGAAGATCTCTCTTATTTTGTCCAGATGGAAGTACATAACTTTCCCTCTGACCATGGTTCTGTAGGTATGGTAAGCAGTTCCAGTCATTCTGCTTATCTGTTAGCCACAGATTTGAGTAGAATTCCTGAACCATATTCCTTCCAACCTTTATCTCAGGATTGGTTAGAATTCCCATCCTCTGTTTCGAATTTGTTCTTGGATCCCCGGATATTCATCTTCTTTCAGATCAAATTTAACTTCCGGGATCACTGACCTCAGACCCATTATTTGTGATAATGGTCTTCATGTTCTTTGGTTAAGAACTTCTCTTGATTCCAAAGATTCTTTGGATTATTCTCTTTCTTTCCTCTTGAATTGGTTTGTTTTCCCTTAGGAGCCATGATCTTGATGAATCTTGGCTTTAGTGATCACGGAAAAGCACACCAAACTTAGAGGTTTGCTTGTCCTCAAGCAAAAGAAAGGAAAGAAGAGAGAGAGGAGAAGAGCAAATTCGAATGGTGTGGA